>NC_134231.1:1537847-1845417 GCF_965140235.1 Caretta caretta
AGCGGATCTTAAACATAAAAAAGAAGCTTACAAGAAGTGGAAGGTTGGACATATGACCAGGGAAGAGTATAAAAATATTGCTCGGGCATGCAGGAGTGAAATCAGGAGGGCCAAATCGCACCTGGAGTTGCAGCTAGCAAGAGATGTCAAGAGTAACAAGAAGGGTTTCTTCAGGTATGTTGGCAACAAGAAGAAAGCCAAGGAAAGTGTGGGCCCCTTACTGAATGAGGGAGGCAACCTAGTGACAGAGGATGTGGAAAAAGCTAATGTACTCAATGCTTTTTGTGCCTCTGTTTTCACTAACAAGGACAGCTCCCAGACTGCTGCGCTGGGCATCACATCATGGGGAGTAGATGGCCAGCCCTCTATGGAGAAAGAGGTGGTTAGGGACTATTTAGAAAAGCTGGATGTGCACAAGTCCATGGGGCCAGATGAGTTGCATCCAAGAGTGCTAAAGGAATTGGTGGCTGTGATTGCAGAGCCATTGGCCATTATCTTTGAAAACTCGTGGCGAACGGGGGAAGTCCCGGATGACTGGAAAAAGGCTAATGTAGTGCCCATCTTTAAAAAAGGGAAGGAGGAGGATCCTGGGAACTACAGGCCAGTCAGCCTCACCTCAGTCCCTGGAAAAATCATAGAGCAGGTCCTCAAGGAATCAATCCTGAAGCACTTACATGAGAGGAAAGTGATCAGGAACAGTCAGCATGGATTCACGAAGGGAAGGTCATGCCTGACTAATCTAATCACCTTCTATGATGAGATTACTGGTTCTGTGGATGAAGGGAAAGCAGTGGATGTATTGTTTCTTGACTTTAGCAAAGCTTTTGACACGGTCTCCCACAGTATTCTTGTCAGCAAGTTAAAAGAAGTATGGGCTGGATGAATGCACTATAAGGTGGGTAGAAAGTTGGCTAGATTGTCAGGCTCAACGGGTAGTGATCAATGGCTCCATGTCTAGTTGGCAGCCGGTGTCAAGTGGAGTGCCCCAAGGGTCGGTCCTGGGGCCGGTTTTGTTCAATATCTTCATAAATGATCTGGAGGATGGTGTGGATTGTACTCTCAGCAAATTTGCGGATGATACTAAACTGGGAGGAGTGGTAGATACGATGGAGGGTAGGGATAGGATACAGAGGGACCTAGACAAATTGGAGGATTGGGCCAAAAGAAATCTGATGAGGTTCAATAAGGATAAGTGCAGGGTCCTGCACTTAGGACGGAAGAACCCAATGCACAGCTACAGACTAGGGACCGAATGGCTAGGCAGCAGTTCTGCGGAAAAGGACCTAGGGGTGACAGTGGACGAGAAGCTGGATATGAGTCAGCAGTGTGCCCTTGTTGCCAAGAAGGCCAATGGCATTTTGGGATGTATAAGTAGGGGCATAGCGAGCAGATCGAGGGACGTGATCGTTCCCCTCTATTCGACATTGGAGAGGCCTCATCTGGAGTACTGTGTCCAGTTTTGGGCCCCACTTACAAGAAGGATGTGGATAAATTGGAGAGAGTCCAGCGAAGGGCAACAAAAATGATTAGGGGTCTGGAACACATGACTTATGAGGAGAGGCTGAGGGAACTGGGATTGTTTAGTCTGCAGAAGAGAAGAATGGGGGGGGGGGATTTGATAGCTGCTTTCAACTACCTGAGAGGTGGTTCCAGGGAGGATGGTTCTAGACTATTCTCAGTGGTAGAAGAGAACAGAACGAGGAGTAATGGTCTCAAGTTGCAGTGGGGGAGGTTTAGGTTGGATATTAGGAAAAACTTTTTCAATAGGAGCGTGGTGAAACACTGGAATGCGTTACCTAGGGAGGTGGTAGAGTCTCCTTCCTTAGAAGTTTTTAAGGTCAGGCTTGACAAAGCCCTGGCCGGGATGATTTAATTGGGGATTGGTCCTGCTTCGAGCAGGGGGTTGGACTAGATGACCTCCTGAGGTCCCTTCCAATCCTGATATTCTATGATTCTATTTCCATCTAGTAATGGACACATACCATTGTTAGGATTCCTTTTGTTCCTAATATTCTTAAATTCCTTCTTATTGTCCTTAACTCTAGTGGCCATAGCTTTCTCCTTGTATTCTTTTTCTTCCCTTACCAATTTTCTACAATTCTTCATTTAGAGAGAGAGAGAGAGAGAGAGGCATATTTTATATCTATCCACCTATATCTCTCGATATATGCTTTCACTTCTCTTCTACACCAGGTTGGGTTGTTTTTTTTAACTAGTGTGGCCCTCTCTCTCATTTGTAAAAAGAACAGGAGGACTTGTGGCACCTTAGAGACTAACCAATTTATTTGAGCATAAGCTTTCGTGAGCTACAGCTCGCTTCATCGGATGCATACTGTGGAAAGTACAGAAGATCTTTTTACACACACAAACCATGAAAAATGGGTGTTTACCACTACAAAAGGTTTTCTCTCCCCCCACCCCACTCTCCTGCTGGCAATAGCTTATCTAAAGTGATCACTCTCCTTACAATTTTAAATTGGTTAGTCTCTAAGGTGCCACAAGTACTCCTTTTCTTTTTGCGAATACAGACTAACACGGCTGTTACTCTGAAATCTCTCAATTGTGGCTTTTTATGCATCTAGTAATACGTTCTTAAACAGTTCCCAATCATTATTCACATTTTTGTGTTTAATTTTTTTCTCCCTGATCTGACCCAATTGTTTTCAACTTCGTAAAACTGGCCCTTTCGAAAAGCACCAGCTGTATCTGTTATTGGTTTGGACTTTATTCTTTTTCCACATAACACATGTAATCAAGTCACAGTCACTTGCACCTAAGCTACTTTTAGTTCTGTGATCAATTACTATTTATCAGTTAAGATGAGGTCTAATACAGAATTATCCCATGCTGGATGTAATACTTTTTGAGTTAGGAAATTGACATCTCTAAAACTTTTAGAAATTCCAAGGACACTTTAATGAGACCTCCAGCATACATCACTCAGATTGAAGTCACTTATGATAACTCTGCTTTTTTCCTACACATTATGGATGGGTGCTTACATATGTTAGCCATTGCATTTATCTGCAAAAGAGTTTAAAAAGTGATAATGGTAAAATACAAAAACACAAAGCACATTCTTTAAAGATTTCACACAGGTTTTTTTACTACAAAACAAGCAACAAAAATTTTTCACTACAAGTAAAGTGAGAAGCATTGTATCATTAGAAGATTTTTCACAGACCCAAAAGTCATCTTTACACAAGTGCAATTCACAGCTGAAAATTATTGGTGCAAATCTCACAATCAAATGCACAAGCAGCTCACAAAAGAATTAAACAAAAGTCCAAATTCTAATGATGTATTGTTTGTTTTCCAAACTTCCACTTCATTCAATCTTACCACATCTGTAACTCAAAACTTCACTCTAAGCAACTGCTTGGGGACTGCTAGGAAAGAGGGAAAAATCTGCAGAAAATATTATAGGTTCTTTACTAATTCTGTCTTCCTGTATTGTGTGTTACCCCAAAATATCTTCAACATCCCAAGCTATGCACCACCTGCTAGCCTGAAAAAATGACTGGAATGTCACATGGAAACTTATTGTTCACACTTTCCTTTGGAAAAAAACCAGTCATTTCATCCCACATTTGTTAATATCAACATGTCACATGATCAAGAGGTCTAGTCTCTAGTCTAGGTGTGGGTACCTCTAAGTAGAGAGACCCTCATCTAAGGGCACTTGAAATACATGGCAAATATTTACAAAAATGGCTGAAGCCGTTTTGGTGCCTTCATATGAAATACAAACAGAAGAAAAACGACAAACATTTTCTCACACCATTCTTTCCATTCAAGTTACCTTAACTCTGCACCCATTTGTCTACTAAATCTGGAGAAACTAATCTTTGTGGTCCACACTTCATTTCCCAGGTGGTCCTTGCAAGACCCTGGTGGTAAATAGCACGACTATGCATCTGTACAAAAGCAAGACTCTGCATAGGGGGCAAACGCACATTTTAAAATATATTAGTTATTAAAAAGTGCTGCAAAGCTCCACATTGATCAAGCTGTTTGGCCTCTACCAAGTCGTCCACTGCATTTTGTGGGAATTCACTGTATACAAGGGAAGGATACCAGAGCTAGGGTGAATAACATGAATGACGGTGGCACTATTTTAGCACAGTGAACCAGGAATTAGTTTCCAAGACACATTTTCGTCTGCCACTATCCTGTGGCCTCGGAACCAGTCTCAATGCTGTTTTGAAGTTATGGGTGGGGGAGAGGACAGAGAAAAGGGGACGTAGCAGGAGTACTAAAGCCACTGGTAGCTTCTTCCTTGGAGAATCAATCATACCTGTGCAATAAACTCAGACTTTGCCATTCCAGGCCCTTGGACCCCTTTCAGCAATAATTCATTAGAAATACTTAGCATCTTTATGGCAGTTTACATCTTCAGAGCTTTGCACAACCTTAACTATGGTTCACCCTGTAATTAATGTTCTCAGACACAGGGCTCCCTCATGGCAGTAAGTCTGAGTGATGCCACTCAAGGCTTTATATTCACAATCACGTCAAATGGTTACATATAGTCAAAACCGGATGTTTTATTAGCTAAACAGGAGGTCAGCTGAAAAAACAAAACAAAACCCACAACAATATAAAAGAGAAAATCTAGTGCAAATAAAGCCAAAGGGGAAAAAAACCCAATCTAAATGTAGACTCCTACAATTCAATAATATAACTTTTGCTGTACCATTTACACTGATTCCAATTCATATTCATTGTTTCAACATTTCCCACGGTCTCCCATAGAACTACTGTTTGAACGGATTGACATGAAGTGGGGGACTCCATTCAGTATTTTAAATAGGTTGACAGGAAATATAAAAGTATACATTTAGTTGTTTTGACTAGAACGGAAATATAAAAAAGTAAAAGAATTCGGCATGGATTCCTGAAATCTGTCACCCCAAGCATGTAACATTATTAAAACATGCTCTGGCCAACTGTGTCCACAAAGACAAAAGGTACAACTACATTCAGGCTGCATTACAGTCGTGTTGACCTATCTGCATTCACCAGATATTACTTTAAAAATTCTAAAACTGGCCTCTCTCTCCAAAAGCAGGGCATCCTCAACACGACTAGAATCTGAAAATATGGGGCTTAAGCAATGCATGTAAGCGCTACTTTCATTTCATTCTGTGCTGAGTCAGTACGTACGGATTTTCAAGCTATCCTCCCTTCTTATTAGGCAAGCCCTCATTTGTCTTTTAAATGTTCATTACAACTCTGAAGAATATGGTGGACGGAGCCAGGGATATGTGTCTGACGTCCATTGTTTTTCTGATTCCCCTCCCCTGCTCCGGTCATAAAAATTGTAGCCTATGATTCTAGTGGTCACTTTTGTTAGTATTACTGTTCCCATCACAGTAGCACACATTATGCACACACCTGATTCTGAACCGTCAGGGCAAAGGGGGGATATGACTGACGTCTATACAATCATGACTGGTGCGGAGAAAGTAAATAAGGAAGTGTTATTTACTCCTCATGACACAAGGTCTAGGGGTCACCAAATGTACTTAATAGGGAGTAGGTTTAAAACAAACAAAAGGAAGTACTTCTTCACACAACTCACAATCAACCTGTGGAACTCCTTGCCAAAGGATGTTGTGAAGACCCAGACTATAACAGGGTTCAAAAAAGAACTAGATAAATTCATGGAGGATAGGTCCATCAATGGCTATTAGCCAGGATGGGCAGGGATGGTGTCCCTAGCCTCTATTTGCCAGAAGCTGGGAATGGGTGACAGGGGATGGATCACTTGAAGATTACCTGTTCTGTTCATTCCCTCTGGGGTACCTGGCATTGGCCACTGTCGGAAGACAGGACACTGGGCTACATGGACCTTGGGTCTGACCCAGTATGGCCATTCTTATGATAAGAGTCAGGGAAATAGGTCTGCAGACTGTGGCAAAGGTTCCAAGTTAATCTTTGAGCCCTCACCTCCAATCCTGGCTCTCAGCATAACATCGATCAGAGCCTAAACACCACAGCGATGGGTGCCCTATGGAAACCTGAGATGACAGATTCTGTTGTTCTACACAAGGGTTTTCAGTCTTATTTAACAGCTGTGCTCAAGTATGGTTGAAATGTGGTTTTAGCCAGGGCTGAAATGGATTTTGGCTGGCCAGTGTGGGTTACAAAAAAACTCTTTGGTACAGGTAGAAATGGAAGCAAGAACATATTATTTCAGTTTAGTTATAACATGATTGGCTTCATCCATACTCATGGGCCAAATCATGATAAAGCTCCATTTGGCCCCAAACTGAGTTTGGACCAAGCTTCCATATAGTTCTCAAAACAGCTAAATCCTGTGCAGGCCAGGACAAAACAAGGGATTTTCTCCAGTGGAGTAATATTAAGCAGAGTTTGTAGGGCACACGGCATTGCTTCATGCAGCCAATGACAACCGTCAGACAATAAAAAGAAGTAGAAATCTTTGCTATCTCAAGACCACTCCAAGAGATCCCAAACCTACAGCTGCTGCAGTATGACTGGAACATTTAAGACAGAGGTTTCAACTTCAATTTATTAGAGACGGCAAGAGCATGCACACGTCTGCTTTAGGGCATGAAATTCCATTTGGAGTCTTCGGCAGGGTTTACACTAGCCCTTTTTCCCCTTAAAGATCTCTCACGCTTGCTAACAGGAAGCGGCTAGCCTAGGCAGAGTTCTAGGTCCCCACCAGCTTTTAACCATCTCATCTAACCCGCCTCAGAGCAAGTCTACAGCCCATGGCAACAGTGCTAGTAAGGCTTCACTGGGGGCCATTCTCTACAGCAGCTGCCTTCTGTTCACAACGGTCAGCTTCTTGGAGTGGAGGCAGCACTGAAGCTACAAATAGCTGGAACTTGCAACCCATTCAGCAATGTCTTAGTAATAAAGCAAGGGATGCTTTTAATTACTTACGATGGTTTGAACTTGCTTTAGCCTTGGATATGGGTTTCTAGCTAGATGTGCTGCTTTTTAGATAAGCAGCACCTCATCCTTTGTGCTTACTCAGACAAAATTCCCAAGGAAGTCACTGGTGGGTTTGTCTGAGTAAGGGTGGGAGGAGAGGCGGCTTGGTGCGGAAGCAGCTGGACACACAAGTGGAAAGAATGGAAACTCCCCCCTACGCAGAGGCTGGCAAAAGGCCTGTGAACCGCTGAAGCCCTGGAAATAGCGATGTAAGAGGTGCACCTGCCTTGTACAGGCTTCACAGAGTCTTCAAAAAAATCACAGAACAACCTGAGCCACTATTAAAACCCCCCACAGGAAATAAAGAGACAGGAAAGAGTGTTGTGTGATGTCTATCTGAGAGTGATTACTTACCCACTTCTTAGGTGAAAAAGATCAAACACTCTCTGCTGTAAATTGCTTTATACCCTTTGTGCATCAGCTTGTTTTGTTATGGGTTAATGCCACGTTTGCACTGCTTAAAAAGAGTTCTGCTTATTTCTGTGTAAAGGTCGAGAGTGCATGCTGGTTGGATGGCCAAATCATCCAAATTTCATTGTAAATATTCTGCTTTCACTACATATTAATTAATACTTCAAGATTCAGGCATTTTAATTAAATCTTTGTGCCCAAGTGTATGCAATACAAGATTGGATACATACCTGAGAATATTCTTGCCACAGATATTCAGTTACACCTAGTCTGCAAAGAAGTGGTGCTATCCTTGACTCACATTTAAAAAAAAAAATATATATATACCAAGAAACATGTTTGTTATCATCAACGCATGAAGCGTTACATAAGTCTGAACAAGGAGCTTTCTCCAGAGTCTGACATCATGTAAAGGCCATGGACAGAAAGGAGTTACTACAAAGAAAATAGATTTGTTAATACATTGTTAGTTGGCCACTGTGAAGAGCTGGTCTCCTAGAAAACTGTTTTCAAGTTGCAGTGTTCTTTCTTTTTATAAACACAGCAGATTTCCTAGTGTGACCCACTAATTCCTTTTTGGCCTGTATGGGGGAGACTTTCAAAGGCACAAATGGGAAAGAGTTAAGCATCCATCTCCTACTGAAAGTCCATGAGAACTGGGCACCTAACTGCCCTCTGTGCCCTTGACAATATCTTGTCCTATATTTCCTGCATGATTCCCAAGAATTCAGAACCACGGTATTTGCTAAAGGTAGTGCTGTTTTGTCAGATTAGGCACCGGGGGCTGATGCTTCCCAATTTACACCCTGTGTGGTCATCATTTATGCCTGCACAAAGTGAGCACAAAATGGGTTTAAGATCACCAAGTCACAGGGATGTCCTCCTAATAAAACAAAGAGCTGCCTTTGCTACTGACAGTTCTCACTGCCTTCCGCCAGCAGCTGCTTCACCACTCTGGCAGCGTGGTCGTACACAAAGAAACCTAACGGGCTGTTAAAGGTGGGCTTTCGGCGACGAGTGAGGAGAGGGGAACTGTCACAAATATGTGACCGCCACTTCCTTTTCTGGGAAAGCAACACTATCAAGGGAAGTGGCTCTACCTAAAGCTCGTATCACTGGAGAGAGTTGGCAAAAACAGGACAAATTCATCCCGGGCAATTAAATGGAGTTTCACCAGCGATTAATCCGGCCCAATGTGCTTAGCACATGTATCCACACTTGTACTGAGGAGACCAGCTCTTTCAGTCCAAACTCTGATCTGTTTCAGCAGACCGAGTGCATCACATTGCAATGGTTATTACACAAGTGGAGTGCTAGGCTGGCTCGGTACCACGACACGTGTCTGGGGTAGAATCAAGGTACCTTTGCATTAAACTGCTATCAACAGAGTTCATCATTTAAAAAAAACCTGAAGGCGAAAAGAGCCTGGGTTTGGTTACACATCAGAGGTCCGGATGTTCTCGTCGTCCAGGTTAAACACAAATGGCTTCTCTTTAATGTGCTGGGGTTCAGATCTGTGCCGTACACGCCTCTGCTGCATGGCTCCAGCGTCACTCTCTGTGAAGGAGGGCACAAACACCGAGTCTCTCATATACCCGGGCATCTCCTCGATCACGGGCTGCTTCCCTCCTGGCTGCGGCACTGGTGTCCAAGGCTGCCAGGACGGGGTGGAAGGTGTTTTGCAGAGTGCTTTCCTCTCCTCCCCTGGGTGTCTCATTCGGGGCAAGGAGGGGATCAAGGAGCTTGAAAGATTGGAGCCCCCAGGCCTGCTCATAGAAGAAATGGATCTCACGAAAGACATTTCCTGCAAAAAGACAGGCAGAGCAGAGGGGGAAAGGTGGGGGTTAGTTCCTGTAGAAATTGCTCTAAGCATCCTGGAGGACGATTCTAGAGATCAGGACTTTAGCACTGTATATGCTTCAGGCTTCAAGGCAAGGACAAGAGAATTAAGTGAACTATGCAAATCTGAATTCAATTAGCTTTTGCTGTTGCTGAATCTTTTCCCCAGGCTTCAGGGAGCATTGCTGATATCATAGCCAAGCTCGACTGAATGATTTCTCCTAACTTGTTGTTTTTTAAACTTTTTTTGGATGAGTGGTAGACAAATCCAGAGACAGCATGGTCTCATCCTGGAAACTGACTAATTCACTGAACGTTTGCATGAGCCGCTAAATAAATCATATCAGCTTAAAAATAATGGATCTTTAATTGATGCTAAATGTGAAAAGGAAAGGATATAACCTACCCTTGGGCGGCTTTTCAGGGCCTGCATCGCCTCTGTGATTGCTTTGATCCAGCTGTGCATATCCTCAGGGCTGTCTGCCTGCAAAACATACCAGACAAAAATGAGATTTCTGCCTGCATTTTACAAGTCACTTAGAGCAGAAACAGTTCAACCACGCTATCCAGGGGGTCTGGCCAGTGCATCTCTGATGTTAACAAGTACCACATATAGAGCATGGGACGAGCTTTCCTTAGGTCATAGATCTGATGACCTTCTAGTTCAGCCCAGATCTATTTTATAACTAAAAACCCTGTTCAATTTCTGTGAAATTGCTTCACGTGTGTCATTAGGATTTCACCCACTTGGAAAGTCCAGAATGGCTGAAATGTACCAAAAACAGCTTGACTTTTGTTTACATTTATGAGACAATCTTCAGGGGTGAGTAAATCATGCTTAGCCTGACTTCTAAGGTATCCAAACCCAAAAGCTCAGGAAATCAACACATACTGGGCCCTCAGGAGGCACTCAACATACTGCAGGATCAGACCCATTATTAGCAGCTCGTTCCTGTAATTCTCCTGCAGGGTGATTTTTGTCTGATGAGACAACACCATATGGCCAACCTCTTTAAAAACCAAAACAGGGCTACCCCCCCACAAAAAACACAAAATGTAAGTTACAAACCAACTCCACCAGGGGGCAAGAGCTATACAAAGAATGTGGGGAGCAGAGACGTTTCAGTGAGCCTGGCCTCCTCACCAGCGCCTTCCCGCCCCCGTGCTAACCGAGGGAAACAGTCTTTAAAAACATGAGAACCCCCTCTGCCCCCAGCCATCCTGCACCGCCCCTGAAGGAGGGACATGAAGAGACCAAACAGGCCTTTTCCATCTCCGATTGTTGCGGTTCCACGGCAGTCCTGATCTGGGCCAGAGGACAAGTGGCACAGTGCTGTATTTGGCTGTCTCAGGAGACCGGCAGTCAGGTCCCACGCTCCCAAGTCAGCAGGGGTTTGGGGCTTTGCAGATGTAGTTTATTCAGTCCCTGCGTGGCAGGAGGCACCTTACATTGCTTTCAGGGAGCAGCTGGAGACCACACTGGAGCCAAAACGCACCCACATATAAACCAAGGCTGAGCCTGTCAGCTGAAGCAGAAGCTGATAAAGCCCAGTGATTTTCCAGGCCAAACTGAATTCTGTGCTGCAGAACCTCCCCCATGGCTCTGCACAGGCAGAGGACCTTCCAGGGGGCCCCGAGACCAGGCACTCTCCTGATTACAGTGGTTCCCTCTCTGCCAGGTAAACTCCTTTCTCCCACATACACAAACAATTCCCAGGCGCCCACAGAACAAAATCCTGCACAGCAGCCACAGGAAAGAGCTTTGCATGCTCAGGCCTTCTGGGTTCCCTGGATGCTAGCCCGGCTATGAACAAGGTAGGATCTGGAAGGGCATTTTGGATACCGACGTGTGCACAGAAGGCCGAGGTGGAGAAGGAGGGTGATGTGAACTGGAGAGGCTGAGCAATAGCCTTTGCTGGGCCTTGCCGAGCTCCTGCTTTGCCAAGCCTCGTATTTGGACTCTGGGATAAAAGGATGGTTTGTGAGTCTGCACTTTATGCTTCAGAAACAGAGAGGCTACAGCTGCCAGTCCTCCGGCATTTGGCTTTACAAGCTGAAGCAACAACCAGTCTGCAGAGCAAAATCAGGCAGCTTGTTACATGAGTCCGTGACCTTGTCTATGGGAGGAAACTGCCTGTCACAGCTATTGCAGAACAAGCTATTCTGCAATAGCTCCCAACTGGAGACTATTCTGGAGCAACAGTGATTTTTATTCCAGAGTAATCAGCCTGCTTCCAAAACACTTACTTCCAAAGCAGAGTAATAATTCTGGAATAAAAGTGACATTTATTCCAGAATACAGTGTCCACACAGGGAGCCACTGCAGAATAGCTATTGCAGAATAGTTTATTTTGCAATAGGTATGCAAGTCAATTTCCCAATGTAGACAAGGCCAGAGAGAGGGTTTGATGCTCTGTTCACCATGGCAGCCTGCTCTCCACACGTAAGCGTTTCCTGTGGAAGGGTTCACGCAGGGAGAAAACAGAAGATAAAGATGTGCTCTTCTCCAACAAGCGCTAGGGATGATTCCCCTCTTGGTAATCCCCACCATCCAGTACTGCAGAGGGATGCTGGCCAGTGAAAACAAGCCGTGGGTGGTGCTTTCCTGCAGGGAGTTGGCTGCCTGTTTGCTTCTCACATGTAGCTAAACACATTCATACATCAAGAAGGCAACACCAAGGGGTCTCCAGGGAGCCCACAGGATATTTTCTTTTAAAGATGTCACTTGCTTGGTGCGGCAAACACATATACTTATCCACTGCCCTAATCCCCGACATCACGAGCCCACACTCTGCCTCAGCCTTGGACTGTAGGGAGCATGAACCAATTGTCCCTGCAGTCAGAGGGGAATGGAGTCTCTCCAGCCCTTGGGCTCTCTGCCAAGGTGTCCCACGCGGGGCTGGGTGGAGGTGGTGATTTCTCTGACAGAGTTGCCTGTCTGACCAGAAATGGGGCTGAGACACATCCTGACTCACCTCACCCAGAGGCCCCCGCACAGAGATTTCAGGGTGATGGTCATTTATCCCTGGGCTGGACGAGGCAAGGAGAAGCTGGTGGGCACCTCTAGGGGGAGACAGAAGCTCCACAGGACACCCAGCTCTGAACGGAGCAAAGACCACGGGGCGTCTATTCACAGGGCCCTCAGCAGCATCTCACATGAGTCGTTCCAGGCAGCGAGATTCCTTGGGGCATGGAAAGCTTCCCTCAGTAGCTTCTTCTCCCACTGCCCCGAGACCTCTGGGGACTCAGCTCTCCTCTCAGTGCCCCTCCTTCACCCAGCCAGAAGGGGCACTAGATAGCAACATGGGGCACTTCCTCTCCCCACAGGCTGAGAGCAGCCACTGACCCCATACCAGCCCAGCAGCAAAGTGCTGAGCAGACACCGGGCTCCCGAACTGGCCAGGCGTAGCGTGGGATTTCCTGTCCTCTTGCAGGGGTTAGTGATCTGGATTTCGTCCAAGAGGCAGCTGCAGCTGGCTCAGACCCGCCTGGCTTACACAGGCATTTGCAGTGCTCAGGCCAGATACTGCTCAGTTTGAATTATTTTGTTTTGGGTACTAACTCAGCAAATAAACTAAATACACCCAAAGCCTCAGAGCCCTGAGTCGGGGACAGGAGGCAAGCTGGGGCACAAGCTCTCAGAGGTGCACAGATGGGGGCTGTGGAGCATGTGTCCCCAAGGGCTGCTGCATCTCTTGAACTGTTGTAGTGAAAGAAGACAGCTGGCTGTAACTGCTTGGTGGGTGTGCAGTACACACTGCTTTGCATGGTCTCTGCTGAAAAAAAAACAACACCCGTCTGAAGGTGTGCGTGTGTGTGTGAGAGAATCAGTCTAAGGGTTTGGGGGAGTGAAGTATTGTCTTTAAACTGATGTTCATTTTGCAATTTCTCTGGCAGATTGAGTCAATGTGTAAATACTACCCAGTGTAGACACACTCCAGCTCCCTACCTGTCAGCCCTTTCTTTCCTGTCATCCCCTGGAGATTCAGAACATATGTCTATAGCTCTGTACGTACAGGGCCAGACTCTTCCTGGCCGTTTACTTCATGTGATCATTAACGCCGTTGCAAAGCAGATGTAAAATACTCCCAAATCGGGATGGTAGCGTTCTGCACTGGTGTAAATGACTGCTCAAAACACAATGTAATGGAGAATCGGGCCAACAGACTCCCAAGCATTCGTTTTGGCTGGCGTGGAAAGAAAGAATTAAGAGGGGCTAGAAGTAGAGGATAACCAGCTGCTCTTAGCGAATGTTTGCACAGTGCCCTGGAGAGGGAAAGGGTGAGATCTGAGCATTATCATTGTGTTAGGATCAGTATTTGCCCTAAAAAGCAGCCTGCACTGCTGCAAGCCAGCCCACCGTTCACTTTTCATCCTCCATGTGGCACTAGGAGCTGGGAATGATCAACAGCCCTGGCCTGACTGACAGCAAACTTCAGGACAAGGAAGCTGCAGTCATGACTTTCTCCACTTGGATTCTTATCTAAGTGTTGGTACTTTCGTGTCTACATGTTTCTTCCTGCCCACACAAATAGCTGCAATTATAAATATACAGAACTGGAGAACTGAAACCACCAGGCAGTTTTCTTCCCGCCCCCTTCTCTGCCCCCCTCAACTGGAGCTTCGAAGCTGAGCTGAGTTGTACACAAATTCACCTACTTGTGTTTTCTGGTTGAAAGCCCATCAGGGAGCATCCTGTTTAGATGAATGTGACTCACACCAACTGTCAAGAGCTAAATTTACTGCCTAATAAAGTAAACTCAAAGCAAAACTACGGTCCCCATTATGAGCTCATGTGCAGTACAGATTATCTAACCATTTTAAAGTCCTCTTAAACTAGGAATGATTTTACCTGGATGTAGAATGTCCTGGAGCTTGTTATGATTTCAAAGAGATTGTCCCGCATGAGAAGGTCACTTGAAACAAAAGAAAGAGAGAGGTTACCCTGAATTCAACATATGCAGGATAGACTATTTCTTCTTTATGCTCATATCTAGAGAACATTAACAACAAAATATTCAATGCAGACCTTAGATGTCTTCAGTATTGATCTTAAGAAACACAGACCTCAATTCTATATAACTTATCATACACCTTGTTTACACGCGCACACTGAAGTCTGCAAGCCAAATGATTCTCAGCCCCACTTTATACAAAAGTTCCATTTATAAATAGTTGATAAAGGATAATAAATGATTAATAGGGGTTTTAAATAAATGGCTAATCAATTGTTAAAGTCTAGTAGGTCAAGGGACTGCTTATAACCATAGATTATAACCATCTACAACACCTTCTATTGATGTGCATATAACACATACTATTCCTGTCTATTTGATTTATTAACTGTTTATTTGGATCCTAAGTGTGACCTAATTCTCTGTCAGTCACATGGTTTTTAGAATCCTATAATATCAGGGTTGGAAGGGACCTCAGGAAGTCATCTAGTCCAAACCCCTGCTCAAAGCAGGACCAGACTCAGAGAGACTGCCGAGACTCATCAAGCCCTCGGATCGGTACCCCTTCCTGCTTCTCCACGTGGGCACCAATGATACTGCCAAGAATGACCTTGAGCAGATCACTGCAGACTACATGGCTCTGGGAAGAAGGATAAAGGAGTTTGAGGCGCAAGTGGTGTTCTTGTCCATCCTCCCCGTGGAAGGAAAAGGCCCGGGTAGAGACCATCGAATCTTGGAAGTCAACGAATGGCTACGCAGGTGGGGTCAGAGAGAAGGCTTTGGATTCTTTGACCATGGGATGGTGTTCCAAGAAGGAGGAGGAGTGCTAGGCAGAGACGAGCTCCACCTAACGAAGAGAGGGAAGAGCATCTTCGGAAACAGGCTGGCTAACCTAGTGAGGAGGGCTTTAAACTAGGTTCATCGGGGGAAGGAGACCAAAGCCCTGAGGTAAGTGGGGATGTGGGATACCGGGAGGAAGCACGAGCAGGAGAACGCGAAAGGGGAGGGCACCTGCCTCATTCTAAGAAAGCAGGACAAACAGCAAGTTACCTCAAGTGCCTATACACAAATGCACAAAGCCTGGGAAACAAGCAGGGAGAACTGGAAGTCCTGGCACAGTCAAGGAATTATGATGTGATTGGAATAACAGATACTTGGTGGGATAACTCACATGACTGGAGTACTGTCATGGATGGATATAAACTGTTTAGGAAGGACAGGTGGGGCAGAAAAGGTGGGGGAGTAGCACTGTATGTAAGGGAGCAGTATGACTGCTCAGAGCTCAAGTATGAAACTGCAGAAAAACCTGAGAGTCTCTGGGTTACGTTTAGAAGTGTGAGCAACAAGAGTGATGTCGTAGTAGGAGTCTGCTATAGACCACCGGACCAGGGGGATGAGGAGGACGAGGCTTTCTTCCGGCAACTCACAGAAGTTACTAGATCGCAGGCCCTGGTTCTCATGGGAGACTTCAATCACTCTGATATCTGCTGGGAGAGCAATACAGCAGTGCACAGACAATCCAGGAAGTTTTTGGAGAGTGTAGGGGACAATTTCCTGGTGCAAGTGCTGGAGGAACCAACTAGGGGCAGAGCTCTTCTTGACCTGCTGCTCACAAATGGGGAAGAATTAGTAGGGGAAGCTAAAGCGGATGGGAACCTGGGAGGCAGTGACCATGAGATGCTCGAGTTCAGGATCCTGACACAAGGAAGAAAGGAGAGCAGCAGAATACGAACCCTGGACTTCAGAAAAGCAGACTTTGACTCCCTCAGGGAACGGATGGGCAAGATCCCCTGGGAGAATAACATGAAGGGGAAAGGAGTCCAGGAGAGCTGGCTGTATTTTAAAGAATCCTTATTGAGGTTACAGGGACAAACCATCCCGATGTGTAGAAAGAATAGTAAATATGGCAGGCGACCAGCTTGGCTTAATAGTGAAATCCTTGCTGATCTTGAACACAAAAAAGAAGCTTACGAGAAGTTGGAGATTGGACAAATGACCAGGGAAGAGTATAAAAATATTGCTCAGGCATGCAGGAGTGAAATCAGGAAGGCCAAATCACACCTGGAGTTGCAGCTAGCAAGGGATGTTAAGAGTAACAAGAAGGGTTTCTTCAGGTATGTTAGCAACAGGAAGAAAGTCAAGGAAAGTGTGGGCCCCCTTATTGAATGAGGGAGGCAACCTAGTGACAGAGGATGTGGAAAAAGCTAATGTACTCAATGCTTTTTTTGCCTCGGTCTTCATGAACAAGGTCAACTCCCAGACTGCTGCACTGGGCAGCACAGCATGGGGAGGAGGTGACCAGCCCTCTGTGGAGAAAGAAGTGGTTCGCGACTATTTAGAAAAGCTGGACGAGCACAAGTCCGTGGGGCCGGATGCGCTGCATCCGAGAGTGCCAAAGGAGCTGGCGGATGTGATTGCAGAGCCATTGGCCATTATCTTTGAAAACTCATGGAGATCGGGGGAGGTCCTGGACGACTGGAAAAAGGCTAATGTAGTGCCCATCTTTAAAAAAGGGAAGGAGGAGGATCCTGGGAACTACAGGCCAGTCAGCCTCACCTCAGTCCCTGGAAAAATCATGGAGCAGGTCCTCAAGGAATCCATTCTGAAGCACTTAGAGGAGAGGAAAGTGATCAGGAACAGTCAGCATGGATTCACCAAGGGCAAGTCATGCCTGACTAATCTAATTGCCTTCTATGACGAGATAACTGGCTCTGTGGAGGAGGGGAAAGCAGTGGATATGTTGTTCCTTGACTTTAGCAAAGCTTTTGACACGGTCTCCTACAGTATTCTTGCCAGCAAGTTAAAGAAGTATGGGCTGGATGGACGATAAGGTGGATAGAAAGCTGGCTAGATAGTCAGGCTCAACGGGTAGTGATCAATGGCTCCATGTCTAGTTGACAGCTGGTATCAACCGGAGTGCCCCAAGGGTCAGTCCTCGGGCCGGTTTTGTTCAATATCTTCCTTAATGATCTGGAGGATGGTGTGGATTGCACCCTCAGCAAGCTTGCAGATGACACTAAACTGGGAGGAGAGGTAGATACGCTGGAGGGTAGGGATAGGATACAGAGGGACCTAGACAAATTTGAGGATTGGGCCAAAAGAAATCTGATGAAGTTCAACAAGGACAAGTGCAGAGTCCTGCACTTAGGACGGAAGAATCCAATGCATCGCTACAGACTAGGGACCGAGTGGCTCGGCAGCAGTTCTGCAGAAAAGGACCTAGGGGTTACAGTGGACGAGAAGCTGGATATGAGTCAACAGTGTGCCCTTGTTGCCAAGAAGGCCAATGGCATTTTGGATGTATAAGTAGGGGCATTGCCAGCAGATCGAGGGACGTGATCGTTCCCCTCTATTCAACATTGGTGAGGCCTCATCTGGAGTACTGTGTCCAGTTTTGGTCCCCACACTACAAGAAGGATGTGGAAAAACTGGAAAGAGTCCAGCAGAGGGCAACAAAAATAATTAGGGGATTGGAACACAATACTTATGAGGAGAGGCTGAGGGAACTGGGATTGTTTAGTCTGCGGAAGAGAAGAATGAGGGGGGATTTGATAGCTGCTTTCAACTACCTGAAAGGGGGTTCCAAAGAGGATGGATCTAGACTGTTCTCAGTGGTAGCAGATGACAGAACAAGGAGTAATGGTCTCAAGTTGCAGTGGGGGAGGTTTAGATTGGATATTAGGAAAAACCTTTTCACTAGGAGGGTGGTGAAACACTGGAATGCGTTACCTAGGGAGGTGGTGGAATCTCCTTCCTTAGAAGTTTTTAAGGTCAGGCTTGACAAAGCCCTGGCTGGGACGATTTAGTTGGGGATTGGCCCTGCTTTGAGCAGGGGGTTGGAGTAGATGACCTCCTGAGGTCCCTTCCAACCCTGATATTCTATGATTCCATGATTCAATCCCCAATTTTTGCCCCAGATCCCTAAATGGCCCCCTCAAAGATTGAACTCACAATCCTGGGTTTAGCAGGCCAATGCTCAAACCACTGAGCTATCCCTCCCCTTGCATAGGGTAAGAAGAGTTTGTTTCATGAAAGCTCTAGCTCATGTTTTCATTTGCACACCTTTAAATCATCCTGGACATGTTCAGCATCTCCACTGCTAATTTGAGTAATAAACCAGCACTCATAAAGGCCTGGTCTTATTCATGGCTCTTCTAAGGCTCAGTGCAAGCACAAATATCACGAGCAATAAATTACACTAAAGATGTTGTGCAGCCTGCCTTTGAAATCACGGTCAATCAATTCTTCATATCTGATCATGTGGGTCCATTCAAAACCAGTGCATCAAAAACCAGTAAACCAGGAACATGACTCAGAAGCAGTGCCCATCACAGGACCCTGGGGGGCAGGGATGCACATGGGAGGGAGAAGAGAATGAAGAAAACCAAACCATGTTTGATAGGTCTGGGTGGAGAGGACACTCACCCGCTGAGTACTTTGTCTGCATGTAACCCTAGCTGCCCGTGTCCCTGCCAGCAGCATAGAGGTCTTCGCGTCCTGAGTACTTTCTTCAGTTCATTAAGGACACAGATACTGTTATTCAGTGTCCAGTGCACTGTGCTTCCCTCTCACAAATTTAACTGTGGCAACATCTATATTGGTGAAGATCTAGGATTGTGCCAGCATAAGGTGGGGCAAAAATTAGCCCATGGCTAATGCAAGTAAAACCCAAGCTTGGAGTTCATGCACAAACAGTAACTGCATGTCTGCAGAGCCCCCGTTCATTGCCACAACAGACCATGATCCTCCGTTTAGGAGAGTTGCTGTCCTCAGGTATACATCGAATTCAGTGCTCCAAGGGCAGAGGGGGAGGGGATGAATTCTGGCCAACCGCTGACTCCCCTTGGATGTATATGGGAAGCTGCAGCCCCACTCTAGATCCCCAGAGGGGCACCCACCTCTCTTCCCTGAACATAACAGCAGTTTATTCCATCGTTGCAGCCTGAGTGGGTGGGTGGCTGCTCCACTCGGGAGAGGGTCTCTCTGCACTCTGCTTAACAAGGGTTAACTCAGAGCAGCTCCACCCTCTGTATGTGCAGGGCGTAAATTCACTCCTCCTGAAAAGGGGAGTCCCAGCATCCAGGTAAATAGATGGGATTCCTCAGATGAAAGGTGCTAATTGAAATGGGATGTCTAGATACAGCGTAACTTGGTTGGGCCAGCAATCCGGGCCAGCACAGGGAGCTGGGTCCCAACTCCAGATGGATAACAGGAAAACGAAATAAAGGGAAAATTAGAGGTGCTACATACTGGAAAGATGCCCTCTATGAAAGGCCTGGGTCCCAGCCACAAACCAACCCTGAAAAACTGCCTGAGATCAGCAGCAGACCTGTGACCCAGGGGAGGCTGTGAAACGTGACCACTGGGGAAATCCAGTGAGACACAGCGTAACTCAAACACGGAAGGACGAATCTGAGTGGTACCAGAGAACACAAGATCTGAGGAGAAGCAGGTCGTGACAACCCTGGCTGGGAACTCAGCTGTGGCAACTTGAACGACAATCTGCCCTTTGCATCCCTTATGTGCCCCTCTTCGTCACATCCCTTTTTCAGGTGGGGAACAGAGCCACGCAGAGGTGGGGTGATTTCCTGATGCTCACACAGAGAGTCAGTGGCAGGGTTGGGATTAGGACCTACCAGTCCTCACTCATACCCTAGTACGGTCCTCCCAAAGGAGCCCTATGGGCCACTGTGGATTGGTCAGACTCTCTCGTTGTTCCTTAACTTTCCGTTAGTCTCCCCTTCTTTCCTTGCCTACTTGCTCCACTCAGAGGGTCCCCATGTCACCCTCCTCATCCTCCTGACACTTGGTCTCTTCCTAGCTTCAGAGAGCAGACAGACATGCTTGGGCAGTGCCAACCATCTCATGGGCAGAGGCAGATGGGACCGCAGGATGCCTGGCCATGAGGAAGCGTTTTCCATTATTTCTGACTGTTAAAACGCTCTTAGAATGCC
Organism: Caretta caretta; assembly: GCF_965140235.1. NCBI lineage: Eukaryota > Metazoa > Chordata > Testudines > Cheloniidae > Caretta > Caretta caretta. The sequence continues at coordinate 1,557,976 of NC_134231.1, forward strand.
AGGGGCTCTCCAGGAGCAAGAGAAGAAATGGGTCCCGAGAGCAGCACAGCAGCAAGAAACAAGGCTGCAAAACCAGGTGCAACAGCCCAGGATAACACAGGACCCCTTTTCCAGGGGTAGGGCTGCCACTGTGATCTGTTCCAGCCCTGGCTGGAGAGAGAGAGAGAGGCCTGTGATCCAGCCTCTCACACCCCTTGAGCACTCCGTGGTCAGAGTGATTTAGGTCTCTGAAGTGCCTTGTGTTCAGAAAGATCCCAACACGCTTTACCAAGCATGGTATGTAAACCGGCATTGCTTCAGCTACTCAGCCATATGGTGCAGCATCTGAGCACACACCCTCATAGCCACCTTATGCAGCAGGGCACTGCTACCACCTCCACGGACAGATGGGAAGCTGAGGCACAGAGGAATTACGTGACTTGCCCAAAATCACTCAGGAAGTCTGTGGCAGAGCCAGAAAATGGACCCTGGTGTCCCGAGTGCCCCTGCAAGGCTCTAGCCACTAGCCCATCCACAGCTCAGAGCTGGGTCGACAGACTCCAGCTTGCACTCCAAACAGCCGTGTAGACATCACGACTCGGGCTGGAGCTCGGGCTTTGGAGGCCCCCTCCTCCCTCGCCGGCTCAACTTCAGAGCCCGAGCTCCAGCCTGAGCCACGATGTCTACACAGCTACCGTCAGGGCCGTGGCTGTTGGCCCACCCGGGCTAGCACCTCTGAGGATAAAGTCCTTTCGTGACCACTCCACTTCACTTCTACAGGGACTGAATCCAACAGAAGCGCAGGAAAAGACATTACCCGGATTTGACTAGACATTCGTGGGTCTTGAGGACGTCCTTGAGAAGGATCGAACGCAAGGGCTCCTTGTCCTGGGGAGACACGACAGAACAGAGTCAGTGGGTCTGCATCAACTTCGCGGGCTGCTCTGGTGGCACTGGGAGCCCACTCTAGTGCCCAGGAATTTTGTGAGACCTAAGAGCAACCTTCAGCAAAGCCTCCATGGACAGAATCCTGGCCCTTGGCTGGAATAAAGAGAGAGGTCACTGGGCGGGAGCATCCCCAAATGGCGGCTCCATGCAGCATCTCTCACCCCCCCAAGCCCTAACCCAGGCGCAGCACCCAGTGAACAGCAACTGAGAAGGGGAAAGCAGAGGAGCACGGCAAGGTTTTGCGTTTGTTTCTTTTAATCTGTTGGATCGCATTGAATTCGCCCCCTTTCCATTCTTAGCTCAGCACCCTCCTCTCCTGTCTGTCTCCAGTCTTTGAGAGTCCAATGGGCATCTCACAGGTGTGAGGGGGCACGGCAGTGTACACGCAGTGGAGCGTGCAGCCTGGGTCACTAAGTCCAGGCCTCTGCTGTCGCAAGCAACCCCCGTCATATAATCCCATCCGTAAACTTATCAAGCTGGATTTTAGAGCTAGACTGATTACTTGCCCTCAGTGCTATTGGGAGGCTGTTCCAGAACCTCATTCCTCTCAGTGATGGTTAGAAGCCTTCTCCTAGTTTGTCCTCTAAATGCATCCATGGCCAGTTACAGCTGCGATGGTGCATGCCAGCATGTGTGCGTAGGTGCGTGTCGGGGGGTATGCTGGGAGGGGAGCGTGCACGCGTCCGCGTGGGGTTTCTTGCTTGCAGAAACAGGACTCAGAACTCCATGGTGGTTCAGGCAGAGGAACAGCCCCCGCGACAGCCAGCTTTGAGCCGTGTTTGTGTCAAAGGCACAGCTCCCCTGCCTGTCCCTAAGACCAGCCGCTGCACCTGCTCCCTGCACTCCTGCAGCGTGTGGGCTCTGTTCTCAGCTTTAGCCCCAATTGTGGGGTTTTCTCCCACAATATTTTCTGTGCTCAAAATGCTGATTGATTTTAACAAAAGCCAAAAATGCAGCCTTGCAAATGCCAAGCCCAATACACCCATGAGCGGAGGGACAAGTGGACAAGGTCACCCAGAGAACTGTGAGCAAGAGGGGGCTGCTTACCTGCTCGCACTTGAAATAACTGATGGTAAAGTCGTCAAGAGCAAAGTACCGGCGTTTCCAGCTCTTCCTCTGAAAAACAGAGAGAACAGTCCCTAATGCTTCCAGGGTTGAGTTCCAGCCTCCCCAGCTCCTCGGAAAAAACAAATGGGTCCTGAGAACCTAGGGGTCGCATCTTCCAAAGAATGAGCACTGGTGAAAGCTGTAAGCCTGCTCCACCAGGAAACAGGAAGCTCAGAGTTAGCAGCTCATAACTCAGGGTACTAAATCACCTATCACTGCTCGGACACCAAGACCTGTGCTGCATCAACACGGCCCCACTCCCTCCTCCTATGCAGAGGAACTGTTCACGCCAATGTGACACCTTGGACCCCGAGAAGTGAAAAGCTCCCCTTCTGGGCACAGTGTTGTGGGGGAAGCAAGAGGAGGCTCAGAAGCAATAAAATCAAGCCCCCTTCAAGCCCCCGCACTGCTCTGCTCCATGAAGGACTCAGTGCGACTCTGCAGCACGCACTCACCACATTCCCCTGCTTCACACAGTAGCCACTTTTGAGGACGGGTGGCCCTGTGGATGGCTTGGAGGCAGAGGTGGGTATGTAGCTCTGGGAGCGTCTCAGAAGAGGGTGAGTGGCCAAGTCGCCTCCGTCTGCTCCTTCCCCTCCATTCTGAAACAAAAAAGAAAACAATACTTGGAAACCTGCAAACAGCCTGTGGACGGGAGAGCGGACGGCACATGCATGCTTGAGCCTGGCAGAACAGCCGAATGAATTTAGCAGCCCACCCTCTAATCTACGCCTGCCCCCTGCCACAAACAAATGACATTTTATTAGCCCAGCTGAACACCACACCTGCCCCATGCAAACACGAGAGCAACGTTTGCAAGTGCCCTGATTTTCAGAAGTGAAAAAAAAAAAAAAAATGCACAAGCTCCGCAAACCTTGGCCTCGGGGGTTGGGATCCTGGTCGGCACGCCGCAGCTTGGGAAATCCAACACAGAGCAACACCAAGGAGCTGGCCTTAGTCCCACAGAACATGCGGAGTCAAACGCTAGCAGGACGCACTCATATGACGCGCACTTTACATGGACGAAGAACGGGCTAATTGACAGATCTCAAAATGTAGTTGTTGTCAATTAATCAGCTTCAAATGGGGGGGTTTCTAGTGGGGCTCTGCAGAGGCCAGTGCTAGGCCCAAAGCTATTTCACCTTTTTACTAGTGATCTGGAAGTGAAAATAAAGTCACTGCTAATAAAATCTGTGGATGACGCAAAGATTGAACATAAGAACGGCCACACTGGGTCAGACAAAAGGTCCATCTAGACCAGCATCCTGTCTTCCGACAGTGGCCAGTGCCAGGTGCCCCAGAGGGAAGGAACAGAACAGGGAATCATCAAGTGATACATCCCCTGTCGCCCATTCCCAGCTTCTGGCTGTCAGGGGCTCGGGACACCCAGAGCAGTAGGTTGTATCCCTGACCATCTTGGCTAATAGCCTTTGATGGACCTATCCTCCATGAACTTGAATCCAGTTCTTTTTTGAACCCCACTATAATTTTGGCAACATCCCCTGGCAATGAGTTCCACAGGTTAACTGTGTGTTTTGTGGAAAAAGTACTGCCTTTTGTTTGTTTTAAAGCTGATGTCTATTAATTTAATTGGGTGACCCCTTATTCTTGTGTTATGTGGAGAGGTAAATAACACTTCCTTATTCACTTTCTCCACCTCATTCATGATTTTATAAACCTCTATCATATCCCCCCTTAATCAACTCTTTTCTAAACTGAACAGTCCCAGTCTTTTAAATCTCTCCTCATATGGAAGCTGTTTTGTTGCTCTTCTCTATACCTTTTCCAATTCTAATATATCTTTTTTGAAACAGGGCGACCAGAACTGCACACAGTATTCCAGGTGTGGGCACACCATGGATTTATATAGTGGCATTACGGTATTTTCTTTCCTAATGGTTCCTAACATTCTGTTTGCTTTTTTGACGGCCGCTGCACATTGAGTGGATGTTTTCAGAGAACTATCCACACGGCCTCCCAGATCCCTTTCTTGAGTGCTAAGGAGTAGGAGCAGGGAGCTGATTTGACCTCTGCATACGGTGTTGGTGAGACCAGTACTGCAGAGAAAGGCAAAACAAGAACCACTGGCCAGAAGCTGAAGCCAGACAAATTCAAATGATAAATTAGGCACACATTGTTAAGTGAGGGACAAACCACTGAGAGAAGTGGTGCATTCTCCACCTCTCAATGTCTTGCAGAAGGGCATCCAGGCCATGTTTGCTTCAGCCAAACACGTTATCGGGCTCAGTACAGGGATAACCGGATGAAATTCTATGGCCTGTGTTATACTGGAGAGTCAGCCTAGATGATCTAATGATCCCTCCTGGCCTTAAACTCTGAATCCGTACAATGCAGCCAGCACCACGCGCGAGTGCACGGGGTTTATTTGCACCCAGCAATGTCACTCAGAGCAGGGGCTGCCCAGGGGCGGCTGCTGCAGTCTGCATGTTGCAAGATCATTGGCGCAATATGGGACACCCATCCTGCTGCACCAAACCAAATCTCTCTCACGCAGAGCTCAGTCTCAGCAGGCCGGGGTCTCTGTCAGGCCTCATCTCATCTCTGGGTGCACTGCAGGCATCTGACACAAATGTGCAGCACCCTGGGCCTCTCCCAGCCCCCGGAAAGTAACACTGGGGATTCAGAGGACTGGAATCTGCTGTCCTGCACTGGATGTCGTTCCTTTCCTAAAGGGCCCTCCTCAGCCCCTGGCACACAGGGACAGCAGGCCCATTCCAACCCCTGCTCCTTAGCTGGACCAGCCACCAGCCCAGCATCGGGTGAGCTGGGATCACAGAGCTGCACATACAGACGCTCATCCTGCAGCTGTCCCTGCCATTTGCCAGCAGGTGCCCTGCTCACCAGCCCAGCAGGAATCTCGCTGCCAGACAGCTCACAGGAGCAGACGCAAAGGGGCCCGGAGCAGAGAAAGCACATCCTGTTGCAGCTGCCAGGCTGGGACTCTGACACGGCCGCGGGCCCCACTCAGAAGAGACTGATGGATGGGGCACGTCAGCCCAGCCCCCGTGGGCTCTTGCTGGTCCTTAGAGCAGCGTCAGGACACTCGGTCAAACCGGCCGTAGCGTTCCTGTGCTCTGTGGTTTACCTGCAGCACATCCCACACAACAGCAACACCAGGGCAATCGCGCAGCTGGCGGGAAGGGAGCCCAGCTCCAGCAGCCTCCAGCCGCCCCCCTTCGCCGTGCTTGTCCGGGGCTGGGAGGGGCCCGGATAGGTACTTCCTGGGAGACTCAAAGGGCGGAAAAACGTGGTAGAAGTCAGCAGACAGACACGTTTTCCACTGCCTGCTGCCGTGCCATTGTTACTCTGCCCTCATTATATAACCCCGAAGAAACAGGCACTCAGCCCAGCCCCTCCTGCCTCCTTCGTAAGGCAGAACTGAGGAGGAAGGGGGCGGGGGGGGGGGATAAAATGTAACCACTGTGCACGTCTCTCTCTCTCTCTCTCCCCCCATCCCCCTCCTTTCAGCACAAGTTTGAGGTTAGTGAATTGTTAGAGCAGCGGCCCCTGGCTCTTACCAGTTGGCTTGCAGGGCTCGCTCGGGTTGTCCTTATATGGCATTCACGCTGGTGAAGAGGACCGGTGCGGTTAACCAGACAACATGCCCCGATCTCTCACCCTCCGCTGTGCACTTTCGCCCACCCTCCATGACAAGACTTTGATTTTTCCAGGACCAAACTAAATCAATCAAAATAAAGCAACTTGTGCCCAAGCCAGCCCTTCACTCCCTTCCGTGCACCCCTGAGCCAGGCAGGGTGCTCTGCAGCCCACCTGGCTGGTAGGAGGGAGAGACGCTTTCACAGCAGGAGAGCAGCAGCCCCACACCCCCATCACTTGGATTCATACAGGTCCTTTGCCATGCATTGCAGCACTTGGTGTTTGGAGAAGGGCGGAGCAGAGGGAAGGATGGAAGGTGCATCGTTAGGGACATTAAACTAGGGAAGACATTTCCCCAGAGGTTAGGCTGTAAGGAGCAATCCTTCACTGACTCCCAGAGAAATGGGCCAGACAGGAGCAAGGCCTTTCCATCCCTCCTATCAATGAGGCCAGGACTCTCCTTTCCTCCTGCCTGGAGTCACAAAGCTGCACCTGAGGCAAGGCAGAGAGGCCATGAAGGAAGGGGAGGAAAGGCCATTTCACCAAGGGCAGCATCAGAAATGCAGAAAACAACTCAGCAGCTGGCATCCTTCCCTCAACCCCCTCTGCAGAGCGAAAGCGACTCTAAAGCAAACAGAGGCTGTGGATGGAGATTTAGGCTTTTGCTGGAGAACAAACTAACCCAAAAGCAAACCCCCACCCCCTCACATGGGAGAGCAGACCAGCATTCACTTGCCACATAAATCACATGGCAGGGTGCCGACTTAACTGCTGCTGATTTGTTTTTAACAGACAGTAAGCTTGACTCCCAAGTGACAAGAGGCCAGAATACACAGCACCATTGTGTGCCCAGCTGCTGCTGCCCTGCTCACGCAGGCTACAGGCTCCCTCTGCACTCCACAAAGCAGCTTAGTGTCAGTGCCAGGCGGAGGGGAACCACTGGCTCGCAGCCACCGGGCCGCAACGAGGAGCCAGGGGAAACACTGAGCCAGAAAGAAGGCTCGGTTCTTTCTCCCCGGGTATCAGGGCTTCACCAGGATGCCCCCGGCTGGGGCCCGCCAGAGCCTTGCAGGGAAACCTGTAGACACAGACAAGAGCTTCCCAGAACAGGGATGAAAAATGAGACTTGGGCAAGGAAGCAAAGCAGAGTCAGAAACCCAGGCAGGGCGTCAAAGCTGCTGCAGCTGGGCCTGGAAACCTCCCCTTGGATTCTCAGCCTGGACTGCAGCCAAACGGAAAGCGTGCGGGGAGGGCCTGGGCTTTCTGCCAAGGACTCGGTGCTCAGGGAGCACAGTGCAAGGTGCATACACCAAGAGCCTCAGCTGCCAGCCCTGGGGATTCCTCTGCACCAGCCTCCAAATATTCCCAGTGAGTGGGAGTCAAAGGGAGCTGCCACCCTCAGGGAGCCAAATGCCACTGTGTCTAGGGACAGGCTTGTTCTCAGTGTAAGCCCGGAGCAGCCATTCGCACGAAGCTAGCATGGGGGTTTTGCACGGAAAGTGGTACCAGACTTGCTGAGCGAGTGTGGGGCCAGTTGCCTTTCTGTGCCTGTTTTCTGGTGTCCTGGTGGAGGCACAGGAGACACCAAGGCTAAAACCCCACGTTCCAGAGGAAATCTCTCATAAACTTCTGCAGTTCTCTAGCGCCTTCCATCCCCAGGTCTCAAAGCACTTAAAAAATGGAAATGCCTCCCAGTGCAAGCCCCTGCAGTGAGGATCAGCACCCAGGATGCTCAAGAGCATTATCCCCATTTTCACAGGCTGGGAAACTGGCAAAGACCTAGGAAGGGACACAACAAAGGTCACAGCACCTAAGATCAATGGTGCAGCCAGGAACATCACCCATGTCTTTTGACTACCGGGCTGGTGTTCTAACCAGCAGGCCAGCGCTCATCCCAACAGCAGTCCTAAAGACACGGTAGGAAGGATGAAAGTGGTCCTTTGAATTGAACACTCTCCTACCTTCCTAGAAACGGTGAAATACATCTCCCTATAGAGCTGCTCCACTCAGGTAGCGAGCCCCACACACAAACAGGGACTGGGATAGGAGGAACTGCTTCAAAATGGGAGGTGAAAACACCCCCCTGGAAACATATAGATTCATAGAATTTAAGGCTAGACGGGACCATTAGATCATCTGGTCTGACCTCCTGCAGAACACAGGCCAGAGACCCTCATCCAGCGACTCCTAATTTGAGTCAGAGCATCTCTCTTAGAGAACCAAGCAACTTGGACTTAAAGTGATGAAGAATCCACCACATCCTGAGGTGAGCTGCCCCAACGGTCATTTACCCTCCCTGTTAAAAATTTGCACCTTATTTCTGGTCTGAATTTGTCTAGTTTCAATTTCCAGCCACTGGATCTTTTCCTGTCTTTGTCTTCTAAATTAAAGATCCCTTTGCTATCACAAATCTTCTCTCCTGGGAGGTACTAGACCACAATCAAGTCACATCTTAACCTTCTCTCTGATAAGCTGAATAGTTCGAGTGCCTATTCACACAGGATGGAGCTGTACAATTGTCTTGCTCTGCTACTTCCTGCCAGCAGTCTCCCTTAGACATGTACATGGATAATGAGAACATACATGTTGAGTTAGGATTAAAAAACCCAAAACCCTGCTTTATCCCATAATTGCCCGTCAGGTCTCTTGCACCTTCTTCTGAAGGAGCTAGTGTTCGCACTATCAGAGACAGGCTACTGATCTAGATGGATCATGGGTCTGATCCAACCCTGGCAATTCCTATGCTCCAATCCTGCACATGTGCACATCTGTATGGCCAGGGAAGAGTTAAAAACGCCTGCCAAGGAGAACACCGCAGTGACTTAAATCTCCATTCTATTTTTAGGCATGTGACTGATAAGAGCTGAATTAGGCTGTCAAAACACCAGAAGGTGGAAGTTGCCGATGGTCATGCACATGCCCCTCCCAGGCGTCAAGGGAAAGGGAGAGTGGGACTACTGGAGAAAGGGGGATCTCCGCACCTTCTGTGGCATCTCCCAGCTGCTGTTCTGGAGAGCAGCAGCTGGAGCTAGTGGAACCAGGCAGGTGATCTGGCTCTGATCTTCTGTGGGCCTTGAAGAAGTGGGGAATTGAGACAGAGAGCAGGCCACAGCTAAGGGGCATGAAAGCTGAGGCAGTTTGCAGCTTTGCATGTGGCTCCATAAACCCCTTTTGGCTCACTGCACTTTGGAGCCAGAGCGAAGTGCTGTGTGCAGCTATTTATAAACCCTGAGTGGGAAGGTTTCACAGGCACAGACCTGGTTTCCTGAACTGAAAGTGCAAATCAATTCCACCAATAGGGGAAGTGTGTAATCAGACTGTGTTACTTCAGAGAAGGTCAGACAGCCTCCTGCCTCTTGCCCAGACAGCTCAGAGCCTAAATGTCAGACTCAGAGATATGTTCCAGACAGATTCCCCAGGCAACAGATGTCACATAATGGGTTAAACCGAAGCAACGACACTCAAGATCCTCCCTCAACAACCACACTGAAGTTCAGTCACTGGAAATGCCTCCAATTTAGCACCAAGTTCTGCCTCACCTCTGAAAACTGGAGCAAGTTGCACATTTGAAGGGTTCATACTAAATTCTGGGTGAAAAAGTTACTGGCTCGCACCAGAACGTGCAGCTCCCCAGACACACGTGTGCGAGAGAGACGGCAAGCAGACCAAAGGGGTGTGATTTAAGTCCCCAGTTTGGTACTGTCTGAAGCACCTGCCACTCAGTGTGAAGAACTGCTGATTTAGGCTGCGTTACTGAGGCTGCTTAGACACATAGTCCATCAGGGACTTTCTGGTCACACTTTTCAGCTAAACCCATCTCCCTGAGGCGTTTCTGGAATGCCGGTCACCATAGTATCTAGGTGTTGAGACATCAGCCCTGCCACCGATTTCCTGTGTCACATTCTGCTCTGCGTGCCCCTGTCCCAGGACGGCAAGAGATTTTACCACACCCTGGAAGGGCTCTAGGTATATGCCAACGACCAGATTTCATCCCGACATATGCCTGCCTAGCCGCACTTCATGCAGCTCATGTGACACTGTTGCTCCAGAATCTGCCCCAGCTGCCTATCAGTTTCCAGGAGTGATCTGAGGTGTTCTTGGCCTATAAAGACTTAAATGGTTTGGGCTCAAAACAGATGCAATGGGGCGAGGCGCGTGAGCCAACAGTCCCCTGGTTTGAGAGGGAAGGTGTTTTTTGTGAAGGATCCTCAACTTGGACCCCTGGAAACCAGATGTATTACCCTTAGGACTTGCTGCAAGATCCTGGGAGAAGCACTGGGATGGAGTGGGGGCACCTGGGGCTCTAGGTGGTTATTTGTTGTGGGCCTCATGCACAAGCTTTACTGTTGTAGCGTGTGAGTTACTATACAAAGCGGCCTCGCTTGCAGTCTGTTGTCTCTGTGTATTAAAAGATATTCCCCCACTTGCTGTATTGCTTCATAGTTCGGGGGCTCAGACAGGCACTTAAAAACGAACAATAATCAATGCGGGTTTCCCACCTCTGGTAGATGATGGATAGTATTTGTCACTTAAAAGGTTGGGATCCAGGTATAATTTGTTGCAGTTAACTACACACCTGAGTAGTGTTTATTCTGCGAAAGGCAGGATGGGAACAGCTTGTAGAAGAAAACAGATGCAATGCTTGTTGGCCTGGTTTTCAGCAGAGCTTTGCGGACTGTATTAGGAAGGAATTGGAAGAGGAAATAGGCAGGAATATTGCATTTCCTGCTCAAACACATGCTAGCTAAGCAGCAAGGACCCTGCATTTCATCCCAAGACTGTTTATCCCTCATACCACGTTAATCACACACAGTTGTTTCATAGGTCTCTGTTATGTCTGGTAGAGAAATGATGAGAGGCAGAAGCTAGGACATAAAAATGATGAAGCAGAGACCCAGTCAATGGCACAGACATGGGTCAAGCATACAGCTGGAAGCCTCCCCAACAGTTAAATACAGGAAAATCAAAGAGCAGAATGTGGTATAAATTTCATCACCCTGCTAAGTGTGCAGAGAACTGCCAGCTTTTCCCCCTTACATCCCTCAAGAATTGCTCCTTCGAGCCAGTGAGACGCTACAGTCCCAGAGCATTGTGCTGGTACCAAGAGTATTTCATTTCCACTGCTTGGAGACAGAAAGGCAAGGAGCGAAAGTTAAACTACAGATCGTTTCTATTCACCGTCCCCAAATTGCCAACTCTTGTGATTTTATCGTGAGACTTGCAGTACGTGGTGCTTTTCTTAGAGCCCCAGGCCCCTGGACTCGCGAGAATCTCAGCTTTCTTTTATAAAAAGGAAAGAAAAAGAAGCTTCTAGCCCTCTGGGTTGCCAGAGAAAAAGCTGCAAAATGAGAACCAACAGAACCCTAAGGCTAAGAAACCAGGGGGCAAAGAATAGGCACCTGAAGTTTGTTTTTAAACGTTGATGATTTTTAAGCCAAGCTTATAATTTGGGGGGTGGGGGGACAATGACTGACTGATCGGGATTTTTATCACAGAGGTTGCCGATGCCGCCATCCTCACAGGGCACATTCTGGTTCCTCCCAACTGAATGCACATTTCAGAACATTCTCTGCTAGCACGAGCCAGAGGCACACTCTGCCAAAGCAATGCAACGCAGACACGCCCAGCTTACCTGATTGACAGAGATAGGTGTGTGCACAACCACCCCTCCAATGATCTCCGTTTTGTAGGCCACCTGCGGTTTCTTCTCCTGGGCTTGGGGTGCAATGGGGGGCTTTGTAATCTCTGTGGCTGGGGGCAAACTACCACTCTTTGGCACCTGTGAACGACAGAAATGGGGGAGTCAAATCTAGCCCCAAACCACCCATCCTGGTAGAAATGAAGACTTAGCAGGTTTCGGCTTAGGGTCTGCAACTGGGACACTGGCCTGTCCATTCTCCTGTACAAATACAGCTGTGCCCCTTTAAACCCCACCACCAAGACACCCCACATCAAGGTTAATGAGGGTGTGGCTCCATCCCAGGTAGTTTGCAGGAGAGCCCGATGACACGAGGAAAGAAGAGAGGTGGCGGATAATTAAACATCACCTGACACGAGTCTGTGACCTGCCTCTGGAGCCCTCTGCATTTGTGCTCCTTTAATTGTCCTGCTCTCATTACTGCCAGATTTAACGATTAGCTTTTGCAAGTCTAAGCAGGTCGGTGACAGCACATCTACAGCGGTGTGACCCCAGCAGCGGGCAAGGCAGCGGCTGGGACCCAGCTTTGTATTCCGAGCACGCTGAATCATCCCCTCCCAAACACGGACACACCACTAACCAGCAAGAGGTAACAGCAGGACAAGGCCGCTCTACTCCCACTGCAGTTGGGGGAACAGCCCGCTCCATGTCCTGGGGAAAGGGCACGGATCTGGGCAGGAATCACACACACCCCCTCATGCATTTCCCTGCGTGTCCGTGGCCTGTTTCTCTTGCTGTTGTCATTGGTCTTTCCCAAACCAGCTCCTGAGACTCAGGGATGTTCCTATGTAAAGTTACTTGTTCTTCCTTTGGTTGCAGATGAGACTGCAAATCTGGCTGCTCTGTCAGTCTGCCAATGGGTGTGGCATAATCAGCCACAAATGCTCACGGATCCTCCCCGGGCAGGCTGGACGCAGCCCACAACCCTCTGGCTGAAGCTGAAACCTTGGATTTTTCTGGCTAAAATCAGAGGCTCGTCACCACAAGCTGGTGTAAACTCAGGATGGATTCTCTGAACAGTGCATGAGCCCCCACATGCCAGAAGGGGCTCCCTCTGGAGCAGGTCTGGTCAAAGTGGGTCACCCATCTTAACTGGGATGGAAGCTAATGGGTGTGCTTCCTCACTGGCCTGCACTCTGTGTCAGGCATGTGTCAAAGGTGCCCTTTCCAGTTGGGTTGTGTTTTACCCACACTTCACACAGGCTGAGTCACACCACAAGCAGTGGGGCAGGGGAGAACCAGGCTGCGGTAACTCTGTGCAGGCGAAAGGAAATTGCCAACCAGTTCACATGGGGTATGTCTCTACCGCAAAAAACCCTGCAGCACCGAGACTCAGAGCCTGAGTCAACTGACTCCAGCCCACGGCACTCGGGCTGCAGGGCTAAAAATAGCCGTGCAGACACGCCTGCTTGGGCTACAAGACCCTCCGCCTTTGCCGGGCTTCAGAGCCCAGGCTCCACTCGGAGCAGGAACGTCTACACGGCTATTTTTAGCCCCACAAACCCGAGTCAATTGACCCAGACTCGGGGATGTGGTGGTGCGGCGGGTTTTCCTTTGCAGTGTAGACATACCCAGAGCTGGGGGGAGGGGCGGGGTTACCTGCCTTACTCAGAGACTTTTCAGTCACTAGGGATCCAGCCCTTTGACCTGCCCTTCGCTCTATTTACCCACACCGTTCACTTCGGCAGTATGTTCGGGGGGGGAACTAACCCACCTGTGCTAAGTATATAGTGCCAAAGGAAAGAGGCTCAAACCCAAGACAACTCCATTTCTACAGCAACAGTTTTGTTATCTGTGTCAACAATCGCTCTCCTCTGCAGAGCTGGTCTAGCACTGGCAGCAGAGAAACTGCAGAGAGAGAAGGGAATGCATCCAGATCCCTGAGCTGCAATATCGGTATCCAGTTTGTCAAGTGCCTTCACAGGCAAAGGTCTCCTCCAGGCCTTTTGGCTCCGGAGAGCCCCTGATTCTCATGCATGATTATTCCTTGCCTTCAGCATCCCCCAGACTGAGCAGAACATCCCACTCGACAGCAAGGGGACGGGACAAAGACACTGCACTACGCACTGTAAGCCAAAGGAGAAGATGTTGCTACTGGAAAATGACATGGGACAGTGCAGGTGTCCTGGGAATGGTTCTCCTCCCCCGCATGTGATTTGAAGGTTTCTTGATTGCTAGCACAGGCTAGAGGAAAGAGCTCCAGGCAGGAAGAAGACAGGCACTCCTGAGCTCTAACCATTGCTCTGACACGGACTTGCTCGGTGACCTGGGGCGAGTTGCTTAACTTCTCTGTGCTTCATTTTCCCTTTCTGTAGGAAATGGATAATATGAACATACCTTTGCAGCAGGGATGTTGGGAGGATGAATTAGTCAAGGTCTGTGCACTGCTCTGAACACGTCAGTTGCTGTGTACAGGCTAGGTACAACTATCTGGATTGCTTTCATATCAGAAGCGAGCTCACGGAGCTGAGAAACACAGAGTCTCAGAGGATATTCCTGCTATTCCCCTCGTTAGACTCATCATGTACTTTGCATTCAGTGTGCAAATTTGCACTCCTGAAAATAAGGGCTTAGCTACACACATGGTTACATCATTTTTACTTAAGGAGCGATTTAAAACCAGGTTAGTTAAACTGGTGTAAAAGGCTGTGTGGACACTCTTCTTTTGTTTGAGAGCAGGCTTATTTTTGTTTAGCTTAAGACAACTAGGAACAGATAGAAGCTAGCCCGAAATAAAGCACTCCAGAAATGACAGCATCTCCACACAAGGGTGTGGACCAGCTTAACTGAACCAGTTTAACTGAGCTGACTCAAGTTTGAGTGTAGATAAGGACTGAGAAGAGGAGTGAATAGTCCAAGACTTTCCTGGCCAGACCAGAACAGACAGCTACGGTCGCCTACAGAAAGTGATTCAGTGCTGAGCTAATCAATCCACTGGTCAGACATAGATCTGCAGCATGAAAAGGCTCAACAGAAAGCATTTTGCTGCTTTGCTGACAAACATATTTTCTCCAGTTCATCTTTGGAGTAATAATCCAAGCAGTAAACTCCAGGCAGTTCTCAAAAGCCAGGCTTCGCTAACCAAATGAAGTAGCCAGCCTTCAGTGGTAGGGAACAGGAAACATGACCATCTTAACACACCATCGCTTCCTGTTTCAGAAACAGCACAGCTGCTGTGACAGAAAGCAACGAGGCAGAAGGTTCCCACACCCGCAGGAGCCCAGCACTGTGCAGCATGTCCTCAGCAACGTACACCTGTGCAGCATGGTCCGGCGGAACTTTCTGCGGTTGTCACCCTGTGCACCAGGCCGCCAAACACGCTGGCGTGACGAGCAACGGGCCAGATCAGAACCTCTTGCGCAACATGCCGCCTTTCATCTGTCTGCATCTTCTCAAGCATCGCAGAAGGGAGTGCAGACAAGAAGGTCTGTGCACGTCACTGCCGGAGGAGCTGGTACACATGGCCAAACCAACGGAAATGGTTTCACAATGCATACGAAAAGGGAGCGTATAGTAGGGGCCTGAATCTCTGCATGCACTGCTGCTAGGGGGTGCCCGTTCGAAGCCAGCTCACAGCAATCAGCCTGTGAGTCCGTTTTCATCTGCAAAATGGAAAAAATAATTAGCTACCTCTCCAGGGTATCTACTGCAGGTAACTGCCCCAGCTACGACAGTATCTACGCACCTCAGAGTCTCTAATGTACGTATTCTCACCCCCACCACCACCCCCGCGAGGCGGGGCAGTGCTATGATCTCCACTGTACAGACAGGGCTAAGAGAAACCAAGTGACTTGCCAAAGATCACATACGAAGTCTGTGTGAGAGCAGGGAACTGAACCTGTCTCTCAATCCAAGAGGACCTCCCTAAGAGCTGGACCATCCTTCCTTCCCTGCTGTGAGGGTTAGCTTAGTGCTGCCCATGTAGAGTGCTGAAGAAATATTTTGGCAACCACAAGCAAGTAACAAATCAAGCTTTGCACAATACATATCAAGATGGAGATTTTCAATGGCAAAGGGCAGTCAGGGGCCCAGATCCCACTGAAAGTCAGGATCTCTCCCCATAACTGCAGTTGCACCTTTCAAAACCTCCCCATAAGTGACTGAGCTGTTCCAGGCTACAGCGGCCTAAGCAGCTTTGAGGATAGTCAGCCGGGACCATGACAAATGCAGAAAAGCAATGGCCTCACAGTGGGAGAAGCATGGACTGGAATCTCATGCTTCAGCCCGCAGGGGAGCCCGGCGCTCCTGGCTAGGGCTACTCGCTTGTCTGAGAACATAAGATCGGTCATACTGGGTCAGAACAATGTAGCCCAGTGTCCTGTCTTCCGACAGTGGCCAATGCCAGGTGCCCCAGAGGGAATGAACAGAGCAGGTCATCACCAAGTGATCCACCCCTGTCACCCATTCCCAGCTTCTGGCAATTAAAGAGGAGAGCAGCCTGTCCTACTTAATAACGGTCCTTCTGAACGGTGCCTCTTCGCAAGCCGGCTCTCTCTAGACAGGCTGCCTCTGCTGTCCAGATGCTGGTGCCGTGCTTGCAATTTTACACCCCACACCCTAGCTGGGACAGACAAACCTCTCTCTCTCTTCCAAAAGACTATGAAATAAGGAAATACTAGCCCCGGGCTGAAGTGCCAAGGGAGGTTTAGAATGGAAACAGCCTTTCTTAGAACGTCTGACTCTAGACGTGCTTTAACTGGTTATTCTGGCATGTTCAATACAATATTGACACACACTGACTAATTCTGTATCCTGCACTTCAGAATTCCTCTGCCACCTAAGGCAGCTAAGCCCTGTGCATCAACCTGAGCGTATGTACCATGGGGCCAGGACAAAGAAACTCTACACAGCACACTAGTCTGGAATTGCTGGAGCACCAGTCTCCTGGGGTCTCTTTCCGGTCTCCCATCTAAATGAGTTTGTAGCCATATTGATCCCGGAAATGAAAGCAGAAGCGGCATATGCTGTTTGTTGTTGGCACAACCGATGAGCTAGCGTTTCGGCACACGGCTCCGATGCCAGATGAAGGGCCCAGCTAGCCCAATACACTCACAGAATCCTAGAATATCAGGGTTGGAAGGGACCTCAGGAGATCATCTAGTCCAACCCCCTGCTCAAAAGCAGGACCAATCCCCAACTAAATCATCCCAGCCAGGGCTTTGTCAAGCCTGACCTTAAAAACCTCAAAGGAAGGAGATTTCACCACATCCCTAGGTAACCCATTCCAGCGCTTCACCACCCTCCTAGTGAAAAAGTTTTTCCTAATATCCAACCTAAACCTCCCCCACTGCAACTTGTACATACTCTCACCCCCCCACCACTCCCGCGAAGCGGGGCAGTGCTGTGATCTCCACTGTACAGACAGGGCTAAGAGAAACCGAGAGATTTGCCAAAGATCACATATGAAGTCTGTGAGAGCAGGGAACTGAACCTGTCTCTCAATCCAAGAGGACCTCCCTAAGGGCTGGACCATCCTTCCTTCCTTGCTGTCATCTGCTACCACTGAGAACAGTCTAGATCCATCCTCTTTGGAACCCCCTTTCAGGTAGTTGAAGGTTGCTATCAAATCCCCCCTCATTCTTCTCTTCTGCAGACTAAACAATCCCAGTTCCCTCAGCCTCTCCTCATAAGTCATGTGTTCCAGTCCCCTAATCATTTTTGTTGCCCTCCGCTGGACACTTTCCAATTTTTCCACATCCTTCTTGTAGTTTGGGGCCCAAAACTGGACACAGTACTCCAGATGAGGCCTCACCAATGTCAAATAGAGGGGAACGATCACGTCCCTCTATCTACTGGCAATGCCCCTACTTATACATCCCAAAATGCCATTGGCCTTCTTGGCAACAAGGGCACACTGTTGACTCATATCCAGCTTCTTGTCCACTGTAACCCCTTGTCCACTGTAACCCCCCTTTCTGCAGGGCTGCTGCCTAGCCACTCAGTCCCTAGTCTGTAGCGGTGCATGGGATTCTTCCGTCCTAAGTGCAGGACTCTGCACTTGTCCTTGTTGAACCTCATCAGATTTCTTTTGGCCCAATCCTCTAATTTGTCTAGGTCCCTCTGTATCCTATCCCTACCCTCCAGCGTATCTACCTCGCCTCCCAGTTTAGTGTCATCTGCAAACTTGCTGAGGGTGCAATCCACACCATCCTCCAGATCATTTATGAAGATATTGAACAAAACCGGCTCCGGACAGACCCTTGGGGCACTCCACTTGAGACCGGCTGCCAACTAGACACGGAGCCATTGATCACTACCCCACTGTCTGGGTCAATGTATTTGCAGGTCTTAGGAAAGGCAGCACATTAATTCCCTTGCCCATTTTCACTGTATCTGGTCTTTCAGCGGCTATAGGTTTCTACTCAGCACCCGACCACATTGCAGCTTGGTAACGGAAATGGCCCAGAGAAGCCAGACCGTGTGAACAGGCACACGGGAGAAAGGAAATTCAGAGGGAGCAGGTGGGTCAAATCTCACACCCAAAAGTCTTGCAAATATTTTTAGCAGCACTGTCCTTTCTAACTGCCCTGTAGAAGGCAGGAGACTCCCCTGCTGGATTTGTCTGATGTGCTGAGCTACTAAAGACCCAGTCAACCAGTGAGTGACGCAGGCCAACTAGCCAATCTAGACACGCCAGAGGATCCAAGAAGGCCCAGCCAACGTTTAATAGTTTGGGTTTTAGGGGTTTAAAAAATCAAACAGGCTCCTTTCAGCAATAAACAGATGCAATTCTTTCTAAAAGCCACATACTAGGGGCCCGATTCGCCAATGGCCAGCACCTTGTATCCTCACTGACACCTCTGCAGAAGAAGTGCAGAGTGGAGGTAAAGCTCTCTCAGATCAGAACAGTAGCATTTTAAATTAACTTTCCACAGGTGCAAATGACAAAAGTGTAAGGCACAAGGAGAAACATATCAGTGTCCTTCAAGTCTAGAGTTAATATTCTACTTGTCACACTTTGGAGGACATTGCCAACAGGGCATTTGCCATTCCTCTGGGGCTGATTTAGGGCTTTTACAAGTGTAACCTGCACCCAGAAGTGAGTGGAAGGTGCAAATCAGAGCAGGTGCAGCCAAGCAGCTCACCCTCCATCAGGCAGCTGCAGGGACCCAGATTTGCATCCTCAGTTCACTTGCAGGTACAAAAAGGCAAGTGCAATGCACACCAGCAAGAGGCAGGCCAGGCTCCAGCCCTTTGGAAAATGAAATCCTTTGCATTTTATTATACTGCAATATTGTAGATGTATAGCACACCACATGATCAATTGATGCTTGGAGAAGAGAGTTCTGTGCTAAAGATCACTGCTTAACTTGTTCAACATCATTCATCTTGATACATGATTTATAAAAATCTAGGCAATAGACATCAGTGTATGAGGCAGTAAAATCCATCTAGCACTGTGACCATTAGGTATCTCGAGTCCTTCAATTCATCCTTTTAAAATCATATGACTCCTTCAATGGATCTGTTAGGTTCTGGGATGTCCCATGATGAGTCAAGCTTCAAGAACCTTAATCAGAACAGACATTTCACCAGCCCATTTCTACAAACCGAACACTAAATAGACTGTATACGGACAGCTCTATCATTCCGGTTCACTTTTATGCTTAAATTACCATCAACAACAGGGACAGGCAGCATCTCTCATTGTAAGGAGCATTAAACAGCCAAGGAGAAGACAAACCAGGAGTCACTGGGCCACTGTTAACTTATGGCTATATAAATGCACTGGTATATGAGAGGGAAAGACAGAGACATGTCCAGTCACATTCTCTCCCTTACTGTGTCCCACAATACAAAGCGTTTGCTGTGTCAAATCTCATGAGACCAACCGTACCAGGAAGGAGAAAAACTGAATAAGCAAATTACTTTAGCACAAGAAATAAACCCTTTGATAGCAGCAGCAAGAAATCAGTTACACACGGATCCCAGGCTTCAATAATTACATTAACACAGTGGCACCAGAAAGTGCCTATCTCCATTAGAAGCTTCTCTTTTCCAAGGGTTTAATCATGGTCACACGCAGCAGCTGTGCCTGGGAATACGGGAAGTGAATTTATTTTATCTTTGTTTATAAATATAAAAATCTCTCCAGATTTAAGTTACCAGAGAAGAAAAGAAGCCACAGAGATCACTCATCTGAGGCCAGATTTGCAGAATAGCTCACTTACTATAGTTTTCAATGGTAGCTACTGGTCCTAAGGACTTCTGAAATTCTGGCCCACATTGTGGGTGCTGAGCTTAGAACTTAGGTGCTGTGTCTTTTTCCAGCTCTAAAATCTCTTTAGGAAGCTTCATAACCAAAAGATCAGCCCCTTTTCTTGGAGTATTTTCTTTCTTCAATTAAAATCATGCAAGTCATTAAAACTTGCAAAGCAGCAACTAAGCATGCAGAGTGTCAACTTCTCTGTACTGCCTGGGAAGTTGCAGCAGTCCCATTCCTTCCAATGGGAGCTGAGGGAGCTCAGGAGCCAATGGCATCACGATTGCTTTATAGCACAGAGCCGCACGATGCTGAATGTGGATAGATCAGAGCAGCTCCCAAGGGGACTGAAGGACAGAGCAGCAGCTAGCTGAGAGCAGGGTTTCAACTCCTTTCCTGGTTTTGTGGCTGTGAATCACAACCTCAGCATTAATTAAAACATGACAGACTCAAAAATCTGAGTAGGAATTTCCTGCAGAGCCAGCAGTGCTAATGCCACATCAAGAGCGGCTCAGCCTCAGAGCACAGCTGGCCCCGGGAGCAGCCCGTTTCTGGCCAGACTCAACCATTACCTTTGAGCAGGTTGCAGAAAGGAGATGGGGGATGAGGTCAGAGCAAGAAGTTAAATACGGCTTTTCCAAACATTTCTCGGACAGCCCCACTGCCCAACAGGGAAGTGGAGAAAGCAGTGACAGCAGCGTTAACATACCGTAATCTTGCTGGCACGGTTCAGAGCCTCCACCCAGTCCTGTAGGTCCTTTTGATCGCTGGCTTGTAAGAAATACCGCTGAGATAAAGCATTGATAACTATCAAAGAGAGGGGGGGAAAAA
This sequence comes from Caretta caretta, assembly GCF_965140235.1. Lineage (NCBI taxonomy): Eukaryota > Metazoa > Chordata > Testudines > Cheloniidae > Caretta > Caretta caretta. Next base: position 1,578,360 of record NC_134231.1, read on the forward strand.
AGAGAGGGAACCCCAATCAGTGCTCAGCATGGTTAAATTAATTCATAAGAATTAATTCATAAGAATTAATTAATAAGAATACCTTGCACATCAGCAGCACCTCTCAACTTCCAACCCCACAGTACCCTGCAAGCATTACCTATTTCAGCCTTGCAACCACTTGACTGGAAAATATGCCAGGAACCACCACTGAGCTGCAGCCACCTCTGGGGTGGAGTATGGCAGCTGTTTAACTGCACATTGCCACACTACACAACAGTTCAGGACTGGCTGTGAAGAATACCACAATCCAACTGAAACCACAGAGGGAATTTAGGGGGAGAGAATGGAATGATCTGAATTAGAATTTAACCAGGGCATTCGTGGTAACATGCTTACAAGTGCCCTGGGAGCTGTTATGACCGCCAGTGGTCACAACCACAGTTTTAAGTTTCATCTGCAACGATCAAAGGAAGATCAAATCCTGAACAGGAGTCCCATGGGAGTCTGGAAAGCTCTCTTGGGACACGCATCCCCTCCTCTCCACCCCTGACTTCTCAGCTAGTGTGGCCTTCTGGCTTGCAGCAGCTGGGTCAAAGGAAACATCCTCATAGGATTTCTGCATTGAAAACCTTGAGACATTTTGAATTGCGCAAGGTTTTGTTGAGACCCGTGCCTCCTCACGTCAGCCATCTGCACTTGCACTGCCCTGCCGCCAATGCACTCTGTGCTGGGGTGTCCGGAGTCCCAAGGAGTTAAACCACAGCACTCCCCATATTTTAGGCACATGAGATTCTGTAGCACAGCACAGCAAAGCAGCAAGCTCAGTCATGGCGTGGGAATATGCTACCTGCTCTGGGTTTGGTACTGATTCATGTCCCCTGCATGCAAGTATAGAAAATTGTGGCACCCCGCTACCCCCCCCCCCCCCGCCGCCGCACCCCAAGCCCTTTGAGACAGGTATGTGCTGGTGGTGTTGTTTCTGCTGCTTTAACTCTGAGGTAAGTTTAGTGCTCATGAAAGTGAGGAACTTTTGTGGCTTGGGTAAAGCCGAGGGCCACCGGGAAGGGAAAACAATCCCAGACCACCTCTTCTTTGCAATTACAGGCACACAGAAAAATACATTGTATAATGCACTGCAGCATTAGGGTGAATATGGGGGAAGCCTCCATTAGCGCAGAGAAGCACTAGGACAAGGTTGCTCAGGCTAGACAACCACCCACAGTATCCAGGCTACTGGGGGGGACAGGGAAAAACCGAGGTCCCCTCCCACCCAAAGGGAGAAATCCACCCCTGTGCAGAAGACGCCAGCACAAGGATCAAGGCACCATTTAGCCCTATGGGTTTCAGAGGGACTTAAGTGGTGCATAGTCCTTTGTGCTGACTGCGCTGTACAAGTGCGAATTTCACCCTCTCTGAAAACATCCTTCCAGCAACACGCAGTATCTCACACTTCTGGAACACCATATACTAATGAACAAAGAAGGCCCAGGGATAATTGCTGTTTATGAATTCTCATGGTTTATAACAGCACCTAACCATCCAGTCCTCCCGTCAGAGACCTGTCATTATGTGAGCGCTGGGCATTTTGGTGCTTTCCCCCGCCATCATATGTTACACTCACCAAAGCAGAATGGGACTTTTGGTTTTTGTTTTGGGGTGGCGACGCTGACCTGAAGAGAAACAGATTTTTAAAATAAATCACGTTAGCGGCAGTGAGATGGGGCAGCATCTGTTTCTGTTAGAAAGGACACATTGTCTTCCATTCTTCAGCACTGTAATTAAGACCATTTATAAATCATGAGGAAATCAAGCGAGCCTGAGTCAAAGCAAAATTAACATGACAAGTGAGAATGGCTCATCAGCACATCCTTCCTCACATACCTCCTTCGTCTGAGTTTTGTCTCACTAGATGTGCCTTCCTCACCATGGGCCCACATGTACCTGTGTCCTGCGCAAACGTCCCATGGTTCGTGCTAGATAGCAGAATTCCACTTGGATTTCTCCGGGGGAGAGATGTATATGCATATCCACACCACTATATGGCTCTGGTAACTGCAAATTTAGCCCATGGATGTGGCTAAAACCTTGCCTACAAGATCTATGCCTCTGCTGAAGATGAAAAAAGAACTAGCACCTCACTAGCAAAACCTGTGCTTTACCATGGTTCTGGCCCTGGCGTTAAGAGAGTAGGTGCATGTTCATACCTGGGCATGCTAACAGACGCAGCTCACCTAGAACGGCTATTTCAGCACAGGGTACGCATGCCCTAGCGTGGCGTAATTCCTCTTCCACACCAAATCTATGATGCGGATACACTGCAATGCTACTATTTTACTACAACATTTTCTCTGGCGCAGAGTCGCTTTCTTTTGCTGGAAATAGACCATCACCGAGCATGAAAAGGACTGCCTTGCAGCAAACCAGGCGAGCCTCTGTGTCACAAAACCACCCCAGATATGTTAACAGGCAAAGTGACAGTTGGCCTTTAGCGGCAGATATATCCTGTGCATATCAGAATGAGATTTATGATGCAAGTTCACCACCACTGCTACTCACGACGAGGTGCCCCACAGCTGAGTTAGCTCAGGAACTCATTCATATCAGATTTAATAGAGACCACGTGTGGTAACGAACTCAGCAGCCCCAAAAGAAGGTCACTTCAGAGAGCAGCCTTCATCTGCTGTTCTCCCTCTACTCCAGTGCCAGCCACACTGCACAACAAGGATGCAGATTCTTTTGGGGCCCTGGAAGTATGACTTTCTGTTGGACCAAATGCACTCTGTGCGGTAATTAAGAAAACTGAAGGGAAATAACAGTGGTTGCTCCCTAAAGAATAGGAATCATTTTTGTAAGAGTAATATTCCCCGGGGGCTCCAGGCATGGCCTTTATAGAGTATATTTATTTTGACAGGCCGCCTACTTCTGAACCAGTCTGTAATACTTTAAATATGCTTTCTCAAGCAAACCTCCATTTCTCTGGCATGTTTATAATTGGTAGTTAAAGCCATTGGTATAACCCAACCCTGCAGTTTTCGACTGAATCCAGAGCTGTAGCAATTTTCATTTAGTCTAAAATATATATAATTTATCAGTGAAGTTCCTTCTGAAATGGGGAAGACTGCATCCCTCAGCATGGCTTCATCTGAGCTTAATTTATAAATCATGAATCAGCAGGAGCAGAGATCTGCTGGGTCTTTTTCCAACGACAGTAACCAAAGCTGTAACTACAGTAACCCACCCCAGGCCAAGATCCAGAAGGTCGAACTTCCAAGCACATCTAGGTGGCACATACAATCCCAACTTGCCTGATCAACAGAGCCATGATATTAGACACGTGACTCTCTGTCAAGGGATTTAAAGCACAAGGTGTGCTAAGAAAGCAACATTTCCTACCACGTATTGTTCCCTGTGCTGTTTGCACCCACATGGCCCACCTTACAGTCTTTCTGGTGGATGCTGTTCCAGCTAATCTGTCTTGGCCCTGTACCACTCGAGCACTGCACATGAATGAAGTCGTAGGAAAAGATGCACATTTTGTAGATGGGCACAGAAAGACTAAGTGACTCACTCAAGGCCACATAAAGAATCTGGACTAGGGCAGAGGTAGGATTTGAACCCAGGACTCCCACATCTCAGCTAGTGCCTTAACCACAAGGCAGTCTTCCTCTGGGAAGAGATTCTCAATGTTTCCAGAACCGGGGCTGCCTGCTGGCAAACACAGAGGCCACCCTGTGCTCAGCACTAGCTCACACCCACCCTTGGACACTAGTGCCTGCTATATTAAGGCGGGGAGTGGGGATATTGGCCAGGGTACTAGACGTCCCCTCCACTCTTCTCTAAAAGTCCCCTAGTATATTTAACATTCCTTAGGCACGCCCCAGAAATTAGCAGAAGGGACCTTGGTTGGACATATCCAGAGGACAGTGACTGCTCCTGGCACTGCACAGCCAGGACAGCACTGGGCCTGAGCCAAAGTTCTGGCATGAGGACTCGAACCCACAACCTTATGTCCTAGAGGGGGTGACTACAACTGAAGGGAACAGACACTGAAGACAGACATGGGGGATTTGATTCTCTACCCTCTTGCTCTCCGGGCAGTCAGTCACACCAGTGCAGAATGGGTGTGCAGTGCTACCAAACATCCAGGGTGGAGTGTGATGTGTGGCAAAGGACTCCCAGGGGGCAAAGAAGCGGAGAATCAGGCCCTGAAACAACAACACTGCAGCCAGCCACACAGGAAGAGGAGCAGCCTTCAGAATGGGCACTTGGAGACCCTGCCCTCTAAGGTAGGTGTCAATTCCACCTGGAGGAGACACACCCACGCTAGCTTTGACCCAGGTAATGGGCTAAAAACCGAAGCAGAGCTGCTGTGATGCAAGCAGTGGGAGGGGCCAGCTTCCCCGGGTACAAGCCCATCTGAGACCACAGGAAGATACAGGGGATGGCTGGCCCGTCCCATGGCTCACACCACTGGGGCCCCACAGTTACAGTCAGCGCCCTAGCTCATCCGGAGCTGCTGCAGGCAGGTGTCCTTGAGCTGGAATTTACACTCTGGTTTGAAGCACAGACAGACCTGAGGCTACATCTACATCGGCGCTGGGGGTGGGATTCCCAGCCCTCGTGGATGTCCGTGCGTTAGCTCTCAAGCTAGCCCACCAAAACTAGCAGCGTGGCCAGGGAAGCAGCGAGGGCTGCCAACCCTCCAGGACTGTCCTGGAGTCTCCAGGAATTAAAGATTATGTCCTGTGATGAAACCTTCAGGAATTCATCCAATCAGAACTGGCGACCCTAGAAGCAGCATGGGCTAGTTGTGCCAAGGACAAACCCAGCAGAACCCGGTGGGTTCGTTCTCAGCACAGCCGGAGCCCGTGCCACCGCTGGCCACGGCCCATGCTACCCTATCTACACAGCGCTAGCTCGATGAGCGGGCGGGAGCCGGTATCACTCCGCTAGCTCCAAACGCAGACAGAACCACATTTACACAGGAGAGTCCCGCTCAGTTGGGTGCGGCTTTGAATCAGAAGCTCATTCAAGTCGCCATGGAAGCGTCACAGGAGAGGCATGTAGGAAACAATGCACCCTCTACTGAAGCTTCTTGGGACGGGGCCCATCTCTCACTAGCTGTGCAGGGCCCAGCAAAATGGGCCTGACCTCATCTGGGGCCCTCTAGGCCCTCCTGTACTACACATTAAATAACCGCAACACAACTCCCGAGTCTCAGAGAGAGCCGTGTTGAGCAGTGGGTGATGTTTACATGACACCTTGTTACAGATTATTATTTACTTAAACTAATTACAAACCTGATAAAACACATAGTTATGCATGTGAACCAGGTTCAATCGGATGCTGAGTGAGACTGGCACTCTGAGCAATGAAATAGATTTAAAATGCTGTCTTCCAGCCGGGAAGTTTCGTCTGCAAATAGCTCACGGCTGGGGCATCAGGCCCGATCGGGACTCTGTACTGGTTGCCCTTACTAAAAGCTTCCGGGTTCTGTGGCTCTGCATTCTTCCTCATTATTGAAATACCTCCTTCCTACCCAGCAATCCTGCTGGCCTACGTGATATCATTTTACAACGGAAATGCAGACCTCTTTGCTACACGAGAGACCTGTCACAGTAGAGCTGGCAGGACTCAGAGGATCCGTTTGGCAGGCAATTCCACAATTTCAAATTTTCGAAACAAAAAAAAAATTCAACGTTTCCCAGGAAACAAATTTCTGGAAAAAATTATTCGTTTCAGGTCGTTTTGTTACCTTTTCCAACTTTTTAAAACATCAACTTTTTTAACACTAAAAAAATACCAAACCACCTTATGAGTTTAATTTTGAAAAGTTGTTTCAAAATTTAAAAAAACTGAAATGTTATATTCCTCAAAACATCAAGATATTCTAACATTATTGCAATGCTTAGTTCTGGGTTTTTTCTAAACAACAGTTCATCAAAATCAGTAGATTCTTCAAAAAACTTTGAGTTCAGCAAAAAGGACATTTTTGGTTGACAAACATTCTGAAGAACAATATCCTCACCAGTTCTACCCAGCAGTAGTATATAGAGCAGATAACTCTGGACTCCTACAATTTTCTGTACTGGGCAGGCCATTAGCTTATTTCTAGGTCTAGTTCACCTCCCCCCACAGCAGAGCAGTTCTGAGACACCACCCTCCCATTACCTTGGATATATAGGTCAGCGGCAAAGATCCAACAGCTCCTGACCCGAGAGCCAGATTCTGCAAAACAGTCAAGAATGTTAAGAGTTAAACGATAAATAGTCACAAACCAGGTGAGCTAGGCGATCAGCTTACACTTTGTTTACGGAAGGGCACCTTCATACTTCTGTCCTCACCGACAGCCTCTATAAGTCAGCATTTTACCTTGGTGTGAGATCCATCACTATGCATCAGCAAGGCAGTAAGGGGTGCACTAGTTGCTGGGTAGTTTATTGCATGGGGAAAGTTGTTCTGTTCTTTAACATTAGCCAAGGGGCCAGAGACCATGGCACTGGGCATAGATTATAAATGAAAATAAAATAAAATTTGCTTTGAGCTGCGTTTACAAAAGCCACACAATGAACGCTAGTCCAAATGGTGACTGGTGCTGGTGCACACACAAGAGATTCCTATAGCTCTCCTTTTATTCTTATTATTTTAATCACTGTAGTAAATGCCACGACCACTCCAGGAGCTGCCAGCCACAACAGACACAAAACTCCAGACCCCTGGCTACTGGGTGAGCATATTCTGCATGACCCCATTTCTAGGATGACAGATATTTTAATAATTTTTGTTACTGTCTTTACACTGAGATATGAACTGGAATGGGGACCTAATAATGTCTCACACTGACATAGTACTTTATCATCTCTTCAGGGAATAAATTGTATAAAATATCATTGGCATGGTCTAAGAGAGCATAGTATACACAGAGAAACTGATTTGTTGCAGTTTCCTCTTGCAAAGAAAGAGGAAAGTCTAACAACATACATGGCAGAAAGCATCCTGCATCATTTCATTTCTGAGGCCCCAATTCAGCAAAGCAGATGCTTAACTTCATGTATGTGCCGAAGCCCATTCCTATTCAGCAAAACACTTAAGCAGGAGCTTAACTTTGAGCACATGTCTCACTGAAGTTAGAGGGACTTGAGGCGTGTGCTTAAGTGCTCTGCTGGATTGGGGCCTGAAAGTAGATGCGGCTCACACAAAACTTTACACAGATTATACTATTTAGCAAAATGAGAAAGAGGAAGATACAGCTCCCCACACCCCGCCCCCATTTGATACAGCAAGCAGCAGGCATTTCTGGCTGATACTGACTCATCAGAATAGCTCCGCATTCTAACCACAGCTGTGAACTGCCCTAGGAGTAACATCTGGGAGAGTGACCAATCACTGCACCCCTATGGGTCAGAGCCAACTTTGAAAAGAAACTGTTACCCCACATTCCACCTCCAACTTTGGGCCTGCGGCTGGTTCACCACCATGGAGCCGAATGGTTCACTGGCTGAGACCAGAAGACATTCTAGTTGTATTTGTCTTGGATTCAAAGTCTAAAAGGGTGTGGAGGGGGAATTCAGGAACATTTTTGACACACGGCTCACACATACTGATAACAGATACTATCCAGTCACATTTCAGCTTCCCTCAGCAAGAAAGCACAGCACAGAGTGACCCATCCCACTTGAAAATGAAGGGCTGCTTCCAGCTGCACTCAGGCTCAACGCTGCTTCAGTGAAGTGACCCAGCACCAGCTTCCCAACAGAGGCCTGATCCAAACGCTCTGAAGCCAATGAGAGTCTTTCCACAGATTTCAATGGGCTTTGGATCAGAAATTCATCCTCAGAGCAGGAAAAGGATATGAGTGAGCACCATACTTAAAAAAAAAAAAAAAAAAAGAGAGAGACAGAGACCACCCTCTGTATTGCTTACTGAGCATGGTGCAATATATTCACCCCATGTTGTGGCAAGACAGAATATGAAAAGGCACAATAGAATCTGCTATCCCTACCACCACATCCTTTGAGACACTCTCTCCATCCCATAAAGGCATCTCTTCTATGTGACTTAAAGCATCAAGGAAAATTAGTGGTGCGAGACAACTTTACGGGACATGGCTTCCCCAGAAACAGGCATCAGATAATCTGACACAAATGGACATCCAAATGGCGACTTTCCATTATGACACCCACGAGATTAATGATGGGATGTTTTGTGCCAAAACAACCCAATGATTGAACTGCAGAGAGGATTTCACCTCTCCAAGATCCTGATATTTGCAGTGTTATTGTAGCCACGGTGGTCCCAGGATCCTAGAGAGACAAGGTGGGTGATGTAGTGTCTTTTACTGAACGAACTTCTCTTGGTGAAAGAGATGAGCTTTTGAGTTACACAGAGCTGAAGAACTCTGTATAGCGTGAAAGCTTGTCTCGCTCATCAACAGAAGTTGTTCCAATAAAAGATCTTACCTCCCCCACCTTGTCTCACTGGGATCCTGGTAGACTGTTACGTGGCAGTTTTAACATCAGAATGGGAAATAAATCATTCCAGATTGCTGACAAGGACAGGGTTCCGGGCACAAGGAAACCCACTTTCTCCAGCACTGAAGTTGCGGTCTCTGCTTGTCTTAACTAGTGCTCGAAGCTGGTATAATAAAAATGGGGGGGTGGGGGGAAGAGAAAAATAGGGGGGGTGGGGAATGTGAAGCCAATTAAAAAACGTGATCCCAGTTTCTGGGATTTCAATAGCAGAACCTGTCTAAATAAACCCTGTTTACTCCCATCATTAGAGTCTGAACACCAGCAGCACTGCTAAGGTGTCCAAGGTAACTGGGGAAAAAAGATCTGCATGATGAAAAGCCAGCTCTAGCTGCGAAATCCTAGCACTGAACTCTTGTAACAAATGCATCCTCTTCTTAAGAGGCACTGAGTGGGAGGGGCAGATGCAGCATAAATCAGGAAGCAGAAGCCCTTTCAGCTGTGAAGTATGAAAGCCATGGAGATCTGCAGTGCTCCACGGAGCCCATTCTGGGACCTCACCTGGGGATTGTCCATATACCACAGAAGACAATTGGCCTGGGTGTCCAGGATGAAATATCTTCGCAGAAACTTGCCGCAGGTCTCATTTTCTTCAATGTCTAGAAACCCACAGATACGATTCTGTCGATCCACATAAGGCATTCCGGGCTTCTTGTAGCATCACCCTAGAAAACATAAAAGCCTGCCGATGAAGCCAGGGTACTCCCAACCCCTACCCTAAGCAGCCATGGCAGTGAAGTGTTCTTTCCCTGTTCTAGGTTGACTTCATATTCATACACACCTCCCTTTCTGTTTCCCTGTCAAGAGCTGGGATGACAGCTCAGTCACCAGGTTTGGGCATGCAGCCTAAAGCAGCTGAGCGTGAGGAAGAAGATGGTTGGATTGGGTTATATTTGACACACAGACATTATTCTGTTCCACTTTCACATTTAACTGGCCGTTAGCAGGTTGGTCCCGCCACACGTAAACGGAAACATTTGTGCAAATTCCACCTCCTTGAGGTTGCACATCATTTCACAGCCCAAACGTCAGGAAATTAAACAACAGATACCGGGTATTTAGCTTGGTCTAGAGGCTGAGCTCCTCATCGCAGGATGGTTGAAGTAGGTAATAGAAGGTTCAGGCCTCAATCCTGGCAGGCTCCCACACCCACGCAGAACGCGGTTGGATTCAATGGAGCTCCCAGCAGGGTTTCAGCAGCATGGTCAGCTGCAGGACTGAGGCCTGGGATTGTATTCAGTCTGTTATCCAAACTGCCTGGTGCCTCTGCTAGGGACAGGACAGAACCAAACCCTACCCCACCTTTGCATGTTTCTGCTATTAGCAGACAGGCCACCACAAACTGAGGAATTCCAGGTCACGGCGAGACAAAGACACCAGCATAACAATTCTGGACACATTCGGAAGCTGGGTAAATAAAAAAAACAGACCAGAGTGACCAAAATAGCTCAGCTGAGGAACTGCAGGAGTTAAGAGAGCAGGGAGCTTCCAGGAACTACAGATGGCCTTAATCACTACAAGCTGCTCGCTAGCCCGACAGCACTATTGCAAGAGGACTCAGAACACTTCACTGTTCCCCACCTTGTCACAGCAGAAGGGCCACCTGGATGGTCACAGAGCAGCAGCAGGCCAAAGAGAAACAACGGACCCAGGACGGAGCAAGACATCATCCCTTGCAACAGAGCAGCAGCTGGTGATGCAGGGAGGCCTAGGAGGACCCCACCCCCTTTCTACTCCACAGGCATCTAGGAGACAGCAAACTCAAAGGCCCGCAGCCCTTGGCCAAAACAAACAAAACAATAATTACAAACGGGTGAACAGCCAGGAGAGCTTTGTGGCAGGAAAAGCACAAGTCACTCAGCCCCTGAGAACTGCAAAGCCTCAAATCAAAGCGAGAGAGAGCGTGTGTGCACGCACACACTCACTCCTAGGGAATGGAAAATAAACTGCAACTCCTGCAGAAAGCATGTGTAGTTGGGATGCAGAGTCAGCAAGACAGCAATGATCAGTCCTCTCTGGGTAAAAACGTGTCACTAAATCCACTCGAGCCACAAACACCTTCCAACACTACCTTTGTTCCTCAGGGCCCAGCATCTGCCACCGAGCCTCAGGGCTCCTGTGCCCTACAGGAACATTGTTCTACAAAGGGACAGAGCATGGCTGAACAAGGAGAGCTCAACAGTTGCAGTCTGAGCAGGAACAAACTGTCCTTTTGGAGAAGTTGAGAGTTTTTCAAAAAGAGCCATAAGAATCTGGGAAGATTCAGCCCTACAGAGAAAGAACCTCCCTCCCTGCTGGCCAAGAGCTCAGATACCACACAGAGAGACTCCTGAGAAAGTCAGTGAGAGAGAAGAACAAGATGCCAGGTTTGACAGCGTGATGGTTAGAACCCTGGCGACTGGTCTCTACGAGCACCCGCAACTGGTGCTGGTGCAAGGGAGGAAGATTTGGGACCTAGCTCTTCGTCATCTTGCAACACTGTCATTTACAGTAAGTGCAAAGTGGGTGCAAAGCCCCACCAGTCTAGAGTGGCAGAGCCTCACACTCAATCTGCAGGGTGTGAACGACTGGGGCAATGGAGAATCAGGCCCTTTAAGGTGGAGCTCACTGCGGATGCAGTCTATGGGACTGATTCTCCACTGCCTTGCACACTGTCGCCATTTACATACATGTAGAGTTGGCACAAGACGCTACCCACTTTGCACTGGTCCATGTCCCAACACAAGGTGCAGAGCAGTGGAGAATCAGACACTGTATGTAGGTAGCTGGAAAGGCACCATATCTCAGAAACGCCTTGGGCGAGAAGCCTCGTAATTACTGTGACTCTTGGTGGATGGAATGGGAGGTGACCTATATCTCGTATATCAAATACGCCACAGGTGGAGTCTGGCTGTGAACTAGCAGGAGCGTGAAAGGCAGCCCATGTAAGCCCCACCGAAATGGGCAGCACAAATAAAGGTCTTCTACAGATAAGGAGAAAATACGATTTTTTACCTTAAAAATTGTGATGGGTGGTTTCAGGGGGCACCCCTGTAGAAACGTACTGTCCAGTAGTTAGACAGATGGGACAGAGAATAAAATGTCTGCTGTCATCTATTCATATTTTCAGCATCAGCGTTTGGAGCCATGTATCACATTCAGAAGCAGGGTGGGAAGCGACCAGGGAGACTTGACTGGCCTGGAAGCAGCACCCAGCAGAGACAGGGCGCTGTTTTGACAAAGGTCACCTCCTAGTAAACGTCTATTGACTTAGGGGAATTTGAGCAGTCTTACTCTGAAGAGACCAAAGGCTGAAGGGCAGAGTGTGGGTAGTCTGGCTTGCTGGCACGGGTGAGAGAGAGAGAAGGCAACACACCGAAAATTATGAAGACCTTTGGATGTCATTAGAATCAGATTAGCCATTTGGCCCAGACAGAATAAAGGATACTGTGAAACAGATTTGGAATCAACGTTAATTATTAATATATTAAGCCATTGCCTCTAGACACATGACAATAAATATCATAGCAGAGCACTGTTAAATACAAACACTGGGCCCAGGCCAAGGCAGGAGGACAGCACTGGCTTTCCCAGGCTCTGCTGACATGGAGAAGCTGTTCCAGTTTAACTAAAGGTATGATTTTAAACCGATATAGTTAAAGCAGCACAAATCCCTGTGTGGACCCTTATTTTTGTTTCAGAGCACACTGATATGGTTCAGCTTAAATCAAATCCTGACTGATTTCAGATCAGCAGAAATAAGAGTGTCCACACAGGAGTTTGCACCAATTTAAAACCATACCTTCAGTTCAGCTGGTCTGTGTGTGTAGACTGGGCTTCAGAAATGCTGCTGCAAATAAAAAGTAAGACAGGTCATGGTGTTTCAGAAGGGGAGGAAAAAGGAGACACACACACCATCTGGTGAGGAAGCTGGGAAGACATGTGGCCCATCAATTCCACCAGGAACAAGCTCAGGGCCCAGTTCTGCCAGCTTTACCTCAGGCTGGCTCCACAAGTCACCCCACTGAAATGAACGTGACCACTCATGAAGTAAGGTGCTGAGCAAGGGGGCAGGTTAGGCCCAAAATGAAAGAGCTGATTAGCCAGGTGCTATCAAGTTGCAGAGCGTGTGTATTAGCAATACACTGCTTCTCAGGTGTTTACAAAGTTGTTCAGTAAGGCCGTTCCCTGACAAGTCCAGACAAGTGACATTCCCATAGTCATGGGGCCCTTAAAACGGTACAGTTACAACTCAGCAGCACCTGTGAGCAGTAGCCAAACTCTACTTGGAAGTGACCCTAATAAAGATGCAAATTATTTTATGAATCTCAGTCTTTAGTCAAGGCCCTTAAACCACAGAGTTAGTACAAAGTGTAAAGAAATCGACTTTACTAACAGAGATAAAGGGCAGCTGTACCACGGTACTAACAGGCGATAACAAATTAACGAAACTCGAGCACCAGGCACTTCTGGGCTGCAGAACCCCTTCCTCTGCAGTGTTATGTGAAAGGCTGGTCAAAAATGCTGCGGTTTCTTATGGTTTTGCTCTGCCTCAATTAACACGAGCTTGATCAAGAATACTCAGATGCTCAGCTCCTTCTGCACAGGAAAAGGTGACAGTGACCAACCTTAGATTGCACTTTGAGATACAAAAATCAGTGGGCAGATGAGATAATGATCACGCTGAGCTTTAAGTTCTGGAATGTACTCTTTTTTAGCATGCTATAGGGAGGCAATCATCATGCAAACCCCTTACTCTGGTTACAGTGATCCATTTTCCAGTATGCTGCAGGACAGAAGTTGCACTTATCCACCTGTCTCTTTAGAACCATCCACAGTTTCTCTTTCCCATAAGCTCAAAATAAGAATAGCATCTGCAGTTCCACTAGGTGGGGGTTTTCCCATCTTCCAGCTCCAGAAATCCGGCCGGAGTCAGGAAGAGTTTTCCCAAAGTTTAGTCTTGTTATAATATTCAGCACTTATGTAGCACCTGACACCTTCAAAGCACTGTACAACTTAGTCAACTGGCTGTACAGTTAGATGCATTCTGGGAAGTTTACACCTTCATATTTCACATCCAACATTGTTCACTGCCAGAGAGAGAACACTAGACTGAACATACCATTGACCTGTTCTACTGTAGCATTTCCTACCACATGCATATTTGCATAGAAATACTGTTACCCACCATGAGTTCACAGCCCTGAAACAGGTTTAAGACACGATAATGAGGAAATCAGAGTAGCAGCCGTGTTAGTCTTTATCCGCAAAAAGAACAGGAGTATTTGCGGCACCTTAGAAACTAACACATTTATTAGAGCATAAGCTTTCGTGGGCAACAGCCCACTTCATCGGATGCATCGAATGGAACATATAGTAAGATATATACTACTTACTATATATTCCATTCGATGCATCCGATGAAGTGAGCTGTAGCCCACGAAAGCTTATGCTCTAATAAATGTGTTAGTCTCTAAGGTGCCGCAAGTACTCCTGTTCTTTTTAACAAGGGAAGAATCACAGGATAAGGCTAGCAGAGTCAACGATGATTTGAAGGCATCTTAATTCATGGCCAGAACCTTTGCCTGAAACTCAGTAACCAATTACTTCTGTTCCTCAATTATTAGAACAAAGAGCTGATGATCACTGGAGCAACCACACAAGCTGGAACAGATGATACATATTTATATTTTCTGTATCCTACAACAGTGGAAGACAGCACCGTCTGAGACACAAAGAACTGACTGCAAAAAGGGGAAAAAACTCAGTTGTGCTTATGCTTTACAACTACTTAACATAATTTAGAACTGCTAATGACTCCCTGAAGGCCTAGCAATCCGAAGAGCATGTCCCGTTATAACTTTAGATTACATACATTATAAATTATGAACAGGATAATGATACTGAGCACATGAAGTCACAGTTTATGGGAGAAGTTTCAATCTGATTTCTGGAAGCCAGTCTGAAATCTAACACTGATTTAAAGAATTTCCCAAGACTAGCAGTGGAATTAGGCCCTTAGGATCTCATTACTGGTTCCAATTTATGTCAACACAACACAGAATGAAGTTCTCTTGCTTTCTGGGATTCTTTCCTTCTATTGCCTTTTCAACACAGTTAGATGAGCAAAATATTCATAAATTCACCCCCTTCCAAAAAAAAAACAAAAACAAAAACCACACCAAAATACCCCCAAAACAACACAACCCTGGCCTGGTTCAACTAATGTGATGACCCAGTAAAGAACTTACTGGAAAAGATTTCCAGCACAAGACAACCAACCTCTCTGATTTCCACCCAGGATACAGGAAGAGTATGGCACTGCTCCCTGAATAAAACAGCCTCACCAGGAGTTATAAAATGGAAAGGGAATCATTCAAATCACATTCAAACCCAATTACAGTTACTGTCAACTCAATGACCTGTGATGCTGCGAGGGGGCAGAGTTCCCAGGAACTGAATCCCAAAATCTCAGTTATCAAAGAGAGGGATGCTTTTCCCTCGTTTTGTCCTGAGATGCAACGTTACAGGGGTTTCTTCACTTTTTCATCCCGCTTCAGCGACACTGAACAGCATCATCATCAATGCAACTCTTAGAGCAAAAAGCATATTAAGAAAAAAGAAATCTTCAGACTTGGTGTTCCTAAAATGACAGTGCAAAGTAGCCATTCGATAAATTAGGGTGTGTCTACATGTACATTAGAGAGACGAGGTGGGGGAAGGAATATATTTTATTGCACCAACTTTTGTTAGTGAAAGACAAGCTTTTGAGTTGACACAGAGCTCTTCCCAGTCTACACCAACAGAAGTTGGTCCAATAAAATATATTACCTCCCGCACCTTGTCTCTCTAATATCCTGGGACCAGCATGGCTACAACAAAACCACATACATGTGGATATACAGGAAAATTAATCCAAATTAATTAAGGGTGTGAATGTGAAGTGAATTAGTTAAACCACATTAAATCCCTGTGGGAATACCATGATTCAGAATTAAAGCGGCCTTCACTTCCTAAGTGAATTAAACTAAACCAAATTAAAACACCATCCACACAGGGATTTAATTCAGTATAGCTAATCCACTTCAAATTCACACCGTTAGTTAATTTGGATTAACTTTCTGGATGCCCCCATATAGACAAGCCCTTAGATGGTCCAGTATGACACAGCTAGGTCAGTCTAGGGCACAGTGCAGGAGATCACACTGCAAGGGACTACAGAGTTTAGGGATTTGTAAATGGAAGAGTCATATGCTGTGCAATAAATGGGTATTCTGCTGGCACCAGACTCTGAGAGCCTCTGCACTTGGTATCCTTGAAAATAATGGGAACCAAGATACTGGATCCACTCCAAGGAAACAGCATCACTGTCAACATGGATCTATCTACCTTTTTAACTATTTGTACTGGACTTGTCACCTTGGTACCTGGATCTACAGCATAGTCAATGCTTTTCTTACAGACAACAGAGACAGTTTCCCTCTCTCAGGAGTTTAAATGTGAGATGACACGGGACTACTTTAGCTCCACTGCTGTCTTGGGTCACCAAATTATACCCACTCTTCCACAAAGCATCAACAGTTCCCAAGGCACCACCTAGTACACAGTTATTAAAACATGCTACGCTATGACGGATGATCGTTTAGACCTTTTATGACATTACCACATCTGCAAACTCCACTTCCTTTTATCTATGCTCACTAAAGAGAGCTCACAAAATTCTCCCCATTAACTCACAGAATGCTGACAGTTTCCAGAGGAAGGGCAGGTGAACAGGAGAACAGATGTAAATATTCTGCGGAATAGGTTCAGCAATCAAACTCATGTTTATTGCAAACATTTGTATTTATTAAACAATTAACCGGCTCAAAGGAAGGCCTGACAGTAGTGAGGTTAAACTATGTCATTACAGCATCATTCTGTTCATAAAAGAATTGTCAGAGGCAACTTGATCTAGTGAAACTAACCAGGAGACTGGGATTCTGGACCCAGGATCTCATCCTGCCTTTCCCACTGACCATATATTAGTCACTTAAGCCCAAGATTTTGGGTGCCAACAATCTGAGACACACAAAAGTCAGTGGACACCATTGAAAATGTGGGCCTTAACCTCTCTGCTTCAGTTTTCCCACCCGTAAATATTCTGCGTTGGGAAGGTTAGAGTGCCACAGAAACACAGCAAATTGTTATTGATTATGAATCATGCAACTGCAGAGGGCTTTCGCTATGGATTCAGGCTATGCGTCCAGGAGCTGCTAAGAAAAGGTTCTTGCAATATTCCAAGACTGACAAACCAACCCCATCCTGACTTTTCCCTTTTGGGACAGAACCCCATGGGAATGCTGACAGCTTCCTCTGTATACAAGATAGCAACATACTGAAAAGAGACCAAGACACGTACTGCCTTTAACTCCCATTAGCGCTAATGGCAGTCAGGCACTTGAAATCCTTTCTAGGGGCCAGACCCAAAGTCCTCTGAAGTCATGGAAAGACTAATTCGTACCCATGAGCCCTGGTTCAGACCCAAGGCAGGAATACAGTGTGCAGAGTAAGGATCAGAATAGACCACATAGTTGAATAAAACCTTCACAAGGATCTTACATGGTCTTCTCTGACCACGCATGAACATACCTCTTAAGACGCTAAACCAAAACCCCCTCTTGAATTCCAGTACATAACCAGCCCCAGTTCCCTGTCGAAACTCCGGGCAGCATACAGCGCCCTTTGCAAGCTCCCTGAAGGATGCCTGGGCATAAAAAGCCCTTTGTGGTCTTCAATGGGCCACGTGCACAGCGACAAACTCTTCTGAGAATCAGCTCAAACTGCAGAGAGTATCAAAGAGACAGGACTTTGTCTGTGAGCAGAGGCACCGTGGGGGCTCCACAGAAATACCCCCAGTGGGAGCCCTTGGCACACAGAGTCATTCCAGCCTCTTTCCAGCTTGAGCCAGGCGTCGCTAACTAAAAACCTCGGGGGAGGGTGCTCAGCGCCCAGGGAACCCAGGCGGCTCCGCGATGCCCCGCGGCCACAAAGGCCTTTCCCGGCGCTGCCCGGGCCGCGCAGAGGCACCTCCTGGGGCAGGCTGCAGACAGGCAGCGCCGTGCGCCCCGGGGATGTTCGGTCCCCAGGAGCTGCAGTCAGGCGCTGAGCTCCGACCCCCCAGCACCCAGACCCCGCCGCCCAGGGGCGCTCGGCCCATTGCACCCCTCCCTTCCCGGGGTGCCCCCCAAACTCTCACCCCTGCCCAGGGCGCTCCCCTCCCGGCAGCCCCGCGTCGCCTCCATCCACCCCCCGGCTCGGGCACCCTCCCCGGGGGACGCTCCTGCACCCCTCCGGGGCGCCCCGCGCCTGGGCGCCGCTCCCCACTCACCCAGCGGCGTCTGCGGGCGGCGTCGGGGGCTGGGGCTGGGGCTGGGGCTGCGCCCCCGGGGCATGGCCAGCCGGGCGCTGCGGGCTCCGCGCGGCTCCGGCGCTGCGATCACATCGGGAGCCGGGGGCGTGTGGCTCCGGCGCCTCGTTTTTTCCGGGTTAATTTTTACGCTTCGCGTCCGCAGCAAACCCAGCCCCGGATGTGAGTGCAGGGGCCGGGAGCCGGCTGGGTGCGCTCAGGGTGCGGGAGCGCTGCGCGCCCCGGGAGCCGGGGGCAGCGGGGACGGGCGCTAGAGACCTGCCCCCGCTCTGTGGGGCCCGAGCCGAGCCCGCTGCCTGCAGCCGAGCGCGTCGCCAGCCCGGGGGGGGGGAGGAGGGGGTGATTGTACAAATACAGTCTCACCCCGGGCAAAAAAGTGTAGATTTGCACCAATTTTTTTGTCATGCTTGTCCCGCGCCTTCTGGCATCGCCCTGGCTTTACCCTGCCCGCCCCAGTCCACACACGTATCCGTAGCCAGGGTCAGCACCTGTGGTTTTCATTCAGCAGCCGCGACTTTTGGGGGTTCAGCGTCAATGAACGTGGCTCCGCACGGGAAGGGCAGGCTGCTGAAATAAAAAATCTCAGGACTGCTAAACCCCATGAACCAGTTTTGTTTGGGGGTGGTTGCGTTTTGTTTTCCAAACCACTTTTCACCAGTTCTTACAGCTGTGTGCGGCTCATGTCATGAAAGATGTCATGGTGATGCACAAACAGAAGGGGGCAGATTTAAAAGTTGCTCTGGGAATCTCATCCGCTTCCTGACTTGTGCATGATTAAAATCTCCACCGTAATGATGCAGTTACATTTTGACACATAATTCAGACCCCACTCCTTAGAAAACATTAGGGCACATGAGTAGTTCCGTCCAGTGAATGCACATCGAGTTAATCCAGTGCTGACACCTTGCACAATCATGGTCTCAGGTTGCACCTGCCTTTCCTTTAAAATCCACTGAGATATATGCATCAACCCACCGCAGAATTTGCAGGTTGCATCCGCAGCTGAAAAATAATTCTACAACAAATCAGTGAATCATACCAGGGGTTCCTGAATCAGGACCCTCCTACTTTCATATTTTCATATGTTTCATATTCTCTGTGTGTATATAAAGTCTGCTGCAGTTTCCAGGGTATGCATCCGATGAAGTGAGCTGTAGCTCACGAAAGCTCATGCTCAAATAAATTGGTTAGTCTCTAAGGTGCCACAAGTACTCCTTTTCTTTTTGCGAATACAGACTAACACGGCTGTTACTCTGAGACCCTCCTACTGTGATATTGGCTGTCTGCTTGAAAGGCAAACAAAACAAAAAAAACCACCCCAAAAACCTGTCTAGCATATTACATCAGCAAACTGCCTGTGATGTGATGGCCAGTATTTCCCCAGTGTGGAATTGAGGACCATAAAGTTTTACTTGGTGACAAAATGCAACTGAAAGCCAAAAATGACTGGGATTATTTATAAGATTGCTCCATGTTGTTGTTCATGAAAATGGGGCTGGAAGAGTGAACAATGTCAATATAGCTGGTTGGGTAGCAGTGAAATGCTACCTAATGTCACTTTTAATACACGCCTCTACTGTCACTTATGTGTACTTCATTAAAATGTTGCAAAAATGCAGTTTAGAGTGGACATACCTGTGAAAGCAGTTTGAGACGCTATGTTCCTTTATTGATGAAGTAATGAGCCCATTCCTATCTTCCTGAATCTCACTGAACAAAGCATTCTTCCCACCCCACCCCCAGAAGGCTTTCTTTGTTGTTTGTAAAGCGGAAGGCAATACATCATGTATAAGGCTAGAACAGTTATTGAGCCAATGCCTAATTCGCCCTAGACACCTCCTCCGCTACGGCAAATAACCTTTCTTTATGCAATTGAATAGATCTGTTCCTCATGCAGAGGGCTCCTGCTTCTGTAACGGCCAGAGTGAACTTGCACAGAAACTGTGTGATAAGTGTTTTCTTTCTCCGTGGAGCAGTTTTGCAGAGACCCAAGTCAGAAATTCCGATGAGATTTTGAGTATTTTTCCAAGCAACGTAAGTAACAATCTCCAACTCCCCACATCTTACTTTTTTAGAGAATGGACAGTAGTTTTGAAAACCTATTATGCACTATCTGGAGCTCATTAGATGAAATCTTGTTATTACTTAAAATATTTGCTTCACCCCTAAGAATTTCCTGTGGTCTGGGTCATTTTTAGAACAAGTTTTTTTCCCTTCCATGCTGAAGACATCACCCAACTGCTCTTACTGCAACCGTGCGTGTTCATTGTTGTCTGACCATATTCGGGGCCTGAACTTCCTGAGAGGCAGATAAGAACCACATTGGCTGCAATCAAGAGTAGGCACTGACCCATTGCAGAATACTGCAGAGCGAGGCACGGGCCCTGTTCAGCAGAGCATTTAAGCATGTGCATAAGTCCATCCCTACTCAGCACCAAGCACGTGCTTATTCTGGCTGGGTGAAGTACACCGCCAGGCAGAGGAGCAGAACATGCCTAAGTGCCACTTAAGACTTCCACCTCCGCACAAGGTTGCACCCAGGGAGCCCAGCCGTGGGTGAAGGAGCTATTGTTTTCATAGCCTGCTTTCAAACCACACATTAAATGAGATTATATGGAACATGCAACTCCTTGGCAGTTTCACAGTCCCAGCCACAGATACTGGCTTTTGCCTATTGGCCATGGCAAAGCCTTCAAGCCGTGAGTTCCTCTCGATGCCCCTTCCAGGGGCGTGAGCTTTTCCTTCCTGGTTTATCATCTCGACAGTTCCATCCTCTCACAAATATTTTGCTGTTGAGATACAGCCCTGCAACAGACCCAAACATCTCATGGAAACTGTAACCAGAATGTGTTATTACTTCTGGAGAGAACCCCTGCGCTCCCTCCCCAGCTCTCCCTCTCAACCACCCCCAAGAGCTGCTTGCAAGAGCGTGGGATCCTAGATACCAGTTCTATGTACTTCAGCGCTGTTACACCAGACCTGGATCTGGGCAGAAGGATCTGTTTGGCTGCGTGCAGTTAGAGTGGGGTGGGTGTCTGAGATGAGGGGCAGTGATCAGGAATTAATCACGCCACAGCAAATCATTCAAAGAACTGTATTTTTTTCTCCTTGCTTCCCCTTCCCCCAGCTGGCTGATTCGTGTCTGCCTCTGGACATCATCTCTGCTGGTGACAGTCAGAACAAACTACCCCTCGCCTACCTCCTCCCTCAGGAAAACTCAGAATCATCATCAGGGTTTGTTATTACAGTACCCACACAGAAGACAGCCCTTGTCCCAAGAAGCAGTGTGAACTCACAGGTAAAGAACATGCACCGACTGGATGTACATTGGTGGACAGATTCACTACCTGGGATAGTCTAAATACTCCAGTCAGGTCCCATAGCTTTTTCCTCACTGCAGGTTTCCTTAAATAACAGAAGCCGCAAAAGTCTCCAGGTAAGTAAAACAGCACATTTAGCCTCAGAGACTTACCCCACTTTCTCCAAACTGGGGAGGGCACTTCCCTGCCCAGTAGGAAACCTGTCCCAGCCATTATAGGACACCCCACCTTCCATGTCCTAGCTACATCCCCCACTATTGGGGGTAGGCTGCCTCCATTTATAGCAGGCATCACTGCCAACCTGGAGTCACATGACCCCTCTGTCATGTGCTCCCTGAACTCAGTCCTCTTGGCCTCAGGACCCCAAGCCTTAGAACAGGAGACCTGTGCACTGTTACCCAGGAGTCAAGGGGGTCTGGGTCTCCATTGCCATGCACCTTGTGAGGTCATTTATAACAAGCGCAAAGTGGGTATAAAAGTCTACCAGGGTGACTGGCTAGCCTTTTACATTCCCAATGTACCGGGGCGCATGACTGTGCAAGGTACAGGGCAGTGGAGAATCAGGCCCAAGGTTTATAGGGGAAACTATTGCGTCACGGGTTGCAAAAGGGGACAAATACCCAAAGCCATGCTGCCTAGTGAAGGGTGCTTATTCAACCCAAGCAGGTGACAGGTTTAGAGGCACTTCATGATATCCTTTAAAATGTCTTTTTAGGTGGGTGCAGCTTCAGTTACCCTCTGCTTAGGTGGCTCCTTTTTAGCTCACAAGGTCATGTTTCCTAGTCAACTAGTCACCCAGGTGTGACTGGATGCATGGTGGTGAACGCAGTTTTTATCATTTCTGTCGCTTAGATGCAATCATAAATACATGTACATAATGCAGCAGCCGTATGCAAACTTTCTGGGTTGGAAAAGAGTTGGGTGAACTATTCTCAGTAAACAATTTATCTGGTGAATGGAGTCTCTTTTTCTTTAAGTGGATTATCCATGGCTGGATTTGGCTTTTTCACAGCTATTTTTCTTATTTTGAATGATCTAATTGCTAGTTTATGCTAACGTATTTCAGCCTGTGGGCTGCTTGCAAGCTATTTGCCATTCTGTATAATTGTTCACCTAAGTTACATGGGGCCAGATTTTCAAGAGCTCAGCTCTCATTAAGACACCAAATTAAGTGGCCAGCTTTTCAAAAGAGTTGGGTCCTGAGGCCTTTTAAAAACCTAATTCTGGGTGCTAAGCACTTGAAAATGTGTCCCATGCTGTTGTTCCTGTTTTTTGACTGGCTGTCTCCCAAGTTCCCTGGGAGATTCCAAGCCAGTTGCCTGAATACATCTGACATGAATACTTGTGATCTTGTGCAAAAGCACATTTGCACGAGTATTTACGATCCTTCCCCTTTCTGTGAACAAAATGGTGCTTGCACAGATGATAGAAAGCAAAAAGTAAACACAAGTAAATACATGTGAACACCCTCAAAATAAATTATTTTATTTTATTCAAATGAGACAAAGAGGATGAGGTTTTTCTTTTATTGGACCAACTTCTGTTGGCGAGAGAGAGACAAGCTTTCGAGCTACACAAAACTCTTCTTCAGGCCTGGGAAAGGTGCTCAGGGTGTCACAGCTAAACACACGATTACACAGATAGTTTAACACAAGGAGTTAGGGCATATTCTAAACGTATGTCTACACAGCAAAGACAAAGTGGCCAGCTTTTCAGAAGGGGTCAGCACGTTGGGTCCTGAGGCCTTTTAAAACGACTCGGGCTTGTGGGGCCCAGGCTAACGGGATGTTTCATTGCTGTGCAGATGTCTGGGCTCAGGCTGGACCCCTAGCTCTGGGACCTTCCCACTCTGCAGGGTCCTAGATCCCGGGCGTCAGCCCAAGCCCAGACGTCTACCCAGCAATGAAACAGCCCTGCAGGCCGAGGTGGCTAGCACAGGCCAGCTGAGGGTGTCTAGTTGCTCTGTAGACACATGCACCCTAAGAGACCAGTCTAACTCCTTGTGCAAAGTTACCCATTTGATCTTGTATTTAGCTGTGATCCTCTGAGCACCTTTCCCAGGCCTGAAGAAGAGCTCTGTGTAGCTCGAAAGCCTGTCCCTCTCACCAACAGAAGTTGGTCCAATAAAAGATATCACCTCCCCCACCTTGTCTCTCTAATATCCTGGGATTGACACAGCTACAACTCCGCTTTTGTTCGTATAAACGTGTGTAACAAAGAGTTAGACCTCCCAATCTGTGCTTTTTCATTAGTCTAGCCAATGAGTTTGTCTCTTCTAATTATTCTCTGCTTTCCACTCCCTTCTCTGCTGGAAAGCGCTGATTGATGTCTGTTAGTATTTCAGACACTGGGCTGGTCACACTTAGCAGGAACGTCTGTGGGCTCTGCTCTCTTAAGCAAGGCTCCGATCAGCGTTCTCACGGAGGTGGCCACTTTCTGCTGGATTTCTCTTTCAATATTTCCACATGCAGCACAGAAATGGCATTTTTCACAGGCGCGCTCAGACTACCCCTGCCAACTCTTTTTTCCTTTTTCTTTCTGCCTACTTTGCAGCGATTAAAATGTTCCATGGCCTATTTTTAGATCGGGCCATCTTTTGCAGATCTTGTGACGGCACGAAGGCCTGGGTCTGAAACAGCCCTGTTTTCTACGAGCAAAGTCACATGGGAGCGGATCATGTGGGCACTCCTGATATAGCTATAGAATCTGGAGCCTTTTCTCTTTTCGCCCATAGCTGATAGGTTTTGTTGCCACTACGGCTTACTATCCCTCTCTCCAAAGGGAGTTTGTGTATCTACATATAACTGATCAATGATCCCATAGTGGCACCAAGCCTCAGAGCCCCCAGCTCCCCCTTCTCCAGCCACTGGGGCTGAGGGAAGCAGAACAGAAACTCCCTGATGAGGGTGTTGCGCCAGCCCCCTGGAGCAGCAAAAACTTCCTCAGCAACAGCTGGGATCCGCAGCAGGGCAGGGAGAAGCCCAGCCAGAGCCCCCTGCCTCCCTCAGCACTCTCAGAGGTGGCTGCCCCTCTGGAGACATCAGGTCGAAACTCCCCATTTCCCCTTCCTCCCCCCATGGATTGGCAGAAACAGAACTTGGGGGGGAGGGGGAGGCATTGGAACCTTTCTCAGCAATAACCAGGAGGAGCAGCAGGGGCAGGCAGGGCAAATCCCAGCTGGTGTGGCCTACCTTCTCCTTCCACTTTCCCCAGGCCATCCTCGCCCCGGGGCACCATAGGAATTGCCAGGCTGGATCAGACTCGCGGTCCAGCTAGCTCGGTATCCGGTCTGCGTGTGACAGTGGTCAGCGCCAGATGCTCCAGAGGAAGGCACAAGAACCCCACAGTCAGCAGATGTGCAATCTGTCCCCATCCAAACTCCTAATAGACATTAGCTTAAGCCTTAAAGCAAGAGATTTTATATCCCATCCAAATTTTTTATTAACATTAACTGTTATAACTCTGGATAGTCTTGTTAGCCATAGAAGTGTTCAGTTCCTCTTTGAATCTTGCTCAGTTCTTGGCCTCAATGGCATCATGTGCAGTCAGCTCCACAGTTAAGTATGTGTTGTGTTAAAACATTTTCTTTTCTCACTTTTGCATTTGCCACTTTTCAGTGTCAGTGCATGTCCCCTTGTCTTGAGTTCTGAGGCAGGGAGACTCAGCAGACTTCACTACAGTCTGAGCTCCGGACATGATTTTCTGTTGGCCCCATACTCTATTCCCAGCCTCCCTTCCATTATTAGTATTAATGGCTTCCCGCCATTAGTATTACTGATTATTTGTATGAGTATAGCACCACCAAGCCCCAGTCATGGACCAGAACCCCACTATGCTGGGCGCTGCACAAACACAGAACAAAAAGACAGTCCCTGCCCCAAAGAACTTACAGTCTAAGACTAAGACGAGACAACAGCTGGATACAGACAAAGTACGAGGAAACAATGCGACACTCTTGGGCAGCGGTCCAGCTTACCCTCTCGCCTTTCTCTCTCTCCCCTTCCTTGTTTTTCTCTTTGCTCCTACTCACTTGCCCCTTTACCTTATCCCAGTCCCACCATACAATAATTATGACAATACAATAGATACAATTCACAAAGAAAAGAGAAATGTAGCTAAGAAAACTTACTGCCATTCCAGTAGTGCCGACTCCAAAATGTTCACAAGTCATAAGTCCGCTTTCACTTGAAAATCATGAATCAGTGCCCCCCCACCATGAGATTGGCTTAAATATGATGAGATTTTAAACAATAATAAATGAGTGTGTGTGGGGGGGTCTGTTTGTTTGTCTGCTTGTGTCTTTAGGGTTCAAGTTTTCAAGCTTTCCCCCACAATCATGATGTCTAGAAATGTCCCCCCTTTTAAACAGCAGCTGAGATTCTAAGATAATAACATGACTCCAGGAGCTGGGGCTTTAATACAATCCCCAAAATCACAAGTGTTGGCACCCCTGCCATTCTCCCCCAGTCACTCTGTTTGCACATTGTGCTGCTTATCTCCACCATGGGTCGGCTGTTTATCTCTTAACACTGTAAGCTTTTCAGGGCAAGGCCTGCACGGGCCTATGTGTTTGTGCATCACCCAGCACAATGGGGCCCCTGATCCCAATAGGGCATTAAGTGTTACCACCATATAATAGATAATAATGGCCACATGCTGCATGCAGAACACACCCTTCATTATGGGTTCAAAGGCACAGAGTGGTGGGAAGAGGAAAAGCGAGATCTCCCAGCAGGGCTGATTGTAATAAGTAGAAGCTGAATTAGTCACCATGAAAGTTTAATCTCTTTAGTCTCTGTGGACACACAAAGTGCTACTTGTTCAGGGCTGTGTAGCTCATATGACCACGTAACATGCGCTTAGAACTGATGTTTCAAGCTCCTTGCGACGAAGAACGTCAGCTCTATGGAGCCATCTGGCTCTGGCTGGGTGGGGTGCACAGCAGGGTCACATCCTCCAATGCAGCATACGGTGATGGGTGTGCCCAGAGCAGACTCAGGGGCCATGATTAGTTCATACCCAGGTCTGGGTATATTTATAGTCTAGCCCAGGCCCACAGCTATACAGTCAGGGAAAGATAAACCCATCCTCAAAATCCTTGAGTAAACCTGAAAGAACATCCAGCTCTGCATAGGGTTGGCCAGTCGGGGGGTTAGGGGCATAACCCCAGTGAGACTCACCTCCCTGGCAATGCCCAAGGCCTTTGCTGTCCATGGCTGACATTTGTCCTTTTTATTGATTCGTTCTAGAGGCAGGATGTCCAGTGGTTAGGGTACTAGCCTAGGACTTGGGAGACCTGGCTCCAGTTCCCTGCTCTGCCAGAGACTCCCTGTGTGATCTTGGGCAGCTCTGATGATATAAACTGTGTCCACGCTGTGGGTACTTTGCTGGCACACTATATGGTCTAGCACTTCTCATATAGACCTGGCCTGAGTGAGCTCCTAGTTGCCAGGGAGGATAGGGAAGCAACTTACTCAGGACCGGTTATATTGGTAGCTTATGGCTTAGCTGTGAAATGAAAAGCAGTATCTTTGAATGTGCTTTTCAACTGCAGAGTTTATTTGACTTACGTCTGGCTTGGTCTCTTGAGATTTAAACAGAAAACAATCTGAGACCCTCTGACTCTAGTGCAAAAAGAAATTAGGGCAAACGTATCAGCTGCTAAACGGTTAGTTTTAACAACATCCAGCATCACAGTATTACAGCTAGCAGGTACGCTGGTTTCACAGCTACTGGTGTATTTCACATTTCCTTTATTGTTGTAACAGCTGAGCTTTCGTAATGAAAAGCATGACACTGCACGGCATCACGTCACAGGGAACTCAACAGCAATTTACCAACAACAGCCACTGCAATGAAAATGGGATAGTGAAACTGTGTTGAATCCCCTGCGTTCCTTGTCCCAGCGCTGGAGCCTCTCTGGGGCCCATTGCAGTCATCACTGAAACAGCATTCCAGGGTGGCCCCGCTCGCACTCCTGTACCAAGCCTGGTCACAGAAGGACTTGTAGGAACAAGACTTAATGACACTATCTGAAAAGAAACACACGCGTATAGGCTGTTACATATTGTCATGGCAGTAGGCTACTGGAGTGAACAAACTCTTTTTTCCTGGGTTAAGCTGATATGTCAAGTCCCATCACTGAGTAAGCTAGAGATCTCCTTTATGCTTGAGAAGTGGAGTAAAAATGTCGCCTTCCCTGCTCCCAGAACTGATTCTCTGCCAGGAGATATATCAGCTGAGACAGTTGAACAGCCATGCAGTACTGCACAGTGAGCCTGGGGAATAATCCACAGAACTGATATGGGTTCAAAGCCCTCCAGAATCAACTCTCAGCCATCCCACTATGCAGTAGGTGGCGAAGTATTGTTCATAGCCACACTGCTTGAAAGGCCAAAGCTAGACAGCGAACCAGTGGCAGAGCCCGGGTTAGAATTCCGGCCCATCTGCCTTCCAACTCTGTGCTCTCTGCTCCACACCACACTGCTGTCCCTCAGCTCCTGGGCTGGAGGGAACTCGGTCTTTCTGGTGTCAGACTGTTGTTTCTGGAGGACCAGAACAGCACATTGTAAAAAGGACTTTCTCCGGGGCAGAAAATTCTTGCTGTGTATCTCAGACCACATGTGATTCTTTCACAGGATGTCAGTGCCCTGTGCACTCACTGCTGAAAGCAGAGAATGCCACCAATACCCACAGCAGCTGCTACTTCTTAGCCAGAAGTCAGCATCAGAGCTGCGACTGTGGGCAACAATTATGGAAACTGCTGGGAAAAATCCCAGTTGCACAAGAAGCAAAACATTTTGGAGTTTTGCCTTAATTTTATCTTTACTGTTTCCTACAAACCAACAGGTGATTGCACACAATCAAGACCAGCACATCTCTGCTTGGGATACAATTATGAAAATGCATAAGATATGGAATTCTTCACTGAATGGAGTTTCCCCAGAAGAAAATCTAGGGGAAGATGGTGAGATTTTACTTTTGACCAAATTCCCATGAAAATATCAGTTTCTGCACACAGACATTCTCCAAGTGATCATTTTCCCCAGCTGTCCTCTGGTGACCTTCAGAAATTCCTATGGCTTTTAGGCTGCTTTCATGCCAAAGGATTGGAAACATCACCACTTGAATTAAACTGTACATATTTCTGCATAAGCCAGCAAAAAATAAATACATTCATTTCTTCTGCTCAGACTATTTATGTTTTCATAACTGGAAAGGAATCTCCTTGAGCCTGGACTATTTTACGTATTTTATTTATTCACCTTTATGCTTTCCTGGAGCTCTCATTGCTGTACTCTCTGAGCTCCTCGGATATACTAATGGAGTTTTCTGCACATCTCTCAAGAAATACTTTCTCCATTAAACTGAGCCACAGCAAGGGTAAGGCCCCGATTCTCCAATGTACTGAGGTACTTAAATATCTTTAAGTATCTGGGCCTACGTGACTTGCTGAAGGTCCAGCAGTGAATCTGTGACAGAGATTAGAATGGGGCCCAGCTTCTCTGAGTTCCTTACCTGCAAGCCAGCCCATCCTTCCTCTGACTGGTTCCTTGAGCTAACAGTGTTGCTTGATTTGAATGGCTCCTGACAAAGGCAAGTCCCAGTGGAATGGTATCATATTGACAAAAGCACCTTGTTTTTATGCATGGTTCAGTAATGGGAAGTCTTTTAAAGAGCCAGGCTAATTAGCCATTGGTAAGCCTACTTACCGAGGGATGTGGTGGATTTTTTGTCACTTGGAGTCTAAATCAAAATGGACATCTCTCTAAAGGAGGGGCTCTCGCTCAGCCAGAAGGTCTGAGCTGGATGCAGGAGCCACTGGGTACAATTCTCTGGCTCGTGCTATGCAGGAAGTCAGCCAAGATGTTCAGAACTGGTCCCTTGGGGCATTAAAAATCTCTGAATCTGTGAGTTTTGGCTCAGCGTAAATGAACCCGCTGATTCAATGCAGATCAGACCTCATCCTTGTTAAAGCTGAGCTGTGAACTAACCACAACACACTTTTACTACCTATAAGCAGGCTCACCATTCTCCTTACTTACCCTGTGCAGTGAACAGAGTCTAAGGCCCCTGCTGAGCACTCTGCTTACTCCCTCCCGGCCTATGAAGCCATGGTAGCTGTTAGGTCATTAACACTTCACTATATTGCTTCTTAGTGGAAATAAAGTCAAACCAATTCCAGGGATGTTTCTGGCAAGTCTGCTTAGCCCCAGGAGACTGGTTGGCTGTTTGCTGTCGCATTTCAGCAGATTTCTCCAGCCTGAACATTGACAGCAGCTAGACATCTATTTAGATGTCTCACACAGGATCTATGGGCTTCCAGGATGGCCCAGGACCCAGGACTGCTGTTTTCCATTTGGCCTTCACTGTGACTTTTACTCAAAAGCTTGGAAGCCTTTGCTGAGTCCTTCCTGCACGGCTGCCGGCGCTGAACTCCCAGTACCACAGGAGCAGGAGAAACACATGCAGGCTCTGCCAAGCCTCAGTTCTTTGATCTTGCAATCTGGACGAACCCCCCTGCTAGGACTGCCTCTGACAAGCCCTTTCTGTGCATCAGCTCCCCTCTCAGCAGCAGACTCTGGACATTTGCGGAGAATGCCCTTGGGGAAAGTGCTGCGTCTTTTCCTGGAACCAACTGAAATCTAAAACGGACATTTTAAAAATAAACTCCTTGCTGGGGAAGGTTTCCCCATCTCCATTTCTGAGCTCTTCCTCCTTGGGTTCTGCCGGGGACCCTTTCTCCTCTATAGCATGTATCCATTATTCTACCTTCTGCTCATTTTGTGGGGACTATTTTTTCTCTGCCCAGAGTCATCCCCATTCTCAGTCACCTTTGCTGGCCTCCTAACCGCATCCCCCCAGTTCTCCCACCTCCATCTACTGCTACCTACTCCCCTCCTTCTCAGCACTGTCTGCCCCTCCCATCTTACTCCAAATCCAATTCAGAATTGCTCTAATGGCTTTGGAAACACTCTCTGCCTCACTCCAACTCACTTCTTCAAGCCTGGATCCATCACCCCGCCTTCCTAGCTCTCCCCAGGTGATGACTGAATGCTCCTTCATGTCCCTAAACCTCGCTCCTCTTCCTCCAAGACACTGTCTTTTCCTCTTAAAGTCTCTTTTCTCTTTAGCTTGCGGCTGACTTTTTTAAAGAAGTAATTGATGCTGCTGCGTGTGAAGTGTTATGTTCCTGGTATACGCACATGGAGAAGTGAGATAAAAACAGAAATGCTCTTGCTGGAAGGTTGCAATGTAACATGACTTTATGTCTTAGAATTCAGAACAACAACACACAAGAAGCCACAAGACAACAACACACAAGAGCACACAAGAGAGAGACAAAGCAGGCTGCTCCCTAAAACACAGAGGCACAACTCACTCCACCATACCTTAGGTGGTAAGGCCCAGATCTCACCTGTCCCTGCAGATCCCAAGCCTGTAAGCAGGCCCAGAACCCGCCCGACACCTGGCAATTTAAAATGATAGCCTACACTTATAACAGAGTTTTCGATACACCACATAAAGGTCACATTGTAGGGAAACTGTGCGCTGTGGAGCCTTTTGGGCCTGACTGTGGGCTTGCTCCCCTAGACGCTATTCACTAGCGATTGCTTTGTACTTGTCGACAGGGACTTACCTGTTGCAACGATGGTGGAGCAGGCATCTGCATAGTGAGGGCAGCCGTGGGATCCCTGCTGGTTGCAGTCATCCTCATTCGATGCAATGCAGCTGTGGCACTTGAGAGCCTTCCCTTGGCAAAAAGGACAAGAGACGAGCGTGAGTGGAATTGTGTTGCATGTCCTTCAGGCCCAGCCTGCTTTGTGTTACTTTTCTGATCAAACAGCAAAAGTATGTGTGAGGGTTGTAATGTAATACTATCAGGTGAATGCACCACTGGTTGACAGCCCATACTCAAAGTATAGTTATCCATAGTTCACTGTCCAACTGGGAGTTTCTCTTTCGTGTGGTCCTGAAGGGGTCTGTACTGGGTCCTGCACTATTCAATATTTTCATAAATATCTCAGATAATGGAGTAGAAAGTACACTTATAAAATGTGCTGATGACTCAAAGCTGGGAGGGGTTGCAAGCACTTTGAAGGACAGGGTTAGAATTCAAAACGACCTTGATAAATGGGAGACTCAGTCTGAATTCAGCATGATGAAATTCAATAAAGACGAGTGCAAAGTACTTCACCTAGGAAGGAAAAATCAAATGCACAGCTACAAAATGGGGAGTAACTGGCTAGGTAGTCATACTGCTGAAAAGGATCTGGTGGTTGTAGCGGGTCAGAAATTGAAAATCAGCCAACCATGTGATGCAGCTATGAAAAAAAGCTAATATTCTGGAGTGTATTAGTAGGAATGTTGTATGTAAGACAAGGGAGGGAATCGTCCTGTGCTACTTGGCACTGATGAGGCCTCAGCTGGAGGACTGTATTTAATTCTGGGCAGCACACTTTAGGAAAGATGTGGACAAATTGGAGGGAGTTCAGAGGTTAGCAACAAAAATGATAAAAAGCTCAGAAAACCTGACCAATGAGGAAAGGTTAAAAAACTGGCCATGTTTAGTCTTGAGAAAAGACAACTGAGAGTGGACCTGTTAACAGTCTTCAAATATGTTAAGGGTTGTTCTAAAGAGGACGGGGATCAATTGTTCTCATGTCCACTGAAGGTAGGACAAGAAGTGACGGCCTATTTCTGCAGCAAAGGCGACTGAGGTTAGGAAAGGTTTCAGAGTAGCAGCTGTGTTAGTCTGTATTCGCAAAAAGAAAAGGAGGACTTGTGGCACCTTAGAGACTAACCAATTTATTTGAGCACAAGCTTTTGTGAGCTACAGCTCATGATACATCTGATGAAGTGAGCTGTAGCTCACGAAAGCTTATGCTCAAATAAATTGGTTAGTCTCTAAGGTGCCACGAGTACTCCTTTTCTTTTTGAGGTTAGGAAAAACTCTCTAACTCTCAGGGGAATCATAGAATCATAGAATATCAGGGTTGGAAGGGACCCCTGAAGGTCATCTAGTCCAACCCCCTGCTCGAAGCAGGACCAATTCCCAGTTAAATCATCCCAGCCAGGGCTTTGTCAAGCCTGACCTTAAAAACCTCTAAGGAAGGAGATTCTACCACCTCCCTAGGTAACGCATTCCAGTGTTTCACCACCCTCTTAGTGAAAAAGTTTTTCCTAATATCCAATCTAAACCTCCCCCACTGCAACTTGAGACCATTACTCCTCGTTCTGTCATCTGCTACCATTGAGAACAGTCTAGAGCCATCCTCTTTGGAACCCCCTTTCAGGTAGTTGAAAGCAGCTATCAAATCCCCCCTCATTCTTCTCTTCTGCAGGCTAAACAATCCCAGCTCCCTCAGCCTCTCCTCATAAGTCATGTGTTCCAGACCCCTAATCATTTTTGTTGCCCTTCGCTGGACTCTCTCCAATTTATCCACATCCTTCTTGTAGTGTGGGGCCCAAAACTGGACACAGTACTCCAGATGAGGCCTCACCAATGTCGAATAGAGGGGAACGATCACGTCCCTCGATCTGCTCGGTATGCCCCTACTTATACATCCCAAAATGCCATTGGCCTTCTTGGCAACAAGGGCACACTGCTGACTCATATCCAGCTTCTCGTCCACTGTCACCCCTAGGTCCTTTTCTGCAGAACTGCTGCCTAGCCATTCGGTCCCTAGTCTGTAGCTGTGCATTGGGTTCTTCCGTCCTAAGTGCAGGACCCTGCACTTATCCTTATTGAACCTCATCAGATTTCTTTTGGCCCAATCCTCCAATTTGTCTAGGTCCTTCTGTATCCTATCCCTCCCCTCCAGCGTATCTACCACTCCTCCCAGTTTAGTATCATCCGCAAATTTGCTGAGAGTGCAATCCACACCATCCTCCAGATCATTTTTGAAGATATTGAACAAAACCGGCCCCAGGACCGACCCTTGGGGCACTCCACTTGATACCGGCTGCCAACTAGACATGGAGCCATTGATCACTACCTGTTGAGCCCGACAATCTAGCCAGCTTTCTACCCACCTTATAGTGCATTCATCCAGCCCATACTTCCTTAACTTGCTGACAAGAATACTGTGGGAGACCGTGTCAAAAGCTTTGCTAAAGTCAAGAAACAATACATCCACTGCTTTCCCTTCATCCACAGAACCAGTAATGCTCTGGAACAGGTGGTGGAATCCCCAGCACTGGGGCTGGATTTGATGCCCTTGCAAGGGCCCTTCCAGCCCTACATTTCTATAATTTGATTTGAATGTCTCCCACTGCAGTGAATTTATGCGATAACCTCGTTATCACACAGAACTGTGCCCATAGTAAAGACAATTCTCTCTGCTATGTGACATGCTTGATTCTGTCAATCAGTGATTGATTGGGAGGAAACACCTGACTGGTGCTTGAGCTAATTAACTGTAGCTTTTCTTTGCAGAACCCATCAAAGGTGCTGCTCTCAGGAAGCAGTAAAGGGGAGAGAGTATGAAAGATCATTTATAGCACTATAGCAGGCCGTGTGGTCCAGTAGATAAGGGCCTGGCCCAGGAGTCAGGAGATGTGGGTGACCTTGAGCATGTCACTTCACCTCTCATAGAATCATAGAATATAATGGTTGGAAGGGACCCCAGAAGGTCATCTAGTCCAACCCCCTGCTCGAAGCAGGACCAATTCCCAGGACCAATTCTCTCTGTGCCTCACCCTGTGTGCGCGAGGGGGAGTGTTTTGAGCATTGTGGGTGGACAGCTCTAGATTAGAGCCAAGTCTCTCTCACACATGCAAAATATATTCAAATAAGCTTCCAGAAGTGACTCAAGCTGATGAAAGCAAAGCTAAATCAGACTCCCCATTCCTTCCCAGTTCTTGTGCTGCAAAGTCTTCCTGACGTTACTCTTTCCCCTATTCCCTTAATCTTACAAATCACCAAAAAGAACATTTTAATTAAAAAATTAAAATACCCATTTATAACTCTCCATGGCCTTTGTGACAAATTCCGCTCTGATGCAACTGTTTATGGTCGCATTTTCAGATACCACGGCAACAGGCCCGATATACAAACCTGAGCAGCACAGACACCCTTGCAACCAGCGGTTTTACCCGGAAAATCACGGCACAGGAATTGCTGTGATGATGCCGTGGCCTCGGCTGCTCTCATAGGAGAGTAATCGCTGTAAGAAGCGATTGAGCAGGGGCACTGGTGCAGTTCTGGTTTCCAACGCAAGCGCCATGCTATGGGAAAGGCCCAAACGCCACACCGATTACACAGGAGCCTGAAGATATGGGTTAATCCAGCCTGTTAGTATATAAGCATGTCAACTTGGACTCCAACACTGGGGAGGCCTGTCCATTACTCTAACACATCTCTATGAGCTCCTGGGGCAACCCTCCCATGCATCACTCTCAGGCTTTTACATGGTGCCTTCCAAACAGCAGAGAAGAAAGCCTTGTGCTAGAGTAGGACGTGCCATGGGTTGAGGCTCTCTGCTTGGAGAATAGGAACAAAGTCCCTCCATGCTTCACCCAGCAATCGGTGGTGCTCTGGCTGCAGCTTCTCTGACCTCACACCCCCACAGGGGCTCTAACCACCACCTCCAGAGTATTCTCAGCTCCTGCCAGCTGTGCACACAGCAGCATGTTTGGAAATTAAATCCATAACCCCAGGGTTGGCCCAACCCCGGACACGCTGGCATGAGGCTCTACGGCATGCACATTGGACATGGTGTGCGTTTGAATGAATGAAGCTCTGTTGCATGTAGCACCTTGCCTATAAGCTGCATCCCAGTGGGCTGTACAGGAAGGGATTAAACACAAGGGTACCAGACAAAGTGAACGGAGGACATGATGTTAAGAGGCAAGGCACAACGATGGTCTTTCGATTTTGCGATGAAGAGGGCCTGGAGAGTTGATGAGGTGACAGATAAGGAAAATAGCCTTGTTGGCTGGCTGGGGGTTCCATTTATCTGGCGCGATAATGTCAATAGCAGCTATTTGACCCACTCCTTTCCCTGCGGAGCATCACCTGACACAGACCCGCTGAGAAGGTGTTAACATGTTTGTGTCACTTGGGGACGACAATAGACTTTAAAGCACAACACTGGTTTACAACACCTGCAGACCAAAATCCTCAACAAAACCTCGAGAATCCCGTTTGTGTCTAAACCTTGGTATCTACGGGCGTTTGATATTGAACCCTCCCTACCGAGATATCATGTATGTGGTCGGCTGCGCCTCATGTCCGTACCCACGTTCTCAGCAGAACAGAGCCCTCTCGTGGCCAGAAAAAGAGCTCCGGGTACCACTGGGAGAGCAGCTGGGCTTGAATAATCTTGGCTGCCTATTTTGTTGTTGCTGATGATGTATTACAAGGGTCACCTCAAAGGAAGCGAGGGACTGGATTTCAAAAGGGAAACGGGACAGTAAAGGGGCCAAATGACAGTCAACACTCGCCAGATTCCAGTTCATGAAGCCCTGGCCCATTCCCTGTGGTGCCATGCAGGGCGGGCGAGTCCTGAAAACCCAACACTTCTGCGTGGAACCACGTGGAGGATTGGTGGTGCCACCCTCCTGTGCAATGAGCACCCTCCCTGTCGGGGAGCAATTCCGTAGTCAGTGGGAGCTTGACTTGTGTAAAGACCGAGTCAATATTGAGTATGGACATCAGGATTTGGCCTTATAGGCTTGGATATGCCCCTGACCTGTGCATCTGACTGTATACTGGCCCCGTATATGCACTGCCTTCCCCTCCCCTGGCATGTGCACCTGGCTGTATCCTGCCTCCTCACCACCCAGTATATGAACAGCTGGATACTACACCCCCCCACCGGTATAGGCATAGTTCTATGCTGGCCCCACATGCACATGTCTATGCTGGCCCCACATACTGCACAGAGATCTCAACCTCTCCTGTCAGAGAGAGGAGAACGTTTTAAAATATCAGCCATTGCAAATCACAACATTTCTACAACTTATGGCAGTAACAAGTTTCCATCTGCAGTCCCAGCCATCCCTCCTGAACACTGCGGTGTGAATCTGGTTGCATTTACAGAGGCTCTTGCCTCATTGCTTTAAGGTGTCACCCGCTCGCAAACCAAACAGCTCCTTGGTTTCTGAGTATCTAATTGTATCTCCCCAAGACGTCATTGTAGAGCTTCTCCTAGCCCACCAAGATGACTGCCAGCCCAGGCTAGGGAGGCAGAATGAGGCTTCCAATCTTCCATCGGAGAAGTGGTCAGAAAAGACTCCCCGCCATCACTGCCTGAATGGGAAGGGAGCTGGCAGGAAGAGAGAACTCTTGACAGGGGCCTTTCCTGCTGGGAGGAGAAAACATCCTTGGAAAAGGTTCAGAACAGCCTCTAGTGAATGAATAAAAGACGCCAGCATCTGTCCTGTGAGGTTGTCTAACAGCTAGTCTTACCCTCCAGCCTTGTTGCCTTTGGTTCTGCCGAGAAGCAAGTCATAAGGCTGCACTCGACTATAGGAGCCGTAAGTCTACGTAACAACGCGCTGTACACATGGCATGGCACCGTCATCAGCAAAACAACTTCTCTGCCTCCCTGCTTCAAAGTAGCTTTTCAAAGGACTGATACCAAAGAGCTACGTTTTAACTTGCAACCAACATCCTGGCAGTGAAAACGTCACCCTAATCAGGGAACAACTTGGATGATCCAGATCTCCAAAACACAAGGAACCAGCCATCTCTCTTGGGAGAAGCTAGTTCTGGAGTTTCCATATGGTGCAATGTGGATTTTACGCCTGCATTTCAAACACGCTGAAGAGGAAAGTGTGAAGGGAGGTTATTTCCCTTTGAGCCCTCTCTGAAAGAGAAGCCACTTTCCTCTGAATGAAAGTGAATTCTCTGCTGGGGAAGGAACGCACTGTCCGACAGGTGAGGTATTATGCTCTACAGAGATGAAACAACAGGGCATAAGACAGATAGATAAGCTGGCAGCTAATAAGCAGTGCAAAGTTATGCCAAGAGCTGTTTCTTCTACCATCGATTTCCACTACATGGCACTTACTTTCTGCTGCCAGGCACATGAAGATGACCAGTGCCAGGAGGGTCTTCATAGCAGACATTTCCTGGAGTCTCTGGAACGTTCAGGACAGTTTCTGGTTTGTATTAAGGTCTTCCAAGTAATCTGCCAGAGTGATGGGCTCAGCTGTCCAAGGATAACATACTTAGTGCACAATCTGTGGTTAATACCTTCTTAGCCACATAGGACAGGAGGCAGAATCCAAGGGCACTGCCAGACCTGCATACAGGGAAGGGTTGAGTGTAGGCTGTACTCTGGGCATCTCAAGGCATAACTTAGTTTTCAAGGATTTTTTTATCCTGTGAAAGAATGAATCAGGAACAGTCAGTGACTTACTTAATGCACCACGGGTGGCTTTGGAGGGACCGAAGTTTTAGCAAAGCACCAGACCACAATATTCTTCCATCAATTTAGATGTAAGTTCCTTCATGCCTGTCAGTAGAGTGTCTAGTACAGGTAGCACTATACAAAAGACAAATGACAATGATATGCCTGGCTTAGAGGAGTACCCCTGTCCCTGTCACTTCTAACCTCTAGAAAGCACAATTCAGATACTTCTCCTTTGAGTGAGTAAGCATTGGGTGAAATCAGGCTCATTTAGATGAGCGAGGTCTATCTCCAAATCACTTCTTATAATCACTATGAAAAACAATCCCACAGGCAGGAACTGAAAGCTAGGTTCCCTACTTTATCGGGGTTACCCCTGGATCAAGGGTCAGAATAACACATGCCGAAAGACGCAGCATTGTTTAGTGGTTCATGCAGGCAATTATGAGACAGACTACTCACAAGCGAATCCTGTACCACTGGCACCTTGGCCAAGCTCAAATAATGTGGCTGTGTGTCTCAGTTTTCCCACCTGTTCAAAGAAAAGGGGGAACAGTGACACTGCCCTACCCTTGCCAAAGCATTCTGGGATCCTCACACAGAGAGGAAAAGTATCAATGATCATTTATTTAAATCCCTTTAACATGCACCTCCCCATTGCTCTGGCAGCATGAACGAGATTTACTACCCAGCTCCAGCAAACTACACAGGCTTGTTTCCAATCTGGGGAAGTCTAATGCAAAGGATCCAGTTGTTTCTCAGATGGGGGAGACGGGGGTACAGGACTCAGAATGGCAGGGCTTTGGGCAGTTCAGCAATTGTACACACTACTGAAATGTCCTTCTTCCCTTAGAGAGCTGTGTCCTGGCAAGGTGAACTGAGCTGCTGGAAATACAGCATGGAAGCAATCTGGTGGGGCACAGTACAATGTTCCACTCATTTTTGCGTACAGAATGCTTCTCAGCTTCTGGAAAACACTGACGTTGCAGTGGGTTTTTAAAACGCTGGTAAAGCTCGATCTACGGTGCTAAAAAAGGAACCCACCTCCTCCCATTTGCTGCAGCTCAGGCTGGACACAGGTCTCCCATTCCCAAATCCCCCACCTCCATTTACTTTGAAACTCCCCCAGCCTGAGGGTTATCAGTGATGAATATTAACACTGAGCATTTACATTGTGCAATGCTTCCTTGTCCTTCACGGCCCCGCGGTCAGCCTGGGAAACACCTGCCTTTTTACAGATGGAGAAGCTAAAGAGGAGAGGTTAAGTGATTTATCTAAGTCCATCAAGGGAATCGGCGTCAGAGCTGGGATTACAACTGAATCCTGTCTCCTGATGTACGACAACTCTCTATTCACCCTTCTGCAGCCAGCCCGCCCGCCCAAAGTCTATGCCACCATGTGAACCCACAAAATAAGGGGAACATCCCCTCAAATTACTATGAAACTATAAAGCACGTGACCTAAGGGCACTGGAAATTAATCATTTTTTAAATTAATTTTGGGTGCATTTTATAGTCCATAAAAGCCAGTCTCAGGATTTGATTTTGATCACACTTGCACTGGTCTAAATCAGGAGTAACTGCATTGAAATCAATGGAGTGACACCTAACCCTGTGTAAATGAGGTCAGAATCAGGTCCTCAATACACATACAATAAACATGATTTCTGATACAGGAAAAGCATCCAAGAATGGTAAATACAGTTTTTATTCAGGCAATGAAACATGGAAAAAATATATTAGTAATCATTATTATAATCTCATTTGTGTGAGTATAACTCTTACAAATATTTACCTGACATATAAAAGGGAAATTATTGTACATATAAAATTTATGCAGATGGCAGTTACGTACACTGTACAAAGCAATCCTGATAGTAGTCAACGCAAAGAGTTCTTCTTCCTGCCTCTGGGAGGGAAGAGACTGCACGAGGGATGCAGTGGAAACAGATTTGCAGTCAGGATGGTCATTAATTGGCACTTTACTGCAGACAAGAGATCTATTGCAAATGTACACTTGTAGACGGCAACATTAATAATTTTACAGGCAGGCAACTTTGACAGTTAAAAGGGATGGTGCAATTCTACTGGAAAAAAGAGAGAGATCATGCTTTGAACTTGGTGCATGGCCATTTGCAAGTTTCCGGGTATTAGCGATACATCTTGGCTTGTTCATCAGGGAAGGAGTTTTGTGTTCACAAGACACTTGTAAAAATTACTCAGCAAAGCTCGAGTATTGCCATTATCTCCCTGTACAGAGAACAGCAGCAACTTTCAGATCTTCCTGCAAATG
This sequence comes from Caretta caretta, assembly GCF_965140235.1. Taxonomy (NCBI): domain Eukaryota; kingdom Metazoa; phylum Chordata; order Testudines; family Cheloniidae; genus Caretta; species Caretta caretta. The sequence continues at coordinate 1,618,231 of NC_134231.1, forward strand.
CTGCTGAACGGCAAAAGATGGAGCGGCATCTTTACAGACCTGAATAGAAGGGTCTTCAGATGATGAGCCAGTCTAGACCAAAGCTTTGCTTCTGGGTCTGGACACTATAAAGCAGCATACAAGATAAAACAGTCTCACTGATTTAAAGTTCCATACATCTTCCATTATATATAACTATAACCATTATATATGTAACTATAACCATATTATAGTTAATAAATCATTCCTTAGGAATCTCATTTGCCCAAATTCTAAGGGCATGCTGAGAGGCACAGAAATGGAACAACACTCAGATGATAGACACAGTGAAAGTGCAATCACTGGACTCTGGGGAACAGATACAAATGGGAAAATGCTCTCAACTCAGATTACTACTGATGGGGAGGAGGAGCTCTCTGTAGAACTGTCTTGCATTTCAGCTCTCTTACCTTTGGAGGAGCGGGAGGTTTGTTAAAGATTTACTTTGTAATTTGCAAGCTACAGTTCTATAGAGATACTGAGACTCATGACTGTATTTTATGGAGTGGTGTTCTCTGGAGTTTAACAAAACCTCTCTGCAAGGACGCATCATCTCAGAGCAACGGAGCAAAACCTCACAGAGAGACAGCTCCCTCCAAACATGCTACAATTTGAGGAATCAGTCTCCCTGAGCCCTAATGTGCTGCATCTCCAGACTTTAGCCCTCAATAAGCAAACCTTTCCTGCTTTTCGCTTCTCTTAACACAGGTGGGAGTGAACATGAGTGGCATAGTATGGGGCATCATATCTGAGGGCAGAGATCACATCAAACGACTATTCATAACAAAGGAAGAGTGCACTAATGGACATAATTTAAATTTTTTTATGTGGATTTTTTTGGGGATGAGGAGAATCTGTGCTGTAACTCAAACATAAAAGGGGTTTTTATTAAACATGCTTTATTAAGAAAGCTCTTCTCAGTTCTGTGGCAATCTCTTGTTTATTCTTAGGCTTTTCTAATTGGGTAGTAGAATAATGTTTTACAAAAACTCAGATTTGGTTCTGGAGCTGCCAGGCAGGTTTTCAATGCCATTTGGTTACTATCTAAACCAGTGGTTCCCAAACTAGGGGCGCCGCTTGTTCAGGGAAAGCCCCTGGAGGGCCGGACCCGTTTGTTTACCTGCCGCGTCGGCAGGTTCGGCCGATCGCAGCTCCCACTGGCTACGGTTTGCTGCTCCAGGCCAATGGGGGCTGCAGGAAGGGCGGCCAGCATGTCCCTCGGCCCACACCGCTTCCTGCAGCTCCCATTGGCTGAGAACAGCAAACTGCGGCCACTGGGAGCTGCGATCGGCCGAACCTGTGGACGCGGCAGGTAAACAAACCGGCCCGGCCTGCCAGAGGCTTTCCGTGAACAAGCAGCGGCCCTAGTTTGGGAACCACTGATCTAAACTCTGCTACAACACGGACACTGTTTGCAGAAAGCAGCTCAGCCCAGGATCCTGGCTACTCTTTTATAACCATGTCTATGAACGGCTTTACTGAAAACTCAACATTTTGAGCACGTTGGGTGAAATTCACACCTGTGCAGAGGACTAGCCCACTCAGTACTACTCAAGTCTCACCACAATCCTAATGTGCGACATGAGTGGAGCATGGATCTTGTGCTGGAATTTTGCCCATTGTTTCTAGGGGAGAGTTAAATGGATCCTGATAAAATAAAAAACAACCTGAAATTAGCGCCCAACTCAAAACTAACCCAAATTAACAAATAACTTATTTTGGGACCTGAAAAATACCTGATAATTCTCCTTCCCCACACAACTTTTTTTCCTCTACTTTTTACCCATCCCTGCTGGGGCTGGAAGTGGAGATGCCGAGCTCCTCCCAGAATGGTTGCTCTCAAATCTGCAGACCCCAGAGGTTCAGAGCTGCATCTCAATGTTTGACTTTTTTCCTAAACAGAACCTTTGGGGGCTCACCCTTCACTCATCTATTTGCCATCATCCACTTGTAGTAACATCTAGCTACCACCTGCCAAGAAAGATTTATTATTATTCAAGAATCACAACACGATTTAGGTGCGTTCTGGAAAGGGTTAAGCTGGAAACGAGTGAGCTAAAGAGAATGGTCCTACTTCAGTCTGGCCACACCTAAACTATGGTATAACTCAGGGACAATCAATTATTTTTTGTCAAGGTCCAAAATTTCTTGGTTAAGGTATAGTCAAGGTCTAGACTCCAGAGAAAATATTTTTAAAAATAACAATAATAATGATAATAAATAAATTAAAAGATTCTGGCATCCGTTCTAAAGCATCCGGCCATCCGGATTTGGCTACCTCTGGTGTAACCTGATCACTGAGGTTGACAGGAAGAGGAGCGTCATGGCCGCATGCTCTCCTTTGTGGTTGGCTCACGTACTGCCTGGACAGAGGTGACCCATCTCCCTCTGAAGATTATCTGACCCAAGCTTTCCTACCAACATGCTTGAGAGCTGTGTAACTACTGCACATGGGGGAACAGCACAGGAACGGGGGGTTTCCCTTCCTGCCACCACAGAGAGCTCAATATTCGCAAAAAAGCTGGGGGTCCATATCCCACCAAGGGAACTACCCCTGGGCTAATTTCGGAGGGACCTTCTCCAGTGCACAGAAGGACACTACTTTAAAAGGGGGCATGCTAGACTGCTCCCATTAGCTCGTCATGTACTAGGGGCAGGTTGTCACCATCTTGGTCTTGTTAAATGTATAATAATGATCTCTATACAGAATACATTTCATAAAGTATATTTTAGAACTATGGCTCATACAGTAAGACGTGTGCTCTGCATGCTCCATGTTAGGAACCAGAAAATAGAATGGTTTGATTTTGTTATGAAATGGTAGCAGCCAAAAGGATTGCTAAACTTTTATTTCTGCCACTAGCGAGGGCTCAGCTCCAAAACAGCAAATCCTTCCCTGGTTTGATACTTCACCACTATCCACCCAGGACTTTAAAATAGGACCCACTGGCCCCACACCTGTTGTCTAGCACAGCCCATGGTTTGTTCTGGAGTGGTGTCTGAAGGTCAGGACTGGTTTGCACAAAACCTCAGACAAATGGTTCCAAAGCATAATTCCCTGACCAAGAGAAATTAGTACGGACAGAGCAGTTCATACAGCTTGTGAGCATCACTGCTGTCAGGCTGGGGGTACTGCACCCCAGTGAATACCACATGGATGAGACCAGCTGCAACTCTGCAGGGTGGGAAAGCACTGCCAATGCGCAAACAGGTAAAACTCATTGCTAATGTTGGCTCATGCAACAGCATTCCAAGTAAGGTACAAAAACAATCTACATACAGTTAAATATATGTCACCCTGCAGAACTTCTGGGTCTCTACTGCAGTATGAAAGGTGCTTCAGCAATTCTGCATTGGTGCAAATAAAGGGAAAATGCACACTACAGTTCCACTGAGTGGTTTGCTTGCATAGCTAGTATGATTCAGTTTCCTGCCCATTTGGACCTGTGAGTTTATTTAATAGCTGTTTGCAGCTGACTTTGCTTGTACTAGTTTCTGATTCTTTTAGTATTCGAAAAACTGCAAAGGCATTTCTCAGAGCAAGACACGGTCCAGAGCATTTTGCATCGTTTTAAATGGCATTCTGTATTGACTTGGAGAAAAGGATTTTAGGATATTCACCATATGCATAAATTAGGGCCTGCTCCCTTTCTTCTGCAGTCCCCAAAGGGAGAGGTCACTCCTCTAATCTCACAGCAGCATTTTGAACCAATAGCAAAGAGTTTTGCTTTGCATATTTTGAATTACTATTAAAATACTAATAATAAATATCAGGAAATGATGGTGCTAGAGGGCAGCACGGGGAAGTGGTACAACCCCAAGAGGAGCTGTATGAAGTATGTTACCAAATATGCACGCACACCTGTCTGGACGGAAGATCCAGGTGTGCAGCTGTGAGGAAGGACCTACCAAGGCTGAAGAGAGAGAACAGAAAGCCCTAGTGCAAGGACAATAAAGTGCACTGACCAAGGGTACCTCTGCACTGCAATCTGAGGCGTGACTGCAGCTCAGGCTGACATGGCTAAAGATAACGATGTAGATACGGCAGTACAAGCACACCAGGGTACCTACGTGCATTGCTGAAGCCCATGCTGCTGCATCTACATTGCTATTTTTACCCATGCTAGCGCAGGTATGTCTACCTGATGGGCAATCACACCTCAGATTGCAGTGTAGACATACCCAGAGAGACACTTGGGCTTCCCTCCCCAGCTGCTGGCAGGGCATGGGATCAGGACTTGCTATGACATGTTACATGAATATACACTTGGATCAGCATATCAGAAATTAATCAAACCACTTTCAGGCAAACCATTTCACCTGTAGGATTAACCAATTAATCAAAACCACATGCTGTGGACGCCAGGGTGTGTGTGTGGGATGAAACTGAGCTGAGCCCTAAAAACCTGGGGCTGCAAACCCTTTGAAACGATCAGACTAGAACCCTTTGGGACACCAGCTTTGCCTCTGGGGTGATGGGATCCTGCTGCCAAGTGGGGCAGGAAGCTGTGCGCATGTGCTTTTCTCTGCTCAGGGGAGATTATTCCTGGAGAATAAGGCAAGGTGCTCAACATTACAAAAAAAACAGCCAAGTGCAGAGTGTTGGACAAAGGGTGGCGAGGCTCAGTCAGTCTTTCCCATCTTTGCAATCAGCTCGTCACAGATCTTGGTCAACTCTTCAATTTCTTGGTTCTGAAAGACAAACGGTCACATGGAGATGAAGAGCTGAAGTTCCCCGATGGCCACGTGTAACCAGTGAGTGATCAATTCCTGCCCCTTTTCCCACCAGTAATACAAATAAATCATCATCATCATAAAAGGGAAGGCATGGCCCCTCGGGGGGAGGGGGGAAAGGGAGGCAGAGCCAATCTCCTTCTACTGCTGACTCTCTGCAGGGCCTGGGACGCTATCGCGTGGCGTGCTGGGGCCAATGAGACTGCTCTGCAGTTGGCATTGTAGATCAGGGCATTCACTTCTGCAAACAGGATTATGGCTACTAATCCCTCTGTAACGCCATCCACTGCATTTCTAAAGCAGCTATCCTTGTAGTATGCAGGCACTCTGGCATGTGCCAGCTGAGTGAACGGCAGAGAAGCATGTAGAAAAAGAGATTCACTATCCACGCTGATCCCCAGGAGATCTGCTCCCTAGAACGATGCCGGGAATCCGCATTCCAAGATAGTCCTGCAGGATCTGCTGTTTAGGCTGATGCTGGGGGATCCTAATCACAAACTATCGCTCTCCGGCTCTAACTGCCCACAAGCTCAGGTGACCCAGGCCCCTGTCTAGGAGCACAGTCCTGATACAGCTCAAGGTGAGTATCAGCTGGGACACACACTCTATGGTGCATGGGGGTTTAACAGCCGCATGGAGACACCCCGGTTATCATTTATCGTCTGGATTTCATGTCCCCAAGTGGACTGTGCAGCTTGAAATGCAGCTGTTCCCCATAGCCACAGCAATAGTTCAGTGTGATGGTAAGTGGATAACAGGCAGAGATTTAAAGAACAGAATTTATATTCCTCCCCTCCTCACTCTGCCTGGCTCCGGGCTAGCTTTTCTAAGACCCTCTCTCTCACGCCACCTGTGATCTGAGGAATGATCCCAAGATCAATAGGAGACACTTTAATGGCAACTGTTTCCACTGAAATCAATAGCTAAACCAACAACGGGGGCGGTGCCCGAAGGGCCTTTACCTTCTGTTGGAGGGCTCTCTCCAGCGATTCCACCTTCATCTGCTCTTTGCGTAGCCCAGCATGGAGAGCTGCACTCTCAGCTTTTGCTTTTGTGCGCACCTGAGCAATTTCTTCATTGGCTCTGCATTGGGGTTGAGAGAGAGAGAGAGAGAGTGCGAATATTTATCGCATTGGCCACAGCCCAACAGAGTAACATGACACAGTACCACAGCGTGCAGTTATCTAAATGCCTAACAGAGCAAAGGATAAAGTCACCTATTAAAGCAGCCAGTAACAGCTGCAGTTGCTGGGCTGGCTCCAGTTCTCCTCCATGCTTATGAGCAATAGATTCTGAGGCTGTGTCTACATGGGGAAGTTGCAATGGTTTAACTTAAATTGGCTTTTAAACCGGTTTATTTAAGATGGGGCAAACCCCTGTGTGGACACACTGCTTTCAGTTTCAGAGCAACTTTTCTTGGGGTAGCTTAAGTCAACTGCAACAGGTTTAAGATGAACCAAAATAAGCTCCTTATACTAAAATCAGACTGTCGACACAGGGGTTTGACTGGTTTAACTACATCTGTTTAAATTCACACCTTAAGTCAAACCAGTGCTATTTTCTCATGTAGCCAAGCCCTGAGTGATGGGTAGGGGTTCTCTGCCTTCCCGCTTTAAGACCAAGAGGCCCCAGTGTCCCTGATATTCTCTGCCTCCGGACTTTAGGAAAGCCAGTCAGCACGTGCTGCCCCGTGATAACACTTTAAGTAGTAAGGATATCTCATCAAAATAATTGCCAATAATATTGTAAATAACTGGCTGCTTTAGGACCATTCTTAACTCACAATCTCCAATATTATAAGAGTGCAGTATCATCCAGGCCTCCTCACTATAAAAACACAAATGATAAGAAAGGTAGATTTGCAAACTCTGTTATGCAGATTGCTTTAGCCTGCAGGAGTTCAAATTCCTCTAAACAATGAGCAGGACCCTTCTCAAGGTTACAGATTCTTTCAAAGACTCTGGTATGAATCTAATTTTTTATTTCTAAACCTGGCTGAAAGACTGAAATTAAAACTCATTCTTGTGTCTCCCAAAGTTCCAGACTCAGTCTTCATTCTCCAGAGCCCACATCTGGGATTCTTACTTGTCTAATTTTTCTTCTGCATGGATTTTCAGGGCTTGATACCGCTGCTCTTCCTGTTTGACCCGGGCTAAGTAATCCTGAGCACATTTTTTCAGAGCTTCTTCATTCTGGAAGATAAAAATTGCAAAAACAATGGTGACTAATTTGAAGCGGAGTTGAGCATGTCACAACTACAAAACTGACACCCAGATGGAAATTGAGGTTCACAACTTGAAAGTATTTTTTATTCTTCTGACAGATTGCTCATTTATGCTATGACCTTTTTACTCTGATAATGTAAACAGGAGTCAGACCCAGTGTTTTTATAATGCCTTGCCTTTGCTCCAGCCCTTTGCTTGGATCCCTCTGCTACTTCTGATGTCTATTGTTCACAGAGTACAGGGAGAATGTGACTGTAAAATCTATAAAGAGGAACAGGCTCCCTGCTGCGATCAGCTCCAGCAGCTCTTATCACTGGCTTCCTGTGACATTTACAGCCAAGACAGGTACCCTGCTTATTCATCACAATGTTGACATATAAACAGGAGCACCAGAAACATCCTTCAACTGAGGGCAAGGAGTAGAGCTAGGCAATTTTTTGACTTGTTTTTGGTGAAAAATGAAGATTTGGTGACATTAAAACAATTTGCAAATTTGTGTCCATTTTGCCAGATTGTTTCAAATGAAAAAAATTAAAACATTTAGTTTCAACATTTTAAAAATAAACCATCTTGGTGTTTTTATTTGAAATGACTTTTAGCTTAGAAATGTCCTTTAATTTTATTATAAAAAATGCTCCGTATCAAACCAAAACATTCTGGTCAACCCGAAATGAATTTTTGTTACTTTCTGATTTGCTGAAAATTTCGAAAAATTTCATTTTCCATTTGACCCAAAACAATTCCGTCCTCCCCCCCCGCAAGAAATCTTTGCCTTGCCAGTGTATTGAGAAATCTGTTATTTGCCCAACTCTACCGAGGAGCATTGATTCAAAGAGGCGTTGGGGACATAAGACGACCAGAACAGTATTGGACAAGAAACAGTAATATCCTGTGTGCTTCTATAACCCCTTAACCAGAAACCATCGGACAGGACATCACACAGGCAGCACAGGAGGTACAACAAGGAAGAGGAAAGACCAAGAGAGTAAAGGACCTTCTTAAATCCTTCCAGAATGCCCTTCAGGTTCTCGTATCTCCGAAACAGATCCGACAGGGACCGTTCTACAGAGTTCAGGTCCGCCAGGGCCTGTTCCTTTTCCATTGTGAGCTGCTGAAGACTCTTCTGGGAGGCCATGTTTGTCCTCTGTTCATCTTCTGTGAATTAGAAGTAAATTATATTTACATCAAAACTCTCCTTTTCTGAAATGGAGACTGTTGCAGCCAAGGCCCCGCAGGGGGTCATTGCTCCAAATTGCCACGTGACAGCCCTGGCTTGGGTTCCAAGTGGGAGGGACTCTCAGGATCAAGCAGGGATGAAAGCACAGCTGGCATTACTGTAGCGATCCTCACTGGCCAACTTGGGATGTTGCTGATGGCTCTTCCAGGGGAGCGTCTGTCAGCCTACCTCGGCTGGACCATACATCGTCGCGGTGCAAAGCCGGGGCGGGTGGGGGGGGGTGTCTAATGGAGAGGAACCTCAGGGCTATGGGAACACGTGGAACCTCCCACTTAGAAAACCTCACGGTCATTTGTCAGGACGGAGTGAAGCTGGTCAGGGCAGGTGGTGGAGTGGGAATAAGGGATTCTGCTGCACGCTCCTTACGGAGGCCAGTCCTGGTTGTAACAGCAGATGGGCACTGAACTAGGGGAAGCTGATGAAACCAGGTACATTTTTCTCTGTGTTGTTACTGTGATCAGCATCCCACAAGCCATCCCGAGGCCACCAACTTCCTTACGCTAGTGACGGCTGCCACCCAGAGAGACCTTACCTATCATCTGGGCAATGGTCTTTTCATATTCAGCCACGATTTTCCTAGAACGAAAGGGGACAGGAGACATTTACATACAGTCTGGGGTTTTGTTTTTATCTGTGAAGCTCTGTTGCTGGCAAACAGAAGCTGGTACGCTGTTGCCAAGCACACTTCTTAAGGCTTTGGGAAACAAAATGACACCAGCCAGTTCCAGAGGCAGCCTGTGTGCACAGTCTGAAACTGTATGTATGTACTTTCCCCAGTATGCATCCGATGAAATGAGCTGTAGCTCACGAAAGCTTATGCTCAAATAAATTGGTTAGTCTCTAAGGTGCCACAAGTACTCCTTTTCTTTTTGCGAATACAGACTAACACAGCTGTTACTCTGAAACCTGTATGTATAGTCACAGTCTAGATTATAGTTCTGATTCCTCTCAATCACCTCCTCTCTTCTCCAGTAATATCTGCCTTCAGCTTCCACCCAGCTGACCTGGCCTTCCCCTGGGCTCTCAGACATGCACAGTTAATAGGATTTTACTCTTGCTGCAAAGAAAATGACAGACTTGTTACAGTCTGAGCATGATGAGCTCATGGCTTGTAACATGTTCCATCCTGAGCATGGCTATCCATGTTATCTTATTACCACCAAAGCTAACTAAACCACAAGAGTCACAAAAGAAGAGAAGCATGAGCAGCATTTCAGTACCAAGCAATTCAGCACCCCAAAATCAACAGCTTTGCTTCAATATACCCCAGTGGCTGCAGGGAAAGTCCCCCAAGAGTCAGGCGTGATTTGATCTGTAGCTCTGTGTGGAAATGCTAGAGGATAACATGGGGGGTGAACACCTAATTGCTCAGACCTGCTGCAGATTTTTACCTCATTTCCAAGACTTCTTGTCGGCTCTCTTCATATTTTTTCTTCCATTCATTTGCTTCGATCTCCTTAGTGATTATCTGCATTGTAAAGGAAACAAAATGCAAACTCTAACTCTCTACCCCCAGGCATTCATGGGCTGTCTTCCAGGATGTGGAGCCCTACAACCTAAGCTCAGCTTCAGACTGTGAACTGGGAATGCCATAGAGTCAGAGACATTAAATCCAATCACTAGCAATGCAAACCCCTAACATTTTGATATTAGCTGAAGAAAGCTCTTTAGAAGATTACCAGCAATGGGCAAAGATTTAATCTAGATTCCACTGCTGGCTCAAAACATTCAGAGCCTCTAATTGCAAACGTTTATGAAGCATTTCTGCTGAAAATTACATGCTTATGTCACTTGAAAAATAATTTTAAGTGGCAAACTTGAGGCATGAGGAGATGATTGCCCCAAAGCCTGCCACCGCATATCAACACAGGTGCTCAGCCGGGGGTGTTTTATGTAAGGAACCTGTGCAGATCTTAGGTAAATTCATGGCTATAAAACTCTCCCTTTTTGGAGTCTCGCTTTTGCCACAAGACGATGGAAATGTGAGAATGGGAGGGATCTGCTGCTATCTTCTTTGCAGGCACCTTCCGCATGCTAGGAGAATTGCTGGCCAAACAGTGGGAGGGGACCCAAGAGGAACAGAAAGATTACAAACTACAAAGATTCTCCAGCACTTGATGCTTTAAAATCCAGACTGGATGCCTTTCTGGAAGGTGTGCTTTAGCCAGACACAAGATTCTGGGCTCAATACAGGGTAATGGGGTGAAATTGTAATGGCCTGTGCTATACAGGAGGTCAGACTAGATCTACTGTTCCCTTCTAGCCTTAAACTCTAAAAACCTATGAATTATCCATCCCCTGTCGCACCGTGTCCACTGAGAATGTCACCCTGCAGCATCTCTGCCTCTCTGGGAGGCTAGCTCCCACATCCTGGATACACCTGTGATGTGGTGCACATGGGGCAGCAGAGGTTATATTATTAATATGTCGCAGTCCCTAGAGGCCCCAGGGGAGATCAGGGCCTCCTGGTGCTGGCTGCTTCACAAACACGGACTGAGATGAATTCCTGCTCTGGGTGTACACATTTTACTGCCCTGAGCAGGCACCAGCCCTGACAGTGCTGAGTCACCATTACCTCCTCTCTTATTAAAGTGAGCACGGCCTTTTTGTCAGATTCACTGAGGCAAACGCTTTCCAGAGGACTTTCACTTCCACTCGCTCTGGTCGTCATGGCTTTGTCCTTTGAGCACTGTCCAGAATCGCCCTGCGGTGACAAGAATTACCGCTCAATGATACATTCGATCTGCAGCTTTTCTGCCCAGCTGCCTGTATTTGGGGTATGTCTCCACATTCTCAAGTCCTTCCTCCAGGCGCCCACCCATCCTGTATTTGTACATTGAAAATTCAGAGGCCCGTCTCCATTGTGGGAAGGAAACAGTGCAGTGTCTGGTCTGGGTACAAGCCCTATCACTCCGGTGACGCCCAGTCCCCTTCAGGTCTCATTGTCTATTGAGCCAGTTCCACCCTCTGTTGAGGCTGGATGTGTGGTTCCCTCCAAAGTCACTTGAAAATGCAGCTTTCATGGGAGAGTGAGGTGGTGTCCTCCTCTGGATGCATGCTCTAGGAGGAGCAGGAGCTCACAGGATGTGTGCACGGTGAAAGGAAAACGGGCCCCAAGGGAAGTCTCTTCCTAATGCACCTGACGGGCAAAGGTTTGAGTCCCTTCCAGGTCAGCCTGGCCTCTGTCTCTAAGCTACCACCCGTTATAAATCCAATAAACTTTGAGTCCTGAATAGGATGCTACATTTAAACCAAACGTAGAAAGGACAGAAAGCCCATTTCCCAGGGCCTATATCAGACAGTTTCTAATGAAGATGCTGCCAGAGTCAGATCCCACAATACCATCACAATCCCTTTGCTACATGCCCTGTGCTGCTACCCATTTAAAACAGCTCCAGTCATGTGAGCTTTGCTAAGTGTTGTTAATTGCAGCAGCCTATGTCAGGGCCTGCAGGGGACAGCGTATTCTGTGCCAGTCACCTCCCATTTAATGCAGGATTCGCTACAGCCGGCAGCAGTTGTATAGACGTTTGCTCAGCCTGGGTTATTTTGCTGGGCTTCACAAGTGGTTCTAGGGTCAGACAGCCTTCATGCAGGGAGCAGTGTCGATTGTCTGTCTCCGCAGAGCAGCCATCTAGCTGACACCCCGTGCAGACAGGGTCCAATCACTGCCTCCCTGATCAGGCACAGATCACCATCCCCTTCCCTCTGGCCAGCGGGGTATTTAACATGCTTCCTTAGACCAGGAGGTCATTGGGTAGGGCCGTTACAGTCTGTGTTCTCTGGAACGCTTGCTGCATATTCTCTGACCAACTACTCAAAGCAGCCTCATCCGGGACACACGCCATGAAAACCAAAAGTCTCTCTTGCCAGAGAGAACTTCTATCTAGTCTCCTAAAATGTCCTTTTCTTAATTTTCTGCCACTAATCCTAGCTACACTCGCTTCCCAGTTAGCTGCTTGGCCACAGGCCATAAACAGAGAAGCGTTATACTGAGGAGCTAGTCAAGATTTGTGCAGCATTTTGTAAATGAAAAACACCCTTCCTCTGAGCAGTAAGTTCTAGTGGTTTTCAGTACCAAGCCAGACGCAGAATCTCGCTTGGTTTGTGAGGGTGAAAGTTCTTATCGTGCAGCACAGTGGCAGGTGAGCGAACACAGCACCGGAATGGGAGCGGCGGCTGCTCTCAGCACAAATGCTCTTAGACCGCAAGCCGGTGCAGGTGGAAAATCTCTCTTTAACGCCACCCCTGCCCAGGCCCATGCAGCGCACCAGCAGATGAGCTCCCTGGGAGTAACCGCTCTCGGTGTAGCTTGGAGACTCCCCACGGACACCCGACACTAGGGCACACGCTCCTGAGCACTCAGCAAGTAACAATCCCCCATGTTCTCCCATCCCAGAATCAGCTGCTCCCCTTCCTGCCAACCTCCCAGTTCCAAGGAAGAAACAAGCTGCCCTGGACACGGACCGTGACTTGTCTGGCTGAGCGGAGGGTCTCCCTCTCGTGTGGCCGAACCCCCCCCGAGCCCTGCATGCCCATGTCCACCCCAGAGCCTCCCTGTATCGACTAGTGCGCATTCCACTGAACCGTTAGAACGGCCGCAGGGCTCTGGAGACCTGAGCTGGGAATCCCCACAGAAAGCAAGTACCTTCCCCTTGCTTTGCTTTACTAACGTCCTTGGGAGGCTTAGGGTTGTTAAAGCTGGCGTTAATCTCATTGTCGTCTGCCTGCCACCTTCCTCTCTGAGCTGTCCCAGCTGCGTGGAGCTGAGCTGGCGTAGCACGTCCCCTTGCCCACAGCTCTGCTGCAGTAGGGAAGGGATTTTATCTGCATGCCGGTCACCGCTCCGACACTGCTGCCAGGCTCCCAACAGTGCTGCTGGGCACGAGGCTAAAAGAGCAGGACACAGAGCGACTGACGGGAGGACAAGGCGTTTCATCATCAGCAGCAGTGCTCTCCGTCTCACCAGGGCTGTGTGACCGCCTCCCCATTTCGGCGGACACCATCCTGGCTGTAGGGAGGGAGCAATCGAGCTGGCTTCCAGAAGCAGAGTTTGGGGCCCTTTTCGATAGGGCGAGAGAGCTCACTTCCCCGTCGCTATTCACTGTGACTGGTTCCAGAGAGGCACAGGATTTTTATTCGCTCCACCCGTCTGTGTTTTCTTTTGCTCACTTTTCCTCTCTTCTCCCATCCCCGGCAGCCCCAGGGGCAGACGCTGCTGCGGCACGCTCCAGGCCAGTCCAAGGCTCAAGACCACGTCAGCTCCATGCATCGCCCAGCAGAGGGAGCCATGCATGCAGCACAGAGGGGGTCGTGCATGCAAGAGGGGGTCGTGCATGCAGCCCAGAGGGGGCCATGCATGCAGCCCATCGGGACAGCAGACTATCTGTGCGTTGAGGGGCATGTCTGGCAGCTTCCCACCAGCTTTTAAAAGAGCCTCTGCAACATGAATTCAATTCATGTTGCAAGGGGATTACACTGCCGGTCTGAGAGAGTCCACAAGAGCGTGATACCACATGCCAATCTCCCCGGGCACATGGCAATGGGAAGGCAGCTGGTAAGGACACAGAGACGGTCCGCAGGCAAACACAGCAGCTGTCACTGCTAGCACCTCACAGCCACCGTCTGTCCCTGCGGAGAGTTACTGCGGCTGTCGGGCTGCATTGCCTGCTCTTCACCAGCGGGTGCCACAGGCTTCCACGTGATGGGGACAAGACTCTCCCTTGTCACTGGTCTGGTCCCCCGACTTCCCTTCCACTTCATTCCAGTTGTAAAGCTTCATATCTGGGCATCTTAAAAATGCTCCGACAGCACCTGCATATGTCTCCACTGCTCATCTGACTCTGGGGACCATGAACATCCACTTGTTCATCGCTCAGTCCTGACCATGTGTGGCCCACACTCCCACCTGTCGGGATTCCTGGGTGTACAAAGTACCATCCCCTCTGCCAACTGTTCGCGTGCCCCTGCCTGTCCTCGCCTACCTTCCTATTCCAGCATCATCCCATCCGCCTGCCTGGACAAGGCTTCAGGCCGCAAGCACAGAAGGAAGGCCTCTCTCTAGAGTGCACTTCAGGGGCTGCTGTGAAATCAGGATTGGTTAAATCCCCAGTTCACAATTTTAAATACATTAACTCCCAAAGCAGCTTCTCCTGAGGTGCTTTCAGAAAGACTTCTCACCACTGTGAGGCTGATCCAGAGGCCACATGGCCATTTCTGCAGTGCCCTGAAGGATTCAGGCCTGTATCAAGGAATGTGGGATATTAGCAGTCAGAGAGCAGGGATTTGGGGTGATCACTTAGTATATTCAGCATAGTCTCCCACTTTTCACTGTGTATGCAAGTGTCTCAATATGCTGGCAGAGGCCCAGCTCATACTCACAAAGAGCACTTCTTACTCATGCAAACAGCCCTGCTCAAGTCAAGGAATGTGAGTAAGGGCTGAAGAATCAGACCCGTAGGGAATCACAGTGTTTCATGGGGGGTCACTGGCACAGGAGAAGCCACGGGAGGTCAGAGTAAAGGTGAAGCTGCACTTACCAGGGTGCTGCTGGGCCCATCCTTCTCCTTCTGTTTGGATGTTTCTTTTTCGAACCCTAAAACACAGGGCACAAGGTGTTACAGCTGCCTTGAGAGCATGACTGTCACCCCAGCCCAGAGATTTGCTGGAATAGAAGAGTTTAAGGCCATCTCTTCCAGTCCCCGAGGCTCAGGATCCCAGGCTCTGCGGGGTTCCTGTCCTTACACAGATGGACAGTTTTATTTTGGGTCAGCATATGGTCTGTCTGTTTTCCTCACACACAGGGAAATGCCTGCCCAGGGGGACCCTGGCAGCAGCAAAGGAGGAGTTACCAGCACCTGCTTTCCACAGGAGCTGGCAAAGTATGGGGAAGACAAAGCAGCAGCTCTGTGTAGGTACAGGTGCCAAACCATACTGATATTGAATAGGGGCCCCAGGGAGGATCACAGCTCACAGCAGGAATGAGACTCAGGAGACCCAAATCCAGCTCCTCACCTTGGACAAACCAATCTATCCTGTGCCTCAGTTCCCCATTCGTACAATGGGGATGAATGATACCTCCCTACTGCATTCGTGCTGTGGGGATACAAGCCATTAATGACCAGGAGGCACTCAGATACTGTGGTGAGGGGGCCATACAACTCCCTAGATAAGCTGCGCTAGGTGCTGTACAAATACACATGAAGATGAGATCTCGAACTTTTCCTGTTTTCTAACAGGATTTACTTGAGTGTCTACAATCACAGTCATTATCCATGTACTTTGTAAACTTTGGGGTGTTCTTTGGGATCCTTTGGCTTGGGAAGTGTCAGATCAACGTAACAGAGAATCACAGAGACGTAGGGCTGGAAGGGAGCTCGATAGGTCATCTAGTCCAGTCCCCTGCACTGAGGCAGGACCAAGTGTTATCTATCCTGGCAGGTGTTTATCCAACCGGTTCTTGTCATGGATTGTTCTAACATATTATTAGAATTAATAGTCCCTACAGGATAAGGTGACATGCCGCATAGCTAGCAACTACCCACCCTGAGAGCTCTGGGTCAGGCACAGAGGTTTTGCTCCAGCCCATGGCTCAAGACAGGAGTAATGGACGGGCACAAAGGAGATCAGAGTTAAGGCGAAACCCATCACGTGATGGAGCTTAGAAGGGATGAACTGCTTCACTCATTCAACATCCTTTGCAGGCCAGTCTGGAGAGAGGTCCTTCAGGAGGCAAGGTGGTGCAAATCTCACTCTTTGGGTATGAGACTTACTCCCTAGCATGCTCACTCACTCTCACACACGATCCTAAGCTTCTCTCACTCGTTTTAAGTAAATATATAGAGATTTAAAATATTTTTACTCAGGCACTGCAAGAGACAACAATAAGCTTGGAAAGACACTTCCCAAGCTTGTGTACTGTGGTAACCATGGAGACTACAGGCCCTTGTGCGATATGTGTGCGAGAAGACAGAGGAGGCTAGGTGGGGGGAAGGGTGCGGGGTTGCGTGTGTGAATAGTGGACGGTCGAAAAAATAGGAGTTTGCCCAAAAAACGAGTAGGAATTGATCAAAAGTTTGTGGGTTCTGCAAAATACAGTTCCAAATTTAAACTGCATTGAGCAAATTCAGTTTGCTCTCCAACCATCCAGGTTTTTGTTCCACCCAGCAAACAGTTGTTTTGATTAAAATCCACTGGTTTGCACGGCAAATAGAATTCTCACGCACCCTAGCCTTTAGTGTGAATTAGGACAATGAAGCGTTTCCTATGCAATATTAAGCAGTGTACATTTTAAAACAAACTATTAAGTGCTGGTTGGATTAAACACCTGGACTATTGGATGTCACCAAGGACCAAAGACGAGAATCCCTGTCTTAAGCAATGACCTAGCACACGTCCTGGAAAGTGTCACTCTTTGGCCTTGACCCTCACTCTTAAGCACAGCCAGCCCTTGGCATCTCTGTACAGGGCTGGTGTCCATCTGCTCGATGGGGGTGGGGATAAAGAGATCCACATAAGTGCAATCAAGGGAGTGAGGACTCTTCCCCTCCAAACGAAAATCACTGGCCCGCTCCCAACAGGGGCACCCAAGAACAAGAGTGGCAGGAAAGCGGTGGGCTTGCTGATTCAGTGTTACCCACCCTGCAGGGCTTCCCTTCTGTTGCACTCAGAGCAAAGAGGGGAACAACTCCCCCCCCTCCACACACACACTTTTGTGGCCATGCCGCAACGTGCCTTTATCCTTGACAGGTGCCATTCACACCACTCTCCTCGGCTGCTGGCTCCTGACCCTCGACAGGGACAAGTCATTTTCAGTGAACCTCCCAAGTTTCGAATTCACCCCCATCTACATCATATTGTTGGTAAATGTAGGGAGACTGTAGGACATTTGAAAAAGAAATAGAGCAGTTGGGAGTCAGGACCAGCCTTGACCAAATTTTTCCTCTGGTGTGTGTTCACGGGTTTCCTCTGGCTTCGCATGCCCCAAGGCACACGTCCCCTCACTGTGCTTTGGCCTCAGAGCCAGCTCTGTCCGAATAAGCATTTAAGGGCCGGGTTTTTCCCCACCTTTGTGCTTGACAAGACGCTGCCCTGATGGCCCCTTTTCTCCATCACCACTTACAGTAGCAATGCTGGGCGGTTTCCTGGAGGAGGGAGGGAGGTGCCCACCATGCCTTCGTCCCCCATATTCTCCCCTGCTGCTATTGCCACTTGGAGGCACCATCACACGCCAAGAGGTGGAAGGGCAATTTCAGTCCCCCAGGGTGCTGCTTCTGAGCAGTTTTGACCACAGCCCCTGACCTTTCCAGAACTACACTCAGTGTGGCGTGTGTACAGGATCCTCTTGCAGCTTTCCCCTGCTCTCCGTCTCCACAATCTGGATTTGCACAACCATCAGCAACAAACGTGAGGCTGAACACTGACTGGGTGCAAGATCCTTCACTCCCTACGTGCTACCAAACAGGTTAATAGATTCTGCAGCCAGAAAAGACCACTGTGCCCCTCCAATCTGAATTCCTGTATAACACAGGCCATAGGATGGCCCTGAATTCATTCCTAACTAAAGCAGATCTTTTAGGAAAACGTCCAATCTTGATTTAGAAATGCCAGTGATAGAGAATCCACCACAACCCTTGGTAAATTCATTCAATTGGGTTAATTACTGGTGCTGTGTTCCACCTCAGAGGTGTCTGCATTTCAGTGATGGTTGAAATGGCTCACATGTATATAGTGTTTGTAAAGTGGAGGGATCATTTGGGATGAAAGGCTGTTGATATTGCAGGTGGTGACAAGCAACAGCTGTTCCCCCCACTCTGAATAACACAAATATAAGCCTCACACCAACTGGGGCTGATGATCTGTCAACAGAGTGGTTCATGTGTCCCTTTCTATTCTCACCAGCAGCAGAGGAGAGTAGACAAAAGCTGTCTCCTCCAGTAACTGATGTCTGAGTATATCCTGCAACTCTAAAGGACTGCAGGATATAAATTACGAGCCCTATGTTCCTAAATTACACTTTGGTGCTCTGTGAATGTGACTGGCTCTTCACTCACTAATAAGGCAAAAGCAAATGTACCATCAGAATACAAGGACGACGGAAAGCAGGAAGTAAAGAGCCCACTCTCCACTGCTACAAATTCTGGTTCATTTTCTCCACTTGGTCTATTGTTATTTTTTATTGTCTAGATTTCCAGTAGGCCTGATTCTGCATTGACCTGCACCGTGGCCAATCTCTTCCCTCAATGGAAAGTGAGTGCAGAATGCAACGAAATCAGAATGATGGGAAAGGTGTAAGATTTGCACTGTGACACATGGCTACCCAAGGAGCAAGGCACTGGGGAATCAGGCCCTGCGAGTCTACAAGAACAAATGTGTGAAATAAAAGCTTTTCTCCTTATCCCACGAAACCTTTATTTCCCTGGAATACTCAACAACTCGTGGCTCAGTTAATTATCAACGGTGACCACCCGTGTAGAGAGAAAAAAGTAAGAATTCTCTCTTCCAGGAAATATGCCCACAGAGACTATTACAGCTTTTTCTCACATTTCAGGAGAAATGATTAATGTGTAAGAAACAAAACTGGCCAGGAGATGGCTGTAAGTTTTCAGTGTGGCAGTTTTTGCCATTCTCACCTGCAACTTTGACATTGATTTAACATCACCCTTGCTGACTTTTAATGATTTCAGAATGGATTGGCTGGAGCTGCAAATTCAATAGAAGACAAAATACCACCACGACTGTTTCTACAGACCTTGCTTAGCAAATCCAAATGTCCTTACAGGCACGTATCCAGAACAGTTTTCATTTATATGATTCTTTAATATACAGATCTACATGATCTAGTAGACAGGTCCTGGAACTAAAATCTAGGCACATCCAAGTTCTAGTCTAACCCGAATTAATGTGTGACCTTAGGCAAGTCAGCTTAACCAGTCTGTGTCTCAGTGTCCTCACCCGTAAAATGAAGAGAATACCTTGAGGGACTACCTATCTTATTGGGCTGTGTGAGGACTAGTTAACATTTGAATAATGCTTTGAACACAAAGTTGCTCACGCTTCTTCTAATTACCATTACTAAATATCAGTCCACAAGTTACCGACTCTCAGTCTCCCCACACTCACGCTGGGCAGGTGTCAAAAAGCAGAAAAGCACACATAGGAACTGATTTTTGATTCACATTTGATTGTTCTGAAAGAGCACAAGCCGGTTTGCAGCTTGATAAAAGGCTGGTCCCACTTCACCGCATTGGATTCATGTGACAAAACAGACTCATGGCTTAGACAGGGAATTTGCAGAAGCAGCAAGGCACCAGCAGAACCAGCATCATGGGAGAGGGGACTGTTTGTGATCCTGGATTTATTCTGCAGATCCACTGTCTGAGCCAGTTTCAGTCAGTGGCGATGGAGATGAACTTTCTAATGTAATGCCATCAGCTTCTATATAGCACTAAAATAAAAAGGGCCTACATAAAAACAACCTACAATCACTGATTTTTCATAATGTAAATAATACAGATGAGCAATTTGAGCCTTTAACTAGAACATACTGTAGCTTCCTGCCCAATTAATGTAAATAAGATGCGGGATGCTGCTGCTCAAATGGCTCTGTTTGCTGTTAGAGGTTATTTTGAGGTCACTTGGATTTCATAGAATATCAGGGTTGGAAGGGACCTCAGGAGGTCATCTAGTCCAACCCCCTGCTCAAAGCAGGACCAATCCCCAATTAAATCATCCCAGCCAGGGCTTTGTCAAGCCTGACCTTAAAAACTTCTAAGGAAGGAGATTCTACCACCTCCCTAGGTAACGCATTCCAGTATTTCACCACCCTCCTAGTGAAAAAGTTTTTCCTAATATCCAATCTAAACCTCCCCCACTGCAACTTGAGACCATTACTCCTCGTTCTGTCATCTGCTACCATTGAGAACAGTCTAGAGCCATCCTCTTTGGAACCCCCTTTCAGGTAGTTGAAAGCAGCTATCAAATCCCCCCTCATTCTTCTCTTCTGCAGACTAAACAATCCCAGTTCCCTCAGCCTCTCCTCATAAGTCATGTGTTCCAGACCCCTAATCATTTTTGTTGCCCTTCGCTGGACTCTCTCCAATTTATCCACATCCTTCTTGTAGTGTGGGGCCCAAAACTGGACACAGTACTCCAGATGAGGCCTCACCAATGTTGAACAGAGGGGGACAATCACGTCCCTCGATCTGCTCACTATGCCCCTACTTATACATCCCAAAATGCCATTGGTCTTCTTGGCAACAAGGACACACTGCTGACTCATATCCAGCTTCTCGTCCACTGTCACCCCTAGGTCCTTTTCCGCAGAACTGCTGCCTAGCCATTTGGTCCCTAGTCTGTAGCTGTGCATTAGGTTCTTCCGTCCTAAGTGCAGGACCCTGCACTTATCCTTATTGAACCTCATCAGATTTCTTTTGGCCCAATCCTCCAATTTGTCTAGGTCCCTCTGTATCCTATCCCTGCCCTCCAGCATATTTACCACTCCTCCCAGTTTAGTATCATCCGCAAATTTGCTGAGAGTGCAATCCACACCATCCTCCAGATCATTTATGAAGATATTGAACAAAACCGGCCCACGTACATTGTACAAAACCAGCATGTACATTTCTGAGTGTACATGCTGTATGTCTATAGATTTAGAGAGAGAGAGAGAAATAGAGATATGCTTCCATACCTGCTTCTGAGGATGAAAACGCATGATTTATGGTAGACACGGGAACATTGGAACATTCAAAGTACTCCAGGTCGTCTTCTGGCTCACCTTTCACCTCTGGCCCGGATGGTTTCTGACTGGAGGATGTAGATGCCAGCTTCTCTTCGTCAGTAGCGTGACCATCGCAATTTGCAACGTCTGGGATTTTTGAGATCAGTGCTCCTTCATCCTGTGGGATCAAGGCAGGCAATTCAGCAGGGCTAAACTAATCCATAGGGATCAGACAAATGCGTCATCAGAACAGCCAATGGAAAACAACAGAAAACTCGTCAAGTGGGCAAGCCGCTCCTATCGGCATCTCAGGAAGGTTTTGGAAGAGAGAAACACATGGCAGAGAGGAATGGACAAAATCCATTAAACGGTGTGATCACAAAACCTGGCACCTCACCACTGCCCCAGAAATGGACAAGGGACACTTTCAAGGCATTGCCCCGGTTCCGACACAGAAATGTAGAGTCCATGATTTCATTTATTGGCCGAAAAACTTAGCAGGGCAGGGAGGGGAAGGATTATTGGATAGTTGCACATAAAACATCTCCATCATGGATTCTTCCAGCTCCTCCTCATGTTGTTCACCTCCTCCCAGAAGCCAGGATTTGGGGATGTTGAGAGAGATTTTCATCGGAGAAGGGGGATGTAGTGCAAACTAGTGTTCTCAGGGATGTCTGCTGGCTGGTTCTGGGTTGTTACAGGTAAATAAATATCAGTTTAAAGCTAACCCCCCCTCCCCCAAGCTCTTCTCATGATTATGTCCCCCCTACATCAGACCAGTAACAGGAAAGACAACCCCGAATCAGGACTGCAAATCCTCCTCCTTCTCAACATGCTCACTTCCCACACACAAGCGCCTGCTGGCCTCTGAAGAACACAGGTAAGTGCCATTTGCTTAAATGTACCTGAGTGCAAACATCCAGGACCAGGGATTGCATCTCATATTTCTTCACCTTGCAGCCACTCCTGCAACAAGAAAGAGAGACAGATTCAGTCCCGGCTTTGCTGTTCTCATCAGGAGGAGGACAGGTGGAAGGAGAAGCATGTGCAGAGATAGGCTGAAGCAAATGAAGGGCAGCATTGCACTCTGCTGATTGGACAGGTCCAAGCACTTATTAGGAAAATATTATGGCAAAGCAAGTTCTAAAAACAAAACAAAAAAACAACCCAAACCAACCAACCGTTGTGTTCTTCAGAATATTTATTCCTCCGCAAAGGTAAAGCCCAGAGGAAGCATCTCCAGTCAGCTCTCGCCTGCTGATGGAGAGGATTACAACCAACAATGAGCTTGGTAAGCAAGGTTTCTCTTACTAGGTCATTGCCCTGAATCTCTAAAGCTTTATCTGGAGATATTATCCAGGGGTTTAACATACATGTTGGCCTTCTGGCAGGATGAACAGTTTCAACAAAGAGCACCAGAGCACATCTTCTGAAGCCATGTGTTACTCTGTTCTATCTACCTTGCGGCTCCGCATGGCTCTCATCTCCACAGTATCCATGCCTTTTCTAGGCAAGTCAGATCTGCATAGCCAGGCCCGAACAGACTTTATGGGGGTCTTCTGCTCTTCTCCTTTCCCTCATTGTAGTACGCTCTGCTTGGTTTGAAAGCAGAATCATTTCGTTCCTTTGTATTTTAATTATCTATCCAGCGACGGTGAAAACGATGTCTCAAAGAGGAGGGTGCTGCAGCATGCCCTAAAGGCTAAGCTCAGGGTGACTCTGAGCTCTTCTTGTGGCTCATTCCAGATATGGATCCCCACAAATGAGAAATGCTTCATCTCCAGCTCTCAGGCATTTAGTTCTGGGTTTTGCAAGCTGCACTATCCATAGTAACTCCTGGATGGAGATGTGGTTATATCCCTATCTGGGTCTTAACACACTGATGGCCAAGGCCTTGAATTAACTCTGGAAGCAGACCAGGAACCAGCGGAGAGACCACACCATGGGGGTGGGGTATGGTGGGGTGGTGCGTGTTCCCAATTGTCAGCCCATTGAGGAGCTGGGTAGCTGCATTCTGCCCAATCTACATTAAAATCCACATTCAGCGAGTGTGGCTTCACTTTCCCACCAGGTTGTATCCTTGCTTTAGGCCCTGTACTGAGCTTTGCTTGGGTTAAGGGTCTGTTTTTCTTTGGACTCCATGCTGATTCATTTCAACCAATGTGTTAAACAAATTTAGCAGACAGCACTGATCCAGAGCCAGATCCAGCAGAAAATACCACGGGCTTTCAGAACTGCGCAGTCAAACATGCAGGATCTGAGAGGCACTATCCTCATTCTGGCATTTGGCAAAATAGACTGGCCATGTCCCATGGAACTGGAGCATGCCCCAAGGGAAGTGGAGGCAGGAGTCTCTGGGGCACAAGAGGAAATGGAGGCACCTGCCTTGCAGCAGGATAACATGCACAAGTGCATTCATCTCTCTCACACAGCACAGGAAGTCATGGTTCACCATCCTGGCGGGGAGTAATGGTTCACCACCACCTCACTGCCTCAGTTAGCAACCTATTGTTCCAGCCCTTGGTTTTTGGTTCTCCAGAGGACAAACAGTTGCTGAGCTTAAAGACAGATCTTGTGAGGGTCCATTACAGACATTTATAGGAAGGCTCACTGCCTCCAGCTTTCTCAATGCTCCTTACCAGCAATTCTGCAATGGTGAAGTATGAAAAGATTTGCACTGAGGCCCTACTCCATAATCATCCCCTTCTCCTCCCCTCAGTTCACTCTCAAATTGCTCTGTTCTGTTTTTGTGCCTCTGCCCACATGCACACGCTCCATGCGGGGGTCGCTAGTGCTCCTACAGCGCACAAGGAAATCTGTTTTACGCTGTGTCTGTGGGGGAACCTGATTTGGAGGCTACCATTCACACCTGTGTCTGCCTCAAAACCCCACTCAACCTCACTTTTCTCCGTAAGATTCTAACGCAAGCAGTTGAATCTCAGGTCCAGTGGGGCTTGGCAGATTGCTCTCTCCTTAGGTGCAGAAGTGGGCCACCATGCGACCTGCTGGGGAGAGGGTTCTCATACCATCTGGTAGCCAGTCTGATCAGAGTACCCTATCCCCTGGTTCGCTATCCACAAGCTGCAGGGGAAGGAGAAGAACCAGGCTAAGCTGCTCTCAGCCGTAGGTTGCTATTACACACATCCCACTAGCCAGCTGAGTTTTGCTTCTCTCTGCTAGACACATTTGTGCTCTTCTGTTGTTCTTCTAATCCTGGAGCATGAATATAAAGTGACCTGCTTCTGTAACCTCCAGGGCTTTAAGTCAGCAAACCCTGAGGCTGCCAGACTCAATGGGGATATGGGACTACACAAACTAGGGAATGCAGGTCATGAAATACCCTCTTTCTACGGTGTATTGAGTGCCAGTACTTAGGACTCAAACTAAAGCAAAGAAGGTTGTATTCAGCTCAGGAAAATGCCTGGTAAATGGATTCCTAAATATGTGTACAATAGGAAGACCCCTAGTTCATAATCCTGATTAAAAAACTAAACAAAACACCAATAGTACAGAACGGCTGGTCAGTTTTCAGTCTGAAGGCAAATGCCAACGCTTGCATTCAGTTTTGTTGAACACTGTCCAGTATTGTACATACTGTAACTGACCCTTTCTGTGCTGGCATCCCCAACTGAGAACTACGCAGACAATAAAGGCATAAAAGGGGTGACATAATGTAAATAAACTAAGTCTCCCGTTCCAGCTAGTTCTGAATTTCCCTAAATCTACTAGCATAATGTACATGAATCCTATCTCCACTGCTGCTCTTCGGAGTGGGTGATGGGGGATGTTAGACAGTCACGAGTAAGATGAGTCCCCCTGTTCCAGGAAAGTAAAAGGACCCTAGAAATCTGGTGTCGTGCGATCTCTGTTGCTCTCTTCCTTACTACAGGAAAGCACAGGGAAAAGTGCCGCACTTCCACAGAGACAACACAAGGGAAAACACAGCAAGGGGGAAAATACTTTCCTACAAGAAC
The DNA here is from genome assembly GCF_965140235.1 of Caretta caretta. NCBI lineage: Eukaryota > Metazoa > Chordata > Testudines > Cheloniidae > Caretta > Caretta caretta. Next base: position 1,643,140 of record NC_134231.1, read on the forward strand.
ACACAATATTTCACTGGTCTGTTGTGGCCGGGGTGCTCATGCAGAGTGCTGCAGCGTACATGACGAGTTTGTTATGGTCAGGCTGATCTAACATGCAGGCTGAGCGCACCGGTTTGTTACTGTAGGGGGCTGATGCTTGCCGGGGTGGCACACGCTGGTTTACTATTGTAAGGGTTTGTGATGGGTCCAGATGAGGCTTAGCCAGGTGAGGGACAATACCCCAGCATATTTAAGTCTAACTGGCTGCCCTAGGCTACCCTAACCAGGCTTTTGGGGCTCAGTTAAAATAGGTAGACAATCAAAAAGGTGTTGCCCCAAGGTGAGAGCTGTAAACTAGGCGTGCAGACAGCTGCCCCCTGACCAGTCACTCAGCAGAATTAACCAGAAGAATGGTTTTGTGCCGTCAATGTTTGAGTCCAACAAACGCAGGATTCTCTCCCCACTCGCAGCAAGCCCGGGCCCAAATGCCAGCTAGCTAGCTCAGACTTTTCAGGGCACGTCCCACTGACGGTGTGGGGTGTCATTCATCATGGCCAGGTCCTGAACAGGCTGCCTGATGTTCTAACCTAACCCTAAGATAACGAGACAAGGCACTGGACTGGCAGGCAGAAAACCTGGGCCTTATCCCCGGCTCTGCCACCGACCTGCTGTAAGACTTTACGTTACTTCTGTTTTCTGTTTCTCCTGTTACCCTTTGACTGTCCCGTCTATTTAGATGGTAAAATCTCGGAGGCAGGGATTGTCTCTTACCATGTGTCTGTGCAGCAGATAACAGAACAGAGCCCTGATCTTGGCTGGGCTCTGGGTGGTACTGCAGTGCAAATCATTAACTTTAATCTCTGCACTGAGTGTTCAGTCTCCACACTGCCTAGAGAAAGGCGTTTTACCTTCTCCTTGCCCATCACTGGATAGGGCCAGTAATAGTTAATAAATAATGCTAATACTTCCCTTGTTGAAGGATGCTATTCTTTGCAATTGATTTTTATTTATTTTATTGTGCAGGAGATTTGCACTGAGCCAGGTAAACCCTCCCCAAGCCCTAAAGACATGACCACAGGAAGTTATGAAAAAGAAACGTTTCAGAGTAGCAGCCTGTGGTAGTAGACTAAGTAGTAGACTAGACAGAGTAGTCTGTATCTGCAAAAAGAACAGGAGGACTTGTGGCACCTTAGAGACTAACCAATTTATTTGAGCATGAGCTTTCGTGAGCTACAGCTCACTTCATCGGATGCATTCAGTGGAAAATACAGTGGGGAGATTTATATACATAGAGAACATGAAACAATGAGTGTTACCATACACACTGTAACGAGAATGATCAGGTAAGGTGAGGTATTACCAGCAGGAGAGCTGGGTGTGTGTGTGTGTGTGTGTGTGTGTGCGTGTGAACCTTTTGTAGTGATAATCAAGGTGAGCCATTTCCAGCAGTTGATAAGAACTTGTTGAAAGAATCTGTTAGTCTCTAAGGTGCCACCAGTACTCCTTTTCTTTTTATGAAAAAGGAAGTTAGGTTTTGAGTCCCTGGGCTCCTGGAGGCCTCTGTGAAGCTATTGTCTCCTGCCCTTGGAGCCACTCCTTCAGTATACGCTGCCTGCCTCACTACTTTACAAAGACTAGTCACATGGGGAGACATCCCCCCAGGGGAAAGATTCACCTGCAGGACAAAAACCACATTTGTCTCTACAATGTATGGATCCAGGAGAAGAGCCCCCTAACCCAGTGGTTCTCAAGCAGGGGTATGCATACCCCTGGGGGTCCATCAACTCAGCTAGATATTTCCCTAGTTTGACAACAGGCTACATAAAAAACCCTAGAAAAGCCAGTACAAACTAAAATTTCATACAGACCGTGCCTGGTTTATCCTGCTCTATATACGATACACTGCAATGTAAGGACAATAGTTCTATTCCAATTGATCTATTTCATAATCAGATGGTATAATTGCAGTAACAGTGTGCCGTGGAACTTTTGTTTTTTAACGTCTGATTTTGTTTTTAAGTGAGGCGAACCTTGGGATAGGCAAATCCAGCCCCCTGAAAGGGGTACAGTTGTCTGAAAAAAACTGAGAGCCTCTGGCCTCACCAACACATTGATTTCATACCCTTTTACGTCATCCAAACACACTGGAAGTTGACATGCCATGGGAGCAAGCACAGACACACACCTGCAGTACCACCGCCGTCTCCCTTTCTCATTCCTTTGCACACAGCCCATCGCAAGGCTAAGCTCTCTGATGAATAAGGTCTGAGAGAGGTGAACACGAGTCAGACAATGGAACTCAAAAGGTAGGAAGGAGCCTGCATGCCATGGAGAGAAGAGGGGTTGGAGAATGCTAACAAACAATAGAAACAAATAAAGAAAACAGAAGAGAGTACTTACAACAGAAAACAGAGAAATTTCACTTGTTCAGTAGTCCTGATGCATCAAATAATAGACAGGAAAGAGACAGACAGATGGAGAAAAAAAAAAGCACGTGAAAAGACCTGGATATTATCTCTCATTTGAATAAATGTAAAGAGTTGCACAGTTCTCTTTCTTGGGGAGGAGCATGCAGATAGGAGACAGTCCAATTCAGTGTTTATTATTATTGGAGAAGAAATGAACATTCATGCAAAAATCCAAAACCCCAGGGACCCAGGTGCCTGGAGCAGCCTACTCTGCTCCTAAATAAGGAAGAGATGGAACCTGAAACTTTAAGTGATATTCCATTGTCTGCTAACTCTTAACCACTTCAGAGTCAAACACAGACGAGCACAGGAGTTTAACAGATCCACATAGATTCCTTCCAAGATATTTCTGAAAGATGTCAGAGAGACCAGGTCATTCAGGTTTGCCAGGTTTTCTCCATTCTCTCTCAGTTAAAATCCATCCTCCAGGTTTCCCCCCTCACTAAAAATTTCACCTGGACAACATGTGAGCAGAATGGCAGCTTGTTTCATTTTTAATGTCAATTCAAGCACAAACTGTGTGCTTCCTACACTTCCCCATTTAACCTGTTTCCTGCCTCTCCTTTTGCTGCTGGTTCCACCTGCCCCTTTGGCCATGTGAATGTCAGTTAATAATTACAAGAAAAAGGCCCAAATATTTAGTGGGAAATGACTCTCTTACACAATAATCCTTTCTGCCTTCCTGCCTGTTCACAGACTACATATTGAGATTATATCAAAAGATTAAACAGTATTGCGACATTTTGTTTCTGGTGTTTTGTATGTTGCAACTTCAAACTCTGGGACTCAAGTCACCTGGAGACATCAAGAAGGCCCAGACCCTGCTCGGAAGAAACCTGAGACACAACAGGTGAAAGGCTTACAGTGACATATGCACTCCCAGAGAGTGGATACAATTCAGCCTGCATTCCCAGTTGGCACTGTGAAACCTCAGTACTTACATGACCATTTTAAATAGCATGCTTTAAGAACTAAATATGTATTTAAAGAATCCCACATGTACATGTACCAAAATAGTCCTGCAAGGGAAGGCAAACTGCATATGCTGTCTGGGCAGATGTGATACAGCCAACAGAACAAATGGCCTGACTGTTTAACCGTACTTCTCTTCATTAGCTATGAAAGAGGAAGTTCCAGGAAGACCTGAAAACAGTTTTAGCAATACGTGATGAAACAGACATCCATTTGCATTGAGTGGAAGAACTACAGATCCCGCGGTGCACCCGCAGTTGGAAAGCCCCTTTCTGCCCAACCCGCAAAACAAATCCTGAATGTGAATAAACCATTTAACAGCAGGTGATTTTAAACTTCATACACTGGAACCTCAACCACCTGTTCTCTCTACCACGCCAGGATCACAGGTGATTCTTGCGACCAGGTCCCACTAAGAGTTGTTACTTGCTATGCAGCACTAGCTGGTAGCTGAGACTCTAGGCTACTTGGCTGTTGTGACTAACACATGCACTGCTGAGTGTATTTGGCTTTCTCATCCTGTCAATTCATGAAGAACCACTGGATGAGAAAAAAAAAGAAAAGATACAGCACCTTTGTGCAAATACAACAGGGCAGGAACAAAATGTAGAATCTGGCTGCCTGCCGTAGGTGTCTATCTTGCAGCTCATTCACCAGCAAGACTAGCTTAGATGAGAACAACGTGGCAGGAAACGAACATTGCTGCAATTACTCCCAAGGCATCTGGGAAACAAACAAGCAGGCTGCCATCCCACAAAGCAAACCTCCGGCTGCCTGACCCCGCAGAGAGCACAAAGAGCAGCAAACCCAGCACGCGGCATCACTCACGTTATCAAGCGTGACTTGGCCTTCTTTGGAGAGGCTTTGCCTATCGTCAGCTCCTCGCCCTGAACCTCCAGGGTCTGAGACTCCAGGATTTCATTGAGATTGTTATCAGCTGTGGGGCAGGAGTCAGCAGCTGTGCTAGCTAAGCTCTTGGTGGGTTTAAAAGGATCCACTGAGTCAAAGTTGTTGGGGTCAAAATGATAGGAAGCCTTTGGGAGGGGTGGGGAGTTCTGCAAGTTCGAGCTGCTGCCAAAAGGGTTGAAGTTAGGATCATCCCACTGACTGGGATCCACCGGGTACAAGGCTTTGGGGAGAGGCACCTCTGCTGAAGCCTCTTCCGGGCCATCAGCACTCGTAGGTTTGTTACCAGCTTCTCTTTGTCGTCTCGGAGTTAGTTTGCTGGCAGGTTTCCTGCCGATTTTCTTGGGCAGGGCTTTCTTGACCTCTCCGTTCTCCGCCCCATCTGTAAAATCAAATTCCAGCTTCAGAGCATGGCCCCTGGACTCCTCAGCCAACTCCACCCCCGAATCATTGGTATCACTGTTTGAAGCCATGAAGGTTTGCTGAGCTGCAGGAGGAGAGTTTTGTATTTTGGAACCTCCCATCACAAAGGGATTTATTTTCTCATCATACTCAGCTAGACTGAACTGGTAAGATGCTTTGGGGACAGGGATGCCCTCCGTGACGGTTTCCGTTTCTGAGGTCTCTCCAGCTGTTTTCTTCCTAAGGGAAGATGGTTTCACTTTCTTGAGCTTGCTCTTGCTTGGCACTGACTCCAGGGCAAAAGTTTCAGCCTTTGGCTCAGCATCAGCCAACCCTTCGAGAGTGACAACCATGTCTTCTTCTGACATCACCCACGCTTGGGTAGCTGTGGGTACATTGGATGACAAAGTCTGGTCTGGAGCCGACACTACTGAAGATGGAGAATCAGTTTCTTTTGTGAGTGCTGAAGAAATACCCAAAGGCGGCTCTGTTTCTGGTGCAACTCGTGTCACGGATGAATCTTCATCAAGTTTGCAGTCAGTTTCTGCTTTAGAATTCTTGTCACCTTGACGAACCGCAAGAGGCGATTGCACCTCATCCTCGGAGTGCTTCTGGGGTACATATGTCTCAGAAATTTCAGCTACCAGCTGTTCATCATCCTCACGTAATTCTAAAATAGATAAAAGCAGCTATTAAAACCATGCCTGCTCTACAGCATTCTAGCATATTCTGCACCTAGACATCAGCTGAATGGGTTATGGATTGGCTTCCCTACGATCTTCCTCTTCTCAAAGCTGCTCCAAGATTCACAGACACAAAGATCAATGTATGTATTTAGATTTATAATTTATCCCCAGCTGCAGATACGTTCTGTAGAGTTTAAAGTACACAATCCAGAATCTGAAGGTCACCATATGAGAAAGAATGCCCACACACAGACCATAGCTACTCACCTACCAACAAACCTATAACGTCCTCTCCCTATGACCCACTACCACCCTAATGCCCAAGAAGAAAGATTGGCTTTGCAACTTGATTGGAAAGTCAACAAGTCTGAGTTGCAGAGGACCCCTAGCTAGGACTGGTCAGATAGTGTTGATTGCGACTCCCAAGTATAAAATCTAGGTTGTAAATGTAGAATAAAACAACAAAATGCATTATTGCCCACCGAGATGGGAAGTAAAAAAGACAAATCAGTCTAAAGCAACCACAACTTGAGAAAACAACCTAGAAGTTCATTTGAAATAACGTAATTTTACTTTATTTCACAGATAGCGGCAAAAGGGGCAGGTCTCTAGGAGGGGCAGGTGATGTTGGGATAAGTGTTAGTACAGATATTGTTCAACTACCTTCGTTATATTTTGTCATTGAGCTAATATGTGACAGGGAATTTTTTCAAGTCCTGCTACAAATGCGCACCTTGTGCCACGCTGTTATTCCACAGCCCTAGCTTGACACCGATGAAGTGGCTTGTTCAAAAGAACGTGAGTAGGAGCAGCTATGTAATTTGCCATTTGGACACAGCCAGTTAACAATGCTACCAGCAGCCGTCTCATAAGCTCCAGGCCTTTTCCCACATCTTTACTTCCCATCCCAATGAAGGGAAGTGTCCTGTCAGCCGAAGAGGAGTATACCGCCTTCAGCCTCAGCACCATTTCACCCAAGTCCGTGGGATTTACACGAAGGCTGGTTACACTGTTCCAGTGTTCAACGATATCTGCTTGAAGGCCCCATTTCATTGCCAAAAAGCTGTCCCGTGGCCTCAGTGTAAGAAAATTAGTCTCGGGGTTTAAAGGACAAATTACAGGCTGCAGCTTGAGTTGCAGGGGCAGCTGTGCAGAGACGGACGGTGCTATGGTGATTTGACTGCGAGTGCACATCTGGGTGTCCATACTTCACCGAAAGGAGGGGGGGTTAACTGCAGGTAGTGTATGTACACAGTTATTTACTTTTGTACAGTTCCACTTTGAGCAGTAAATGAGTTAGGCACCCAATTCCCTACGCCCCTTTGAAAGCCTCAACCTCGTGTCTCTCCTCTAAGGCAGCCTTTGTTGGGTGAATGCAGATTTCAAGCAAAAAAACAAAAACAATAAAACAAACAAAATACAACCCGAGGAAAGAGAGCACCCTAAAGTCTGTAACATAAACTCAGTTTTTGCAGTGCAGTCTGTGCATGCCCAGCCCACAAAAGCACCGTGTAACTTTCGTGCTGGGTTGGTCTCATGATATTCAGCTGAGATATTCTGAGTAAGTTTCCCAGGCCTGAAGAAGAGCTCGGTGTAAGCTCGGAAGCTTGTCTCTCTCGCCAACAGAGATCAGTCCAATAAAAGATCTTACCTCCCCCACCTTGCCTGCATTTCAGCATTCCTGCAGGTGAAGGTGCTGTTCACGGCAGCCAGGCTGAGCCTTGAGATGATGGTCCCAACTTTAACAACTCCCATGGATTCCAGTCCTCTCTCGGCTCTACAGACACTCCTAAAAGTATCCTGCGAACTTACAGGGAAGCTCTGAACATGATGCAGACCAAGGAAAATCCCTTTGTCTGTAGGTCTCTAATCTCCAGCAATGACCAGTGTGTAACCACTACACCCGCCTTCCTGCAGAGTGAACGGTGCTATGCAACTCCCCCGCCCACTCCAGCAGACGGAAAAGCCACGAGGCCTGAATTTGTCACAGTGTCGCCAGCAAGGGGGATGCTTGTTTAGGTGAGGCAGCACCCGCCCTGAGTAAGGGTGGCTGGATCAGGCACACAGTAAGCATTGAAAGGTTTCCTAAGGACTCATATGCTGAGCCCCACGGCGAAGGAGCTGGCCTGACAACAGCTCTGCTCACTTCTGACATCCCTGCGTTTGCTCTCCAGAAACTGTCTTATTCATTCTGACAAGCACAGCAACCACTTGGGGGCTCATCAGCCACCAAAGAGCCCTACTGTTGCGTAACGCTCCTGACATCAGTGTGGTGATGCTGTGCCCCTTCTGGGGGGGGCTGATCCAAACCAGGAAGGCAAGCTAAGCTGAATTGTCTTAACCTTTCACGTGCTGTCATTTATTTTATGCTCCCATTCCCCTTTGAAGGATTCTCTATCTTCTTGATCGTCATCTTCCTGGGAACTGGCTGTGACCTCAGAAACACGGGGCAGTCCCCTAACAAGTCAGGTACTGGGGAAGGTGATTATCTGAAGACAGTTTTTGCAAATATTAAAATGCTGTGTCTGAATCAGCAAAGGAGACGTGATCAGTCAGTAGGTTCTCCAGTTAGTGTTTTAAATTTCTGCTATAGCTGGTTCTCTTTTGTTTACCCAAAATACATGGCTCACGTCACCGAGATGTATAAATGTGAGACGCCACAGTGCAGTGAAAGCAGACAAGCGTATATGCTTGAGGGGAAAAAATACAGAAAGCAGGGTCTGTTAAAAGAACAGAGGGTGTGTTCAAAATGATAGATTTAGCTCACAACCAACCAACCCAGGAATATCTCTGAGTTTTTCTAGAAGATTCTCTCTCCCCGTCCCTGGAATGTTGCCTAATCTCATTCTCATGGCAGCTAGCCCCCTCTGCAGAAATCCTGTCTACGTGTTCATATCATGCTCAACACTATGCTATCCGAGAGCCTTAATCATGGATCCTGACCCACGATTTAATCACTGCCGGCCACAACTACTGCAGTTCCCTCCCTCCGTTAGTCTTCTTAAATCCTTTATTTTTTAACCTTTTCCTCTCTTTCAGGGGATCCTCAACTGCTCAGACACCTTGAAAACGACAGCCGTCAAGTGTCTAGGTGCAGAAGGGACCATACTGCTGTGAGCTGGGCTGGGAAGGAGGGAGCAGGGAGGGAGAAATGCCCTGGGTAATGAAATAATGTAATGAAAGCCCATCCTTAACTCTTCTGCATGCCTCTTGCATTTTGGCAAGGGGCATTTGGCCAGATTTCCCAGTACTCAGCACCCATAATTGAAGTCAGAGTTTTGAGTGCTCATCTCCCATTGTAACCCCTACCCCAAATGTCCCGGATGCCTCTGAAAAATCTGTCCTTGGCTGTGGTGTGCAGAGCTTGTCTGAAAATCTGTAATAGCACAGGAGACTTCAAGGCACAGCGCTAGTCCTGGGAAGCCCCTTTTCTACAGCCAGTACAATGGCCTATGATTTGGTCTCTGACCAGCCCGTGTAAGTGCATCATGTCTGAAATAATGCAACTGTTAATACACTTTCACAAGGGGGATATGAATTATGGTAGGCAGGGCAGCCCACCTGACCTGCTAAACACCAAAGCACTCATCTTCGTAAGGACTTTATGTCTATCAAAGTGAGTTTGTTACTGTTCCATATTTTCTGGCTACCGAGTGCATTATGGATCAGCAAAAGAAGATAAACACGGAGCAGAGAAATATCCACATTCCTGCACTAATCCAGGATGCTGAACCAAGCCTGACTCAGCTGGTGGCTTCTGATTTGCATAATTGATCCTCAATATGCTAAAAACCATGGAAATGAAGCATGAAGGACGGTCTGCACCCCAGGCTGGGGAGGGAATGTTCTCCGCTAGAAACTACCTTCCTGCCCCTGTGAAATATATTACCAAACACAACCACAATGAGACGACCTTTGTGAAGCCGTGACTGTGTAGCTCTTCAAGCCAGCACTGGGGAGGGTCTTCCTCCCACTTGTTAACAGGATAACCCTTGTTAAAGCCCACAGTACTTTACTATGCCTGTTGTACGATACAGTGTTTCAGGCTACTGCTGTGGTACCTGTTCCTAAGGGATGATCTGATCCTGAAATTAAAGGGACACAGGACAGCCACATTGTATACCCTGGGGCAGTGCATTCTCCTTGTAGCTAGTGTGCTGACAGCCATAAACTTAAATCAGTCTAAATTCATCTACCTTGAGTAACTAACAGAACATGCTACTCCATTTCCACGGAGGTCGCCTCTCTGACCTCTGCTGTGACACCCCCCCCCCCCCCCCGTGTGAGAGTCGCACGCGGGTTTGGGCTCTGCGTATGAAGGACACTTTGGTTACCATCATTTTGAGCTTGGATGTTGAGATTGGCTGGGCTCTCTCATAAGAAATACTGGTGAACTGACTCTTCTGGGAAGGCACCTTGATTTTGTAATTTGCTCCCTACTGATGCCCGCCAGAGTCCAGACTTGCTCACCCTGCAGGCTGTGGCAGAGCCCACCTTTTCCCCATGCACGTGGGGAGCTGGGTTATACTGGAAACAGGAGGTGTGCATTAGGGACATTGACGGGCTTGCGGCAAATTCCAAATGGCAAGAGATGATCACCGCAAGGCACTGATCGTCTGGGTGGAGGACTGTCTTAACTTGATGGGAGGGACAGTGGTCACTAAAACCTAAACAACTGCAGAAACAAACGAATGCAGGGCTGGGGTCAGAGTCCCCAGCAATCGCAGGGCAACAGGGGATGCAGTGCTGGGTCTGGGGAACACCCCATGTAATAGAGAAAAGCCAGTGGGGCAGTAAAGAGCCACCTTATCTATGCAGTCAAAATCCCCTCTTCACATTCCCCGAATGCGCATGCCACCCTGCCTCTGAGGTAATCCTGGATTCCAGCTGCGTGGTCTGGCTACCTTGTTAATACCCCGCAGGGGACAGCGGGTATTGGCTGTCTACAGTAAGGCGGCAGACGATCCTTGTACACACAGCACGTACCCCCTCAGCTGTGTGAGGCCTGCAAAGGCAGAGTATGGCTCGGGGCCCTTCAGAACTTGCCCACTCTGACAGCAGCTTTGACTCTCACCCTGCTCCTCTCCGCCGTGTGTCTGAGGGGGTGTGAGGCTCCGTGCTGATTATGTGATAAGATTATTATACACGCCATCGGTTTTCCCACATCATGGCCAGGCTGTACACAGCCCACAGTCCCCTGGTGGATCCTAGGCCCAGCCAAACTGCCTCGGGGTGTGCTGACTTATCCACAAAGCCCTGTAGCTGGGAGGAGGCCGGGATGGGTAACCATTGCTCACCCAAACAGCGCTGTGTAAGCACAGGGAGCCCGGGAGTTTGCAAATGCCCCTCGCCACAAGTGTCAAACAGCAACATTATCTCAAGCGTGGGGGCAGTTTGCTGCCATGAGCCATCGGGAAGGCCATTCTCCATGGCGGGTTCCCCTGCGCAGGATGCATACAGGCGTACTGTTCTGTAGGGCGTTGGCTGCATAGTTCAAATTCCCCTGTGTAGCCAGTTCATGGCCAGAGCTCACCTCCTCCCGCCCAGGGGCCCACCCTCTGCAGAGAATCAGTCAGAGGCCAGGGGAGAGGATTAGCCTAAAGAGTTTTGAAATGAGAAGATGTTCCAACAACAACAAAGCCCAGCAGCCCCGATCCAGGCACTGCTCAGTGCAAGAGACCTCTGCTAAGCTCCCAGCACCAGCCAGTTTCTCTGTTCTGTTTCCATTGATTTGATCTGGGGCAGGGGAGGGAATAAAAAACTAGTCTCCCAACACTTCATACCTGGCTGTGCAAACTGGGCCAAATTCATCCCTCTGGCTTTACTAGCCACTATGCAAACCCACTGCAGCCTAATCTGCCTACCCAGTGGACAGCTCCTCCCCCAACCTGGCAGCTGCTCTTCCTCCTCTCTGCATTTCCTTTGACTCCAACGTGCTGGCTGATCAGTGGCCAGAAGAATGACATGCGTTTTTCACGAACAATTACACAGGATGCAAAATGCAAGTGACCCACAGGGCCTTCCCTGCACTCCGGAGAAGAGTCTCTGCAGCAGCAGACGCACGTTCCTGGCAGTCCGTCTACCCCCAGCTCGCCGGGAATGAGCCATCCCAATTGCTGCAGTAAATGCAAGCTATGCCTTTAGGGAATGCTTTCCAGCACTGCCCGTGCATGGAACAGGGATGGCGCGTGCTGCTCTGCTCCTGACTCGGAGGCGCCTCAGAGGCCTGGGTGTGCATTTACATTCCAAAGAGAGTCTCTCCTGCTGCACAGCCAGCCCCACGGCGCGGCCGCGTGAGTCATGTTTGGAGAATGTGCGTGTGGGCTGTGCAAAGCCCCCCACGCTCCCCGTCCCTCACGTGGGCACAGCAGAAGAGCCCCAGTGCGGCACACTCAGCCGATGCTCCTGCGTCGCGCTGCTTTGTATTTAAACTCTACCAAACGCTCCAAAGTGACTTGGAAGGAAACAATTTTACGATTGACTCCCACGTGAGCCAGGTGGCGGCGAACACTGACCCGCTGAATGCGGCCAGACCATGACTCCTTGGGGCAACTCTTCGTGCTGGCTCCTTGGAACGTGAAAAGGGCACCCTAACTCTTCTGTACAGCACATCAGAGCCACGGCCATTCCCCGCAGCCCCAGAGTGGAAACAGGCCATGCCATTCCCTGTGGCTCTGGAATCCACTGCAGGCCTAGTCACTTTCACATTGCAAGGCAAGCTGAATCGTTTTGTTCAGGCTTTTCACCCACTGTAGATGGTGAAGCCTCCTGCGGCAGTCAGACCCACAGCTCGGGAGAAAGGCTAGTTTTGGGATTGAGGCATGGAGCTGAAATCCAGGAGATGTGGGGCCGGACTCTCCACTGCCCTGCACCTTGGAAACTGGTTGCAGAATGCTGCCATTCTGACTTGAGACCATTCCATACCCCCACTGCACTGGTGCAAATCACTGCACAAGGTGCTGGGCAGTGGAGAACTGGGCCCCTGCGGTTTATCTCCAGCTCTGCCATTGACTTCCTCCGTGACCTCCGGCAATTCATTTCCACTCTCGGAGCCTCAGCTTTACCATCTGCAAAACGCAGCCCCGATACTCCCCTAGCTCAGGGGCATAAGGGCTGGAACAGTTTGTATAGTGGGCCATTGAACCAAACTGTAAACCCTGTATATGATGGAAACCACTTCAAGCCAGGGGGTGCTACCACACCCCCAGCACCCCTAGTTCCAGCACCCACGATCACTCAGACGGTGAGGCTTAATGCATTGGGGTTTGGCAAAGCACTCTGAGGCCCCCACGATGGAAGGTGATATCAAACTGTAAAGCGTTTTGTAAAGCAGGGTTTCCCCACCTTTTTGATACCAGGGACCCGCTTGCTGCCTTCCTAAACGGTGTCAGAGAGACTGGTGCCAGTCCATGGACCGGCCGTTGGGAGACACTGATGTAAAGGATTGGCTGTGGGGGTGATGAATGCTGTGTACATGCCTAGCAAGGCCGCGGCAGTGGTCCTGTCAGGGTAATTGGTTTGCAGGAGGGAACTGGTGAGCAGGTTCCCTGTTTTATACTCTCTTGAACAGAATGTACACAGAGGGCACTGCAGTGGTGGCCACCTTATACACACATATAATAACACTAGTACCCGCTGGTCTAGGGAATGAAATACACCTACTGACTAACCCAAGCACAGCCCGAACATCCTATCCTCTGCCCTGTCCAAATGAGTCCATAAAAACTGGCAGCAGCAACACGCTGCAAAGACCTTGTTCCCTTTTTATTCTACACATTCCAGCCAAATGAACCAGCAATGATTCCCCACAGCCCTGCATGCCAAGTGCCTAGCAGAACAACCCTTTACTATCTATAGCCTTTACATTTGACTCATTCTTTGTGTGCTCCATGTATCACACATGTCCCTCTTCTTTGGCTGGTCTCAGACACAGAGCGAGCACAGGATATTTGGACTGCAGACTCAGCTCATACTTTTAAAGCTAGACTTTTCTCTGCTGTTTTTTCACTGTTGTTTAACAGACACTGGTCTGTTTTAAGTCTATTTTGCTGTTAAGCATTAGGATACTTGTGAATGGTGCTTTACAAACCAACCAGTGATAATGCTGTTAATATACAGTATAACATGAGCTTGAATCACGGGTAACAGAAGTAAATGCTGGTTAGAGCTGCTACAATCCAGGATCTGTTTTTAGTCCTTCTGCTTAATTCCTTGTGAAAAATAACTCTCTAGCAGAGAGGGAGGAGGTGTCTTTAGAGAGAATAGGGCAGAATTAGGGTCTCTCTAGTCCTGGATGATAAAGAAAAAGAGTTAAGAAAAGATTTTGTGCGGGAAGAGAGAATGAGCACAGTGGCCTGGCCTGAAAGTGAGTGGGACGTTCTGTATCTCTGACTGTGAACATGCAGGGTGCAATGTATCTATCCTAGTTCGACTGTCTGTGCAACAGGCCTCCCCCGTTCAGTGCTTTTGTCCTTACAGGTTTCATAACCTAATTTTATTTCTACATACTGATGATATCACAATTTTATGTGGATAAATGAGTTTCTATTCCCACTAACGCATCTCAGTACTGGGAACGGCCGTGGCATGTCTGTGCATGCAGCTTTTATGGACAGCAGCCATTTCCCAAACACTCTGGGCACCCTGATCTTGCTATCCCCGATACCTCTGTTGTTTAAACACTGATAAGCAATCATTAAACTGGACTGATTCCTGATTATTGTATCGATGACAGCTACCACAGCTCTTGAGCGCCAGGCCACTCGCATGCAGACTGTGCTAAGTACACTTCCCTCCCAGCCTCCCAGGGAACCAAGATGCATTGTTATGAGGAGGGTTTAATGTCTGCATTAGCCAAAGATCCAGTAGTCTTATATCCCAGGAAGTCGTCTGAGCATAGTACATGCATCATGAGAGGCCTCACTCCATCGTTTCAAGAGCCAAGTATGTCACAGAAACTTTGCTGGAGGGCAATGGATGAAGCCTCTTGCAAACACAGGCTATTTTTCAGCTGCAATGTTCAATGTTGCATTCGATGAAGTGAGCCGTAGCTCACGAAAGCTTATGCTCAAATAAATTGGTTAGTCTCTCAGGTGCCACAAGTCCTCCTGTTCTTTTTTGTGAATACAGACTAACACGGCTGCTACTCTGAAAAATGTTCAATGTGATACTAAGAGCTTGTCCGGAGACAGACAGTGACTGCTTCCACTGCCGCGTATCTGTACCTGCCTCACTCCATCAGCAGTTCCGAATTGCTCCCTGGCCAAGAGTTCCAGAGACCCGAGCCCATGTGGCTGGAGTTGGGTTTGTGCTTTCTAATGGATCTATTTCATCTAGAGCCCGAGGCAGACACAGCGGGCAGCAGCTGAACTCAGCGGAGACTACATTCGTCCTGAATCGGTTCCCCAGCACCCTGCCCTGCTGATGTGATCTGCCAGTGTGAAACTGTCACGGACACTGAAGATAAAGAAAGGGACAAGCTTGCCAGGAGCCTTCCTTGCAAGGTGACCTTCCAACAAGACCTTGGTCTATGTGCCACCCATGAGGAGCTGGCTCTAGCTGCCAGTGTCAAAACCGCTCCTGTTTACCAGCAGCAGCACCGGTATGTCGCTCGCCCCTGACATTCAGCTGTTAGGGAATGAGAGCATAAACGCAACACGTCCTAGACAGTGCAGCTGGTTACCCTGCCTTCTCAGCAGCCCTAGCCCCATGCCCTGCAGTAGGGCCCAGGAACACTGCAACCTTTGTCTGGGATACCATGAGGAGCCCGTTCATTTGCGCACTGAGTTTTGGCCTAGGCAGTAGTTTTCAGGAATAGTTCTTCCCAGGAAAATCAGGGGCAAAATGCAGTTCTCGGAGATATTTAACATGTTGAAGTGTCTCCCTGGAGACTTGTGCCATGTGCTTCCTTGAGCCAGAGTCTTTGTAGAGATGATCAGATACCCGGCAAGGAAAATCTCCTGAGAAATCCCACCCTCTACGCCCCAGAACATCAGCCTACAAACGGAGTAACCTTTGGCTTTTCTAAAAAGCAAAGGATTGCCCTGCTAGCCCTTGGCAGTAAGAGTGGCCTCCCTGCCCGAACCTCTCCGCTGAGGCAAACAAACAGCACCTGCTGCCGGTCTAGCTGGACTAGCACTAGGGTCTCTGCCCCAGCAACAACAGGAGACCAGGTTCACTAACGATGGATGGTCCCTCTACTGAAAAGGCCTGGCAGCAGATCCCAGCGCTGACTGCATTCACCTGGTACTGTGGTCCGATGGTGGGCTGGAGTACAGGGCACATCACAGTAAGGAGCAGCTCCAACTCTTGAGCTCTGAAGTGAGCTGTAGCTCATGATTAAATTTGTTAGTCTCTAAGGTGTCACAAGTCCTCCTGTTCTTATAGCCAAGAATGTTTCCACCAGTCTCAGCGCCCCACTGGCTGAAACAACAACCTAATGGAACAGAGGTAATCAGCTGCAACTCGAGGGAGGTAAATTACAAACCCAGCATAAACAGACTGAGCAATCAGCAAACGCCTGTGAGCGAAACACCAGGGCAATGAGTCCCTGTTGGGTGAAGAAGGGCAGAGACTAGATCAGGTCACCAAGCCAGCACTATGTGCCCAGTGAGAGTGGCTAGTCCCAATGTACGCTGTGTCCCCAGCTCCCCTCTCACCCAGAGACACTGCACTGGGCTTTTCCTACCCTCCTGCATATGGCCTTGGAGGTCTACAAGTCACCATGCTCTGACATGATTCAATCACCTGCCCTGCAGATTGGATGGATGAGTAGGGTGCGGGGGGAGGTCCCACAGAATCCTTTTCATCGATAGCCTTCCACATTCTTTACAAAGCCACCACACTGCAACAAGAAGTAGATGTAGACACAGGAACTGACAACAGCACCCAGTCTGGGCACTAACCCTAGGGGCATTAACCCTGATTTCCACTTAGAAACTCAATCCGGGAGTGTGAAGGGCTAACAGGGCTGGCTAGCACTCAGCATTGTGCAGGGAGGGAGTGTGTGGGAGAGAGCAGATGACTGGAATGAGATATATGGTATCACTAACTGCATCATGGGATCCTGGTTGACCGCAGCCATAGAGACACGAGAACCTGACTGGGCAATGAAGCCCTTGGTTCTCTGCAGCTCTCACTGGCTGTTTCTTTAACAACGAGGATCAGAGATTTTAAGTTTCTAAAATTTTAACAGCGACCATACTGGGAAGAACTATGAAAAACTGTTAGTGCATGCAGGAGAGGTATGCACATTTCAACCCCTTCTAGGGCCAGCATTTTAACAGAGGTAAATTCAGATAGGATTCCTGGCATTCAGAACTAACATGGCTGTTACTCTTTTGCAGTATATTCAACCTACGGTTTTCTGTCAGAGCAGTGGATTCTGACTATTTCTGCACACAATTTATATGCAGTACCATCCGCACAGCGTGAGGTTCCTTGTAGAGCTCTGCCAATGCCCTTCCATGCGGGCCGGTAGGTGCCCCTTCTGTTTCAGTGCGAATTCCCCAAGCCCCACCCCAGCTCTGCCAGTACACCTCAGCCATCACCTGGTTTTCTAGATCTGGGCTTACAATGCACAGGCTATCATGTCAGATTGTCCAGCTGTGGTTCTGTTACCTGGACACATGCCCAAGAGCAATTAAATTGACACACCCAAATCCACTTAATCAATCAGTCCCAGATGTCCAGAGGTCAACTCCTGTTCATCTCCACACTGTGCCACTGACATTATAAAATCCCCTTTACCCAGGCAACAAAATCTCAGCTTCAGACAGTAATGAGGAACGGTTGAGGGATGAAACATCGCATCAGCTACTGTGAAAGTGGGCAGAGTTGTGCCATCACAAAGGGCCTGCCTGCTCTACGGCACCCATCAATCAGCTGACTGTCAAGTGACTCCCCGAGCCAACAAGAGACATATTTACCCCGGCAGGGTTTTCAGGAAGAAGTCAGGGAGGGCGCTTCGAAAAAGAAGAGTCGAAAATACCCTTTGCTCGAGCATACCCGAGCAGCTTCTGGCTGCATGCTGTGGTCTCCACTGGGCCGCGGGAAAAAGCCTCAGCCCCTCGGGGTAACTCACAAAACCGGCTCTCTAGACATCTTTGCCATATTGCCACATTCCTGCTGGTTCTTTATCGCTGCTCCGGGGGTAGCGGGTGGGTGTGACCAACTATTGCAAAACAGCCTGATTATAACTGCGCACCGCGAGGGCGCAAGCTGGGGAATCGAACTGACTCAGTCACATGTCAGTGCAACCCTTGGCCCCTCAAAACTGTCCAATAAATCAACATTTCACTCAACTTAAAATGGCCCTTTGCAGCAGGTGCATAGCCCTGAGCATCTGCATTTAAACTATCCTGCCCAGGAACTGCAAACACCTGGCAAGCATTATTCAAGAAAACAACTTCCCCTCCCCAGCCCCACCCTGTTTTCTGCATCCAAAGCAAAATAAAATGAGACCAGAAAAGATGCATGCCATCTCTTTACCTTGGGTCCTGGCCTCGGCCACATCCAATCCCAGCGATGGGTCACAGATCTCCTTTACAGGTGACCGGATCGGGGTTTCTGCTTCAGGGGTCTCAAAATTGCCTTCAGAATCCGAGCTGCCAAGGAGGGGAAAAGAATGAAGAATTACCACTTTCAAGGCTAGCTCTGAAGTGCTTCACAGACGTTCCCTAAATATCCAACCAGACTGGATTCCAGCTCCCAGGCGACCAGCAAATCAACCGATCCGCAGATGACATCCCATGGCTGGGAGTGATTCATTCCCAGCACACCATGCTAACGAATGGAAAAGGTAGAGGAGGTGAAACCATGTTACAGTCAATTCCCCTTGAAACTTCCCTTCCAGCCTCCCTCCCCCAGATGCCCATCTATCAGAGATTAGTCACATAGCACCATTACACTTTGGTCCCTTTTGCACAGATTGTTTTTACGTGAAAACACACACCAGCTATCTCAGCATGGGTCAGTGACCCCTGGGACATGGCACCTCCGACTGGAGTCCCTTCCTCTAAAGCTCCAGCTGGATGTTGGGAAGTTCAGAAAATAAGCCTTTACCTGCGTGTTTCATGTCTGCTAGCATTTGCACTGAGACGAGAGAGCGCCATGTCAGAGCAGCTGCCGGGGCCTGCAGGACTGCTCTGCCACAACTCCCTTCCCCTACCATTGCTGCATCTCCGTGGGACTAACGGTGCCCGAAATCCACGAAGCTGAACATTTCCGAAAAGGAGCGCAGGTCCCAGGATGCTGGGAATTAATAATGCTAACGCTACACACTGTGTCTAGGGAGCCGAAGGGAAGGGCAGAATTAGCAAAGGCAGATGCAAATGCTGAACATTCAATGCACTGAACAGCCAACAAGCTCTTAAGGGAGAAGCTGACAAGCAGGGCAGATGCAGTACATGGGACTTCACCCAGCCACAGCAGAGCATGTTGTCCCTGGAAGGACGCATCATGCTATGAATGCCATTACACGTGCGAGTCAGCGGGGACTGGAGATTAACGGGACTGTGACAAGTTCAAAGGCCGAGTCCTCGCAAAGCAGGGATGCTGCATACTTGCCTGAAACTCAATGATTTGGTCTCTGCCTGCGAGTCGTCCTCCTCTATTTCTTGATCTGCCCCGCCATCCTCACCGTCACCAGCACCCCCCCCTCGCACAGCAGACCACGTCCACTTGGCCCACTGGACTGGGGAGAGGATCTGCCAGGGGCTAAACGCCATGAGAACAGCTTTCCCAGCTCCGGCTGCCAGGGGATTCTTTTCAAAATGGAGGGAAACGGTGACAAATGCCTGTAAATATTTCTAGCTGAGGCACGGATGTGGTTAAAAGTGAACCATCGGATCCCCGCTCTCGGCAGCTTCCTCTGGGGCAGGCTGCCTGCAGAGACGCTTCCAGATGCTGCACGCCCCTGTCGCCGAGACTTAAACAGCTGCGCTGACTTGCATTTCCGAACAATGGCAACGGAAAGGAGCGATTTGTCCCAGATTTCCAAGGCGCTGCACAAACCCTTGTCAGCAGAACCTGCTCCACCACCTCAGCCGTCTTCGCTCCATCTGAGCCCCCTGACTGCTGGAATCAGCTGGCTGCCAGATAGCAGACTGCACATTCTCCAAAGAGCCTCCCCCTCGGACCGTACTACTCTGGCTGGCAGGGAGGATGCCTGGCTCTGCGCCCCCCATCCTTGTCGCCCGGGAAGCGTATTTCCCCTGCTGCTTGGAGACTGGTTGTGACCAATTTGCGGGGTGAAGCAAGCAGACTTCAGGCTTGCGAAGTTAAAAACACCAAGGGGAGAGGAGAATTCAAAGTAATTTCCCACCCCCCCATGCCATGGCAACAGAGCATCCGCTCTGGGAGTGAGTAATCACTGCCTTTGATTCTGTCACTATTTATCCTCCCTCCGGCTCCCTACAGCGCAGATCTCCTTAGGATCCCAGCTCTTCCAGGTACATGGTAGCTGCACTCAGAGCCCCCCCAGGGCACGTCGAGGAATCTCAGGCTCCTCTCACAGTGGCTCTATTTATCTCGGCACCCAGGGGGTCAGACGCAGTTTGAGGAAAGATGCTGCAGACGATAGAGCTGCCTTGTATTTTTTCATGCTGTTGTTGAGATGAACTTTCATTCCCGCCCCCTGCTCCTCGCTTTCCCTTCTGCTTTTGCTGGGGTTTCTCTCGCCGTCTTGTCGAGCAGGCGTTTCTGAAGCGAGGTGGCTGACTTGTTAACCATCAGATCCTCTGCATTTCTGACGGGTGGGGGCAGCAGCTGGGCTTCCCGGTTCTCTTTTCACCATGCGGCATGTTTGCAGCTTTGCAGTTCCGCTCTGATAGCATTTGACACCCATGTTGCAATGGTGTAGAATGAGTGCCCAAAGGCAGAGGAGGATTGGTCCCACGGAGCGGGATTCTCCTCTCACTCGCACCAGTCTAACTCCGCTGAAGTACACCTCGTTTACACCAGTGTGGGTCAGGTGACTCAGCCCCGGGCACTGTCTGTATCCTGCCATGATGCAGCAGGAGGAACCTGATGAGCCCAGAGAGCCCTGCCACTAATCGCCAACACAGAGCACTTGTGGGCAAGGGAGCTTCCTCCTCTACCCAGACCTGTAGACACTGTGGGCAAACAGCACACCTGGCTTTATGGAGGCCACTCTCCCAGACAGGAGTCCCCACCCCCCACCTTCTGCAGGACATGAGGTTTCCCACCCCAGAGGCAGCACAGACCTCTGGGCCTGGTACAGCCACTGTGACTGCATGTGCTGCTCCAATGTGGGACCTCACTGGTTTTTTGAGACGCGATTGGCATTTTAACCACCTCTGGGCAGCATAACAACTACAGATCCTCAGCAGGCTCTGCGTCCCTCGGACATGCCAAAGAAAACACGGTTCTGCTGCACAGGAGTGTTAGGGTGGCCCACTTAAAAGAGGTGAAGGTGTCTGATATCTAAAGAGCACAATTCATCCCCCCACCCTCTTGCCAGCCACCAGACAGATACTGTCTCCCCCTTTGTACATGCCTAGTCATTGGGAATAGCAGTAGGGGCGAGGTCAGCCTGGCAGCTGTCTCTGGGCTTGCAAGATTACACGGGGTGCTGACCCTCAGCCATATGCCTGAGCACAGCCCCAGCCCTGCACTTGTTGGCCAAACAAAGAGAAGAGGGTATATTGGCCACGGGCTATTTCTGGGGTTCTGCACTGTGCCCAGAGGGAAAGAACAGCCTGGTGGTCTTACTATCCAAACCACGAGCATGCATTGTGCCACCTCTTCAGAAAGCAGACACTCCCCCCTCCACCCTAAAGGGTCACCAGCACGTGGGTAGAGCAGGGAGCTGGGCAGTGGTATCTGAACAGTAACTGGGGCAAACCCCTGCCCGAGACACTTTCCCGGGAAATTCTGGCTCCATTAGCTTGGGTTGATATTTGAGGCTTCTAAACCCTCCCTGGAGGAGCCTTCCCAGGGCAAACCATTTATTTATTAAAGAAAGGTGTTTTTAAAGAGCTCTCAGCCTCACCTTGTGATGTGACCAAATTCCCTGCAAAAATAAGCTCAGTCAGTAAACACTAGTCAGGTGATAACTCTCCATAAACAAATGCCTCCAAAGCAGTCCCTTGGGAATCTTCCCATAAAGTGGGATCAGGCTCTAAGAGTCATCAGAGCTTGGACAGACTGTCCTGAGTTCATTACTTCCCACACATCAGCGAGAGGAGGACCAGGTTTCCGACACCTCCCGGATGCACAAAGTGCCTGGGTGGAATGCACAGGAATTTGGCAGCAGGTTTGTTACAAACGCTGGCGTTATCAGCTTTGAGCCAATTGCTGCTTGGACAATCTCAGCCTTCCAGAGCAGAATGTTTGCAGATGAAGATCCAAGCTCCCGGCTGAAATCTTTGCATTACCTTGGAGGGAAAAGGTTTGTGTTTCAGAGTTGACTTATCCACCTTCTTCCCCTGCCACTTCCAGAAACATTCTGGGCAAAAAGAAAAGGAGTACTTGTGGCACCTTAGCGACTAACCAATTTATTTGAGCATGAGCTTTCGTGAGCTACAGCTCACTTCATCGGATGCATACTGTGGAAAGTGTAATCCGACGAAGTGAGCTGTAGCTCACGAAAGCTTATGCTCAAATAAATTGGTTAGTCTCTAAGGTGCCGCAAGTACTCCTTTTCTTTTTGCGAATACAGACTAACACGGCTGTTACTCTGAATTCTGGGCAAAGGGATGACAATTGGAACAAAAGCTGCGAAACTCAGCTCAGTGCAATGCACAGAAGTAATACTGGCCTTGAACAATTCTGCACAGTGTGCATGTGACAGGCCACAATCACAGACAGTGTGCAACTATTCTGTAAATTAGCAACTAATTGCAATCGTTAGGAATGCTTTCACATGAGCACAGGAATCACGATACCAGATCAGACCAGTGGTCTGTCCAGTAGTGACTGTTTCTAACATTGGCCAGCATCAGATGTTCAAAGGAAGGTGCTGGAAACCCCACCGTGGAGAACTGTCAAATAACATCCCCAAAGCGGCCCCATTGTGCTAGGCACTCTGTGAACATAGAGTAAAAGACAGTCCCTGCCCTGAAGAGTTTACACTCTAAATATACAAGACAAGCAAAGGATGGGAGGGGGAACAGAGGTGAAGGAACTTGTTCAAAGTCATGCAGCAAGGCCAGAAATAGAACCAGGTCTCCTGACTCGCAGTCCTGTGCCCTGTTCACTGGGCTACACTGCTTGAGCCTGAATAAATTTACCCTCCCAACACTCCTGTGATGTAGGACAGTGTAATTATCTGGCTACGGGCCACAGTGAAAGCTGAGGCAGGAGGACATTGCACTGCTAATAACTGCAGTGCCGATGTGGGAGGTGCTGCTTGGATGTGTAGAGAGCCGTGCAGGGTATATACCCTGCGGGGTCAGGTGTGCAGGGTGCTCGGCTCGCCTAAGCTGTGGCTCACCATCTACACAGCTATTTATAGCCTTGCTAGCTCAGGGTGCAGTTTCTGTTCTCTGCATGCTCCCTCGAGTGTTGACATACCAGAGGAGTTAAGTGACTTGTTCAAGGTCACACAGGAAATCAGTGGCAGATTCAAGAATAGAACCTAAGCACCCTGACTCTCAGCACCAGGCTTTAATGCCACTACCATCCTCCCTGCTGGCTAGTTGTGATCGGAATAGAAATCAGTTGGTTTCCCCTGTGGTGTGTGCACTTCTGGGCTGCAGAGTACATGCTGAGTTTTGGGGAAGATCTTTACAGAAGCTGATTTTGAGAGATGTGATGATGTTGCATTAATAGCCTTGTAGTGCTGCACACTATAATCTGAACACTGCCTCCCCTGCATCACTGTTTACCCAAGGACCTAGCTAGCGCGACTGCATTGCTGCATTTACAAATAGCACATGGCAACTCGGATTTTGCCAGTGGCTCTGCTGAGAAAGATGACAATGCGAACAATGAAGAAGTAAAGATGGCCGGGCTGTCGGCAGTAGGAACACAAGTCCATCTCTGCTGCAAAGAGGAAGTATGTGGCTCAGCAAATTTCTATAAACCTCCACTTGTTGGACGGGGATCAGAGACACGTGAGCCAATCAGGAGGAGGAAATTAACAGCATCCTTCTATTGTGAAGGCTGCACAATCAGTACTGCCAAGAAAGGAGCCTCCCGTCACCACAGGAGAGGAAGCCGGCAGGGATGAGGGTGGTGAAACCAAACTGTAACACTTCAGAGGCACTGTAAGAGACATCAGGCAGGGAGACAAGCTTTGTACATGCAGTGCCTGAGGGCGTGAAGATACCAGGGATGGTTTACGAGCAGAGTCAGCATCCACTTGCCATTTATTTATGATAGACAATTAAGAAAACAACCCAAACCAACCCCAGCCTGTCAATAATGCTGGCGTACACAGAGCAACACCCAAGTGAAGGAGCACACAGCTAGAAGGAAACTGGATTTTGACATGCACCTTCAGCATCACCAACTGCTGAATGTTGCTCAGCACCATCAGCAGGTGTGATCCACTGGAGCAAAGAGAAGAGAGTATTTGCCGGTTTCAAAGGTGTCTTCCACAAGCCACTGAGCCCACAACGAGATCCGAGGGGACGCAGGCAGTTTGCATCCTGTGCCTGGCCTACCCATCGAGCAGCACCAGTGATTTTTATTCACTGTAATGCAGTATGCTACTGGACTAGGGCCTTAGGGTGCTAGGGGCTGTACAAATACATGGCAGCATTAGAAAGAGTGTGGTGATGCATAGCCTAGGATTACGCAGCCCAAGTCTGCACCCGGGCTCACTCAGTGCCTCTATCTGGAGCTCCCCACTTCATAGGCGCACACCGAGCCGTCCTTACCTCCCGCATCACACCAGCCAAGGTCTTATGGTGCCCTACCCTCCAGAGTTTGTCCCTGGCTATTTTCTGAAGGGAAGATCTTCAGGACTGTTGTGTCATAGCTACTACGCATGGCGAGATCAACGTCAGACTCCTCTTGCCTTTGGAGTTGAAGGAATAACTCCACTGCCACTCGTGATGCGTTGGTCAGAGCGAGCAGCATCCTGGTCAGCAGTGCGGGATCCATTCCTGCAGCCCGAGGAGGCAGGGCGCCCGGTACGCAAACCGTTGAAAGATGGTGCCAAACACGGACGGAAGCACCGGGGTTGCTGGGATGCGAAGCAACGCACCACGGGGCTTTGGGACTGGACCCAGGATGCCCCGCAACCCCCTCCACCTTCCCACAAGTCTTCGCGGCAAAAGAGAAAGAGGTGCTCTGTGGGATAGCTGCCCAGAGTGCACCGCTCCAAATAGCACTGCACGTGCCTCGAGCGTGAACACTCTGCTGTGCAAGGAGCTGTCAGTGTGCGCACACAACCGCAGTTTTCCTTTGGCGCTCTCTGAGCGGCGCTGTCCTGTCGGTGTTGTCACTCTGCCAGCGTAGGCGGGCCCTGAGAGCAGAGGTCAGCCCTGTCCTCACACTGTACCTGAGCCTTCTGCCGTGAAGTTTCCTGTGGGCTTCGGCGACGTGCCGAGCCCCAGGCAAGGCAGGGCAGAAGATTCGGATCACAGTCACTCTGATTCAGCCGTTCCTGCGCCCTGCTGGGTCCCGCAAACCAATGACTCTCCTGGCTAGCTTGGTTATTACTTTTGAATGAAGGTATAAAAACCAGAGGCTGTTTCCACCCGGCAGCAAAGCTCTGCGGAGGTTTAATATCCACCTGTTTAAAGCTCAGCTCCCTGGCTCTCTCTGTTCACAGCCTCCTCACGTGGCACTTCGCTTCGCCATCTACTGTTAGAACTCCTCTCTTATTGTCCCTTCCACATTACAAACCCTGCGCCCCATCCCCCCAAGGTGCCCTGTCAATCGGGTCACTGAAAATGGAATTCCAGTGTCACTATGACTACAGCGCTGTCTGCAAGGCTATCCTTGGGTGTCCGCTTTGAGGGAGGCAGAAAAGCATAAATATTTCACGGACCGACCTGTTCGGTTTTAAAGGTCAGTCTAAACTGACCGTCAGTGCATGCAGCTTGCAGACTGTTATTGCGTACTTTAACCAGACTTTGCTGGCTCTGCCTTATCCCTTCCTGAGACCTTTCTTTAAAGTGCTCAACACCAGTTAACACCAGTCTCCAAAGGGGCAGCCGTGACTCCCGTCAGGACATGCTCCAGAAGCAGCGTTCCTGAATCGCAAATGAATCCCTACATTTGGAGCATGTTCCAAGATGCCTGTGCAGATCAGTGGCTCCAGAGGGAGGGTATTTTAGAGTGTGTCCTGCATTTTGTGCTCCTGCCTGGCTTTCAAGTGCTTTTGAGTTTCTACTTCTGGACGGACGGCAGTACTTGCAGGAGGAAGCCCCTTTCAGCCCTCTTCCCAGCCTCAGCTTGCTCCCCTCGTTCTACAGTGGGTTCTATTTAAAAACCCAACACAACATCACTGCTCCAACTAAATGAACAAAATGCATTTTTCCCTTTTGTATTTTGCAAGTGAGAAAGGCGACAGCCCGAATGCCTTGGAGAGCAAATCTGTCTTGAGGGCTTGGCACAGGTGCCGCATGGGCATCAGCAAAGCAGCTTCATTCACACTGCTCCACCCTAAACTAGAAGGATCCTGTCTCTGAAGGCAAGAGGGAAATGGTCTCCATGGCCCATTCAGCCACCAGCCCCTCTGCTAAGGCTGCCAACAGCCGGATTACTTAGTTCCAGTTCTTCATGCACAGATTTGCAGGCATGAACAGATGATGGTCCAGTCTGATCTCTCCAGTGGTTACGATGGTAGCTGGGTGATGGAGCAGGAGTGCATCCACCGACTGGCTGCTGAACAGCATTCAGACTGTGATGAATTTGGATTGGGACCAGTAATTCGGAGGTGAAAAGGCTCAATGTCTCCTTGCCAGCCAGTCAGTCTCCCCTGAAATGTCACTAGTTGCCTTATTAACCTGCTCAGGGACACAAGCCTGTCTTTCGCCTCTCAACACACCTGCCAACCTTTTGCTTGAAGGATCATCCAGCCTCTTACTGTTCCAGCAAAAACCATGTCCCTGTTGATGACTGAGGTTGCAGCGTTTGTGCAGACTCCATTCTAGCTGCTTTCGGGAAGGAAGTGGAGAGTGTACAATGCAGAGCATGAATCCCTTGTTCTGTGACAGCAGCTGCACGTACCAAAAGGCTCGGAAATCATCTCTAAATTCGTACCTTGCCCTGGCTTTTCTAACAGGAAAAGTCTCTCTGTTGTCATAGAATCATAGAAACGTAGGGCTGGAAGGGACCTCCAGAGGCCATCCCGGCGCTGAGGCAGGACCCAGTAACCCTAGACCATCCCTGACAGGTGTCTCTCCAACCTGTTCCTAAAAACCTCCAGTGACGGGGATTCCACCGCCTCCCTCGGTAACCTGTTCCAGCGCTTAATTATCCTTAGCCTTAGAAAGATATTCCTAATATCTGACCTAAATCTCCTTTGCTGCAAACCGGGCCAGTTATTTCTTGTCCTACCCGCAATGAACATGGAGTGAACACCATCCTCTTGATAACTTTTTCATACCCCCTCCCCTCCCCCAACTTTCTCTGCTCTGGACTACACGTGGTCAGTTCTTTCAACCCTTCTTCACGGGTCACGTTTTCTAAACTTCTTATTTTTGTTGCTGTCCTCTGGACTCTCTCCAGTTTGTCCACCTCTTTTAAACTGAGGTGAGCGTGAACAAGGTATTTTACACACAGCACCACCTAGTGGTTGAACAGTACAGTACAGTTTAACATTGCACGACACAGAGAAGCAGGAACGGAGCATGGAGAATGGGGTCTTTTCTCTCCCCTGGTGGCTGCTCAAAGACTCCTAGACCCTAAGATCAGAAGGGACCATTCATGATCATCTAGTCTGACCTCGAGCACATAGCAGGCCACACAACCTTGTCCACCCACTCCTGTAGTAGACCCATAACCTCTGGCTGAGTAACTGAATACCTCAAATTATTATTTAAAGATGTCAAGTTACAGAGAATCCACCATTTACACAGTTTAAACCTGCAAGTGCCTCACGCTCCATGCTGCAGAGGAAGGCGAAAAACTCCCAGGGTCTCTGCCAATCTGACCTGGAGGAAAATTCCTTCCTGACCCCAAATATGACCCTCAGTTGGACCCTGGGCTGTGGGCAAGGCTCCAGGTTAAGGCTCATGGATTGCTGGGGGAGCAAATCCATCGCTGAATTTTACAAACACGAAATAAAGCCTGTTACAAACAGGGGCCAAAGCCCCAGCTGCTGCCAAGGAGCACACAGCACAGACAACGGGTACTGGGGGACTGCATGTAAAGGTGGCATAACACTCATACTTACATTGCTCCCACCCCAGATGGGTCCCCTGGCATGTGTTAAAGTGGTCTCAGGGTTATTATGCAGGCTGACAGTCGCCAAAAATGACATAAAGAATGGCTATACTGGGTCAGACCAATGGTCCATCTAGCCCAGTGTCCTGTCTTCCGGCAGTGGCAGGTGCCAGATGCTTCAGAGGGAATGAACAGAACAGGGCAATTATCAGGTGAGCTATCTCCTGTTGTCCAGTCCCAGCTTCTCACAGTCAGAGGTTTAGGGACACCCAGAGCATGAGGTTGTGTTCCTGACCTTCTTGGCTTATTGCCATTGATGGACCTATCCTCCAGGAATGTATCTAATTCTTTTTTGAACCAAGTTATACTTTTGACCTTCACAGCATCCCCTGGCAACAACTTCCACAGGTTGACTGTGTGCTGGGTGAAGAAATATTTCCTTGTGTTTGGTTTAAACCTGCTGCCTAATCATTTCATTGGGTGACCCCTGGTTCTTGTGTTAGGTGAAAGGGTAAACAACACTTCCTTCTTCTCTTTCTCCAAACCATCTCTAATTTTATGGACCTCTACCATATCCCACCTGAGTTGCCTCTTTTCTAAGCTGAAAAGTCCCAGTCTTTTTAATCTCTCCTCATACGGAAGCTGTTCCATCCCCTAAACATTTTTGTTGCCCTTCTCTGTACCTTTTCCAGCTCTAATATGTTTTTTTCTGAGATGGGTCTGCAGACCAGAACTGCAGGCAGTATTCCAGGGGAGGGCGTACCATGGACTGATATAGTGGCATGATGATATTTTCTGGCATCTGAGGAAAGCCGTGCTCACACTCCCTTTGTTCACAGATAGTGATGGCGTAAGAGCTTCTCCAGAGACTCAACACACCCAGGGGAACCCCCTTCCTTACGCTGGGGTGATCCTCCCAGACACACCAGCCCAATGGCCAGTTCCCTCCAGCAGCACCACACTCAAGAATCAGGCCCCAGAGCTTTGCATTCCTCAAATCCTTCTGCAGCTGGCAGCCTATGAACACTCTGTGCAGGACAGTAAAATAATCATCATCATGATATCATTTCTTCAGCGGCCCCTGCTCCCTAGCCAGGAGCAGGTATCTCACCGTGCAGTCTGTAATGCACCCACCACTTTGCTACATTTGCAGCCTATGGACCCAGCTCTGCAAACCTGTACGGCCAAGAGTAGCCCTCATTGAAGCAGCGACTCTGCTGTGCTCAGTGGGGCTGTGTGAATGAATAAGGCTACTCATGGATAAGGGTCAGGCCACAGGACATTATTTCCTTCAGCAACTGATTGCTGCAGTCTTCTTCCTCCGGGAAGGCAGCTGGAAATGCAAGTCTAAAACCTGACCCAGCATGACCAGTGTTTGTCATAGTTTAACCTGAGATGCCCTGGGTTGGAGAAAGCAGCGTGTCTGGAATATGTATTTTGGTCCCAGTGTGCCATCTCTAGGAAGGTGTACCTCTTGTTTTGATCTTTTTCAGGAGATGCACTGTAAGTCGTCAGTGGATTAGTTTCTGGTGAACGCATGGCCAGTGGTCCATGGCCATCATTTGTACTTGTCATCAGATTTTCCTTTTTCTCCTTCAGCTGTTCAGCTGACTGAGAAAGATTTCATTTTAACAATTCTGTTACTTTGCAGCCTTCAGTTAATTGGTTCCATTGTACTGAATTTTCTCCAGCTGTGATTAATGCCAAACTGGCAATTGCAGAAACTCCACTTTATAGAATACACTTCATTACCAATAAACAACTGTATAAACCTCCTGGTTTTCTGCACGAAGGCTGAACAACCCCAGAGCCCATGGTTTGGGTCAGTGAACTTTAGGAACTTCTCCTGCACAAGAAGTTATGCGATCAAAGTTAACTCTTAGGAATCCGGTTCAGAAAATTACCAGTTTAGACAACTGAAAAGGCTCTGCTCTGCCCTGGAAAATGTGCCAAAGCAGAGCAGGGAGATTGGGGTGGGTACATCTCCACAGCCCGCGGCAATGAGTCCCAGAACCTGGGATGACAGACTCAGGTTTGTGGGGCTTGCGTAGGAGCACTAAAACCAGCTGTGTAGATGTGGTGGCTGGGGCACTGAAGCTCACCCCGTCTCCAGGATTCAGAGTCCAAACATCCCCCCATTTACGTTTCGTGCCGCAGCGCAAGCCCTGAGATTTGCTGCCGCAGGCTTCCGTTCACTGTGTAGGCGTAACCAGGGTGTGCACAGAGCTGGGGTGAACTCCAGAACATCCTGGGGGCAGTTCACTACGGGTGAAGCTCGTTCCTGTATAGAAGGGCCATGCGCCACTTAAACCCTATGCTGAGGACCTAAGTAGGATTTCGATGGTGCAAAGAGCTTGTCTCGCTGTGCTACACCAGCATCAGCTCCATCTTCACCCCCCGACAGCCTGGCTCTCCAGGAAGATGTTTTGCCTCAATAGTAGTAGCGCACCCCAGAGACAGAGCCTTGCTAATGAAATCCCTGTTCCTGGGCTCAGATGTTTCCTCCTCTCTGGGCAGCCAGGCTCTGCACGGAGGCTGCCCACACAGACAGCGGCTTTATCCTCAGTGAATGGCCCCATTTCCACAATGTGTCCAGTCTCCGATCAGAGGCCGATGCCAGCGTGTGAGCGTATTGCCTAAGGCCTCTCCGTGCCAAGGATGAACAGACACAGTTCACATGGCAGCCCTACGCTCACGGCTCTTCAGCCAGAGGCTGTTCACCTACGCCAGGTTTCCCTGGATTTGCTCTGCACTTTTCGCAGAAGTTCAGCTCTAGTGAGGACAAAACAAAAACATCAGCGGCTCATGAAATGCTGCTGGCAGCATTGCACGGCCCTTTTGCGGGTGGTCTGGGTGCAGAGGCCAAGGCTGGAGGGAATTCCTCTCTCACACCAGAGCTGGCCCCTCCAGATGAGGGCAGACACCGTGGGGTGGCTGGCCTCTTCCCTCGCTTGCCCGTCAGGAGCCCAGCGTGTTCCTGGGCAAATGGTTGGGCTCAGAGATTGCTTTTACCACAGCACTCTTGGTCAGGAACTGGAAGGGGCTACTCCAGTGCACCGAACTGGCCCAGTAACCAGTCAGGTACATTGACATTTCCCTGGCCCTAAAATGATGAGTTGCCCCTTACCCTGGAGAGCTCCAAGCACACAACGTGAAGCTCTCTGTAGATGGGAGCATGGCCAAGAGGCCGTAACATGTGTGCTGTTGTTCCACAAAATCCTGAGAAGGTCCTTTCCCCACTTCCTTATCTGAGATGTCAGTGTTGCCAGCTCTCAGGAGCCTCCTGAGAGTAGGAGTTTTCCTAACAGCCCCAGTGCCTGAATTCACAGGGAGAACAAGAGAATGTCAACCTTCCTTTAAAAAATAAAGTAAGTTTCTAGCCTTCCTGGTTGCAGAGAGAAACCTGAAAACATGACTCCTGATGGCTCCAACAGCAGGAGGTAACCAAACAAACCCCATGATTTTATTAATTATTATTATTCTCTAAATCTCAGGATTGTGGGGGCCTGACTCAGGATTTCTGAGCTCCGGAGGGATACTGAACACTGCATCCGATCCTCTGCCCAACCCCACCCACATGCAGGTGCTGGTGCAACCCAGATGCCAGCCCAGCTGTTGCTACGGTGATGCTGTTATCTGTGGGTAACGGGGAACAAAAGTCTCCGATTTTCCCGGTAGGTGCCGGGGACTGGGGTACCCTGCAGTTTACACGAGGTCACAGCTGAGCGACTGTCATTTAAATACTGATGAAAGGAGTCCTTCATCTTAGCAGCAGGGCTGAAGGGGGAGAGCATATGAGAAATCAGCGACGGGTCGCTTTGGTCTGGGAGGATTGTTGGCGTGGGAGCTGCCAGCACTGGCCGCACATTCACCAGGCAGGCTTCCTCCAACTGCTCTGCCATTCAGATCAGTGGTGACCTGAAAGGACCCATTAGCTGAGCCCCGATCACCCCACCGCTGAGACTGTCAAGTGTAAGTGTGGTGCCAATGTACTAATTAATGGCGTTCAGTAGATTTACGGCAGCTGCAGAGGTGAGACCTAGGTTCCCTCTACGCTGCACGGAGCTGCCTATTGAGCCCCGCGCAGGGGCTCAGGGCTGCGGCGGGGAGAGGCGCCTCTCCCTGCCGATCCCAGCACGGACCTGCTGCACCTCTCCCCGCCAGCCACAGCCAGGGAGAGACACCCCTCCCCTGGCCCCAACCCAGCCCCGGGCATCTTTCCCCCCCAGCCCAGGTGCTGCTGTGGGGAGAGAGAGCCAGGGGGAGTCCTCTCTCCCTGCCATAGCCCCTGGGCACCCCAGAGATCTCACCCCCAGCCAGAGCCCGCACCCCAACCCTCTGCCCCAGCCCTGAGCCCCTCATCCCTGGCCCCACCCCGGAGCCCTCCCCACATCCCCCGCACCCCAGTCCTCTGCCCCAAACCTGAGCCCCCCTTGGCCCCATCCCCACCACATGAATTTTGTTATGTGCACCAATAGGAAGATGATGTGTCATATATCACTTCCCTATTGGTGCACGTAACAAAATTCATTCTGCACATGGGTGGGAAAAATTAGAGGGAACACCAGGTGAGACTCCTAAACTCAGTTCTCAGACAGCTGCAGATCAGATCTGGACTCTGTTCCCTGGCCTGCGCTTGACTCCGATAATGGCTTTTGTTAGTACTGACTTGCCAGTTTCAGACTGAGAACTGAAAGAACAGAGAACCAACATATGGCCAAAGGTGAAATTCAGGACACAGCAAGTTATAGCACTGAGGGGATCGGAGACACTTTCGATCAAAGATTTGTCCATAACTGGTTCTTACATAAATCACCCAAGGTGCACAATACATTCCAAACATTCCATTTAAACAGTTGTGTGAGGATATATTTACTTTACAGTGTGCGAGGGGTTTCACAGGACAAACAGGAAAAGGCTGGATTTTGTGCCATGTTGCTGTATTTATCGTCAGGTGGGTTTTTTTCTGTTTTAAAATGGGTACCTTTATCATAGTAGAATCATTTATTAAAAGCATGTAAATAAACATGGTCTTTATCACTCCATTGCAAAAAAGCAAACCTTTGGGAATAGTCTTAGAAGAGAATTATTCACAGGAGGAAAAAGCTATTCCAGTGACAGGTGCTATAGAAAGCACTGGATAGACAGATACATAGAAGGTTTTATAACAAAATTTCCTGACTTCTGTTGCGACACCAAAGAGATGAATGTTGGATAACTCCTGTCTGCCACTCACCTACAGATAGTAGAGAGAAAATTTAAGGAAAGGCTTAATATAGTCCTTTTACTGACAATCTGCCTAGTCTAGATAAGCAGCACGGACCTAAGAAAGAGTGAGTAATGGAAATATTCAGAAGGCTACTAGGAAACAAGAATAAAGATGGAAAAAAAGACC
Organism: Caretta caretta; assembly: GCF_965140235.1. Lineage (NCBI taxonomy): Eukaryota > Metazoa > Chordata > Testudines > Cheloniidae > Caretta > Caretta caretta. The sequence goes on from NC_134231.1 coordinate 1,676,253, forward strand.
AAATGTATCTCATGAAAAACATTCTGCAAGCAGGAAGGGGAGAAGGAATAAGACAAAGAAAATCAGGGAAATAAAGAGAAATGACTTAGGGGAGGGAAAGGTTAAAAAGTCAGGAAAGGAGAGATGGCCATCGGTTCATAGTTCATGACCCCCCCCAGCTCCGCCCCCACTCCACCTGTTCCCCCAAGGCCCCACCCCTGCCCCACCTCTTCCTGCCCAGTTCTGCCCCCTCCTCCGAGTGCGCCACGCCCTTGCTCCTCACTGCTCGCAGCGGGCGGGAGGTGGAGGTGCTGATCTGCAGGGCCTGCTAGCGGGCAGGAGGTGCTGGGGGTGGGGAGCTGATGGGGGGTTGCCGGTGGGTGCTCAGCACCCAACATTTTTCCCCCATGGGCGCTCCAGCCCCGGAGCACCCATGGAGTCGGCGCCTGTGCCCTTCTATACCAATATACCAGACATATGAATTATCCCACCAAGTTTCTGTAATGCCAATTATGTTGTAATTGTTATTATTCACTAGTATTTCTAGTTCTTCCTATTTGTTCCCCACACAGAATCTCTTAAATTACTTTTCAGTGTATCTATTGGGAATGTCAGAAGCAATAACCACTAGAGGGCTCCCGAGGATGGCTTTTTCAAATGAAGATGACTGAGTGTAACACTTCGGCCCTCTCTTTCCACCACCCACTATAACGATCACTACAGGCATGTCTCGGATGCAGAGTACACGAGAGAAACAAGTTATTCCTCTTACGGTATAGCCAGCACTAGCCAATGGGTGTGAGGGAAAAGGCTTCAACACCCGGGTATGATTTCCTGCTTTGAGCACATTTATCTAACTGGATAACTTTCTCCCGTCAGAAAGCTCAAAGCAACTGCAATCACCGCAGAACTCCCTTCTCAGAGTGAGTTTAATTTAAAGTGAAAAGCGCTGGTTTGGCAATCCTGGAGAGTGAATTCCTCCATTTATCCAGGCAAGAACGGTGCCAGCTTGTCCACTGCACTGCCTGTGTCTGACCTTGAGGGACCACCTTGGGGAGTGAGACGGAAGCTCAGGCTGCAGGGCAGGCCCTTTCCACCAAGACTGCCAGCTGGGGGCGTTTGGGGGTGGACACCTGCCTAAGATGTCTAAGAGCAGCCAATCGCCACACCGAGGGCACCCAGCCGCTTCCAGGCTGGAATGCCTTTCATTCATTTCCTCCCTGCGCCAGCCTGGCGCCCTGAACTACACGCAAATCCCATCACTGAAACTCTCAGCCAGCCTACGTTCTAAGCACAAGAGTCTAAACATCTGCACTGTCCATTCCTGCGTTTTAGCTCCTTACCCAAAACTTTCTACCCTGGTCCTTTCAGCCTATAATTAGGCCTATTACTAAGCACCTCCTCAAGAGCGGAGTTGTGTTGTAACCATAGTTACATAACATTTTGCCGTTGCTAGGAAACGTGCCGGGGCAAGAAGCCCTGACGAAGCCCTGAGGAATTCTGTAAAGGCGTGCAGGATGGGAGTGCGCGGACAGCTGTGTTCAGGGGCATTCCTATCTAGCCCTCGCCCCGTCCCAATAGGATGGTCACGCAGCTGGGAAACTGCTTTCTCAGATACTTAACGTTTGCCAGCCAAGATCTCGAAAAGGGAATGAATATTCTGCGGGCGACCTCTGCGTCTATTTCTTTGATGAGAATTTCTGGCTGCAGAGAAAATGGCAAATAGAAGCCACAGCTGTTTTCTAGGTATAACGCCGTGGTGCATTTCAGCTATCACAGCAGTTCTCAAACTTTAGCAACCGATGACCCCCATTTTGATTTTAAAAAATTTTGCAGACCCCCATGCCCCGCGCTCAGCCCCAGGCCCTGCCCTCACTCCACCCCTTCCCCCAAGACCCCACCCCCACCTCTTCCCGCCTCTGCCCCACCTTGCCCTACCTCTTTCCTCCCCTCCCCCGAGTGTGCCCCATCCCCACGCCTCCCTCTTCCTCCCAGCTGTTCCACAGCGTGCAGTAGGTGCTGGGAGGGAGAGGGAGGAGTTGATCAGCCAGTCCGGTGGCCCTGGACATGACTTGCGGACCCAGTGAGAAACCCTGATCACAAACAGCAGCATGGTATGCACGGCTCCCCTCTCACTACCACCTGCCTCCACATGGAGGGAATGCCCAAGAGAGGCAGAGATTATTTTCCATGGGCCATGCAGCCCATGAGATTGCCAACATGAGACATCAGAAGGTAACGAGGACTCTTTATCACAACTGATCTGGACATATTAATGGAGGCAGAAGGTTCCGTCTCTCATCCTTAGTCCCTTGGACTACCTGCTTCCCTTACTCTTAGCTTCATACGAGTTCAGTAATTGCTAAATCCTGACAAGGCATACCAACACGGCTAGTTCATCGTTTGGCAGTCTCTCAGGCAGAGTCTGGCAGCAACGCAGTATTAAGCTTCAAACCAAGTGCTTTCCAACTTGTAGGGTGTGAAACCTGGACCTGCTACAGGCATCACATTCCGCTTCTAGAGAAGTTCCACATATTCTGCCTCACACAGCACGATGAAGTTACCAATCATGAGGTTCTGAAACGTAGTCACTCTGCTGAGACTCAAGTCATGCTCGTCACATCACAGTTACGCTGGGCTGGGCGTGTGCTGAACAACAAATTCAGTATTTGCCTTCTTCTCGCAATCAGCTGGTTGATAATGAAAATGTCAAGAGCAGAGAGAGATTCGGAGAAGAAGCAAAATCTTGGCTGGAGGTTTAAAGAGGCACAAGTGAGGCTTCAGGTTCAGTGAAAACTGATGTGTGTCAACTTTTCTGGCTGCTCCACAGATTATGATAACAGAAGGTCACTGGCTTAAATTAATGGCAGGTAAATTTAGACCAGACACGAGGAAATACTCTTTTATGCCGCATGTAGCCATCCTGTAGCGCTCCCTGCCACAGGAGTGAAGCACTGTACTACAGTGGAAATGCTAAAAAGGGACTCGGGATAATGTTATGACCAATAACAACCTGTGTCATTTGGATGGGTAAGATAAGGGTAATCAAATCACATGCTCCAGGATAGAAGCCGCCAGACAGCAGGAAGGAATCCTACAACTGATATACAACATTACATAATTGTTCTAGTATATTATGGCAGTTTGCCACTTTCCTCTGAGTTGTCAGGGTTAGGTCATTGCCAAGGGAGGATGAAGAACCTGTAGGACAGGTCTGCTCTTCTATGGGAAAGTTTGTGTGTTTCCGCAATGCGTATGAAAGACGCATTCTAAACATAGAGCATTTGACTCTGAGAAATCTAATGAATACTGCCCTGGAATTCGAGGCAGACAGAATGCAATTTCCTCCCTTCTAAACTCATTATTGCTACCCCCTCGTTGCCAGGAGACAGCAGGAATCTTAACTCAATGGGGCATACATGATGCCCAGGAGAACCCAGAAAGGAGGTACGAATTAAATGCTTCAGCCCATTGTTACTGTTCACTGTTCCCAGAGGTGACATTTGCCATTTATTGAGGTCCCATTGAGAGATCATTTTGAACAAAATGAATAGGTTGTCACTGCCAAGTTTTGTGAGCCCCAAAGGCCATCAACCAAGAAACAAACCAAGGGTACATTCTAAATATCTTCTCCCACCATTCTGTTACCAAGACATTTAAAAAATAATCACTAATGTTTATGTAGGATCTACACAACAAATGAACGTGCCTGCTGCTTCTGTTGATAAAGTTAACACACACAACTCACGCTGTGTCAAGGGACATGATCATTCTCCTCTATTCGACGTTGGTGAGGCCTCATCTGGAGTACTGTGTCCAGTTGTGGGCCCCACACTATAAGAAGGATGTGGAAAAATTGGAAAGAGTCCAGTGGAGGGCAACACTTAGTGGGCTGGAGCGCATGATTTATGAAGAGAGGCTGAGGGAACTGGGATTATTTAGTCTGCAGAAGAGAAAAATGAGGTGGGATTTGATAGCTGCTTTCAACTACCTGAAAGGGGGTTCCAAAGAGGATGGATCTAGACTGTTCTCAGTGGTACCAGATGACAGAACAAGGAGTAATGGTCTCAAGTTGCAGTGCGGGAGGTCTAGGTTGGATATAAGGAAACACTATTTCACAAGGAGGGTGGTGAAGCACTGGAATGGGTTACCTAGGGAGGTGGTGGAATCTCCTTCCTTAGAGGTTTTTAAGGTCAGGCTTGACAAAGCCCTGGCTGGGGTGATTTAGCTGGGGGTTGGTCCTGCTTTGTGCAGGGGGTTGGACTAGATGACCTCCTGAGGTCCCTTCCAACCCTGATCTTCTAGGATTCTGTGCTGACATTACTAGTGGAGGGATTAGAAGATGCAGTGTGGTCCAATGGTGAGGCTACAGCACTAGAATTCAGGAGAGCTGGGTTCAAATCCTGGTTTTACCACTGGTCTGCTGTATGAACCTGGGCAACTCTCTTTGTCTCTCTATATCTGTTTTTCCGCCCATGCTTTGTCGGCTAAGAATTAAGCTTTTCGTGGCAGGGACTGTATCTTCCTCTATATCTGTACAGTCCCTAGCACAATGTGGTCGTGATCCACTTAGGGTCTCTAGGCAGTTACTGAAACACAAACTGTACATTGACCTCATCCTAACAGCAGAGGGGAACAAAGTCAGGCTAATATAAGGATTTTAGTTAGAATCACTGGTTCACAAATGGACAAAAGACAACAGCAGCAGTGACGGGGAACATGGCTACAAAAATTAGGTTACATTTGGAATTTTACAGACCGGGGGAGGGCCGGGGGGGGGGCAGTTTGCCCAAGGTAATAGTGTCTCTCCCATGGACACCAGAGGCAGGAAGGTGATGACAAGTCGTGATGATACAGTCACTACTCTCTGGCCCTCCTGGTCTTTTGTTTGCTCTCATTGGAGGATGGTTTGGGAACTGGGTAAATGCTCTAAAACTAGTTTTGCTGGCTGGCTCCAGACTCATCACAGAACTAGAATAAGAGGGCAGGTGTCTGAGTTACAGCATCAGGAGAACTCCATTTCAAGGATGATGAACTCCTCAGAGCACGTACCTTTGTCAAGCAAGATGCAGAGTTTGGGCGATCCATACATTTTTGTTATTAATACAGAATAATCATCAATAAGCCAATCTTGCCAAGATGGTGAAGACCCAGCACACAATCCTTAGAAAGCACAGAGAAGACCATCAGACTACCTAGAGACAGTCAGGCTACATCAGGTAAAATAAGCCAATAACTTTTCTTCCTAGGTCAGTACGATGTACCTTCCCATCATGTCTGCACCTTCCCTCATACACGGCTCCATCCAGATCAGTTTGCCAACCCAGCTCCTCTCCCTCCTGTAACAGTCACATGCATTTCATCTCATGCCAGGCCACTGTTATTTCTTTCTTCCGGTTACCAGCCTCTGGCTCTCAGCCCCCCAGACATTCTGTCTTGGATACTAGCAGTCGTACTAATGGATTTGTTTTTATAATAAACTGTTGTGTCAGGCTTTACTCAGTTTGGCTGGCTTTTATCACACCCATGGCTGTTTATTAAGCATCTTTTGCATCTTCCTAAGGGCTACAAAGCGATCAGCTGCCTTTCCATTGCTGTGGCATGTGCTTTCCTCTCAGGATTTTCTCACACACAGTGCTCGCTAATTTGTCTTCTAACGCTGTCTCTAGCATTTATAGCAAACAATGGTGTGTTCTTCTGTTTGGGATCTCCCTCAATTCACATCCGAGAAAGCATTGTTTATGAGATACAGCAAAGACTTTAAAAGCTAGGACTTTGCTAACCCCCTCTCTGAATCCAGTGTTTGCTATGCAAAAAAGGACTGACTTGTTAAATATTTACTACAGGTGAACACCTGCTTCGGGTGTGTCTCCCCCTCTCCAAAACCTGGCAGAGACATTAACACACTACAGTACACATATTGCATAAAATGAGCACTGGTTATCTAACTGCATAAGTAGGGCCCTACCAAATTCACAGCCCATTTTGGTCAATTTCATGGTCATAGGATTTTTAAGATCGTTAATTTCATGATTTCAGCTATTTAAATCTGAAATTTCAGGGTGCTGTAATTGTAGGGGTCCTGACCCAAAAAGAAGTGGGGGGGGTGTCAAAAGTTTATTGCAGAGGGGGTTGTGGTACTGCTACCCTTACTTCTGTGCTGCTGCTGGCGGGGTGCTGCCTTCAGAGCTGGGTGCCCAGCTAACAGCTGCCCCTCTCCAGCTGCCCGGCTCTGAAGGCAGCACAGAAGTAAGGGTGGCAATACCGCGACCCCCCTAAAATAATCTTGTGACCCCCCTGCAACTCCCTTTTGAGTCAGGACCACAACTTGAGAAACGCTGGTCTCCCCATGAAATCTGTATAGCATTGGTAAAAGCACACAAAAGATCAGTTTTCATGGAGGAGACCAGATTTCATGGTCCGTGATGGTTTTTCATGGTCATGAATTTGGTAGGGCCATATGCATAACCAAAGCCTTGACTTAATGCCTGGTGTATTCCACATGCCTCATGACTTAGCCCATGGGTATATTCTCATTTTAAATCTTTTTATAAAAGCAACAACATACTTTATAACATGCAGATATTCCAGGGGTGGGGAATGTAGCAGACAACTGGCTTATTCTTTTTAAAGTTTCTCTGAAAGTTGGATTTTATGATTGGCAGTATCTGTTCTTTCTTGCAGATCATTTACTAATGTGGTTTTGCCTCTGTTTATAGATTTCAAACTCTGCTGGCTGAGAACAGCGTTTTCTGGTCTTACAATGTACAAAACCAAGTCTTGGTAAAACTTCTGTGCTACCTTTTCTAGCCACAACTGACGGACAGCAGTGCTATATGGCAGGATCCTTAGGCTTAAAAGATAACGTTTTATTCTATAAAAGCCTGGGATCTCTTTGTGGGACTGTGATTTTATCTAGCTGAAAAGTTTCTGGATTATACTGAGAGGTGCTGAGTTGAACAGGCTTCTGTTCTGTTCCCATTGGTGAAACAAACAAACAAACAAAAAGTCCCAGCAAGGCAGGGCTGTTTCTTGTGCCAAATCAGATTATTTCTTAAAGGCAAAGGCATTTTGAGGTCACACGTTTGAAAAATGGACCAGACTTCGTAGCTACTTTGAGAAAAAAATGTATCAACCTCTCCCTCTCTATCCTAACTGGTCTAGCCTGCTCTGGTAACACCAATTTCCACTTGTTATAACCTGCTTTATACCCATGGGGTCACTTTATACCATTTCACTTTAATTATAAAGTTCACTCCTTGTGGTTTTCATTATGACTGGGAAATATAAACAAAATGGCAACTGTTGATTTTGACTTTAAACTTCAGATAAAATGGGAGCAGGACAGCATAACATAAGGATCTGGAAGCTGCAGTTTCATGGTTAGTAGCAGTATGAAACAAACACAGCACTCTATCAGGAAAGAGAAGGTGTCTCACCAATAACCACTCTAATAACTTCTTTCTAGCTTATACACACACTTGCAAACCATTTTTTTCCTGCACAAAACAGGTTTCGGAGCTTTGAATGTCAGCGTGTGAGTTCTTTCCCACATGAAAAGAATGAGCAGACACCAGAAGCATCTTATTGATGTGACTGTGTCATACTAAATAACTTCTTTTTTTTAAACAACCCACTAGAAAACTCTCTAGTTCCAAGAAGCCCCAACATAGAATCATAGAATATCAGAGTTGGAAGGGACCTCAGGAGATCATCTAGTCCAACCCCCTGCTCAAAGCAGGACCAATCCCCAATTTTTTTTATTTTTTTTTTTGCCCCAGATCCCTAAACAGCCCCCTCAAGGATTGAACTCACAAGCGTGGGTTTAGCAGGCCAATGCTCAAACCACTGAGCTATCCCCTCTCGGACTTTGAGTCACTTTCTTCGGTCAGGGGAACCCAGACCCGCTCCCCTTCGGCTCACCCGCAGCTGGGTGGTTCGAGGGCAGGCATGGGGAACATGGACAGGGGGCGAGTCACAACCCCCCTATGCCCAGCCAGAGCCACGCGGCACAAGCTCGCCCTGTCCTGCGCCCCGAGCCTCAGCCAGAGAGGGCAGGGAACAGGAAAAGTCACGCAGGGCAGGTGCTGAGAGTTGGGGTTATTGGGGTCCCGCGCCCCTGCGAGTGTAACCCCGAGTGTTGCGCCTTCGCCCCCCCCCGGGACTTGCCTGGTCTCCTCGCGCCCCGGGGGTCTCTGCCCAGCCGCCGGCTCCTTCTGCTTGTGGCTCTGCGCCCCTCCCATGGTGCTGCTCCCCGCCGGGCTGGCGGCTGCAGTCCCCAGCCCCGGGGCTGCCGGGAAGCGCCCGAGCGGCGCGGCGCGGGGGCAGAGACCCGGCCCGAGCTCGGCTGGGGGCGCCCCGGGAGCGCGGTGCCCGGTCCCCCCTGCTCCCCGTGCAGGGCGCGGCTCCTCCGGCAGCGCTCGGACTCTCCAGCCCGCCCGGGAGAGAGCAGCTGCTGCCGCGGGGAGGGGCGGGGGGGTGAGGATGTGAGGGGGGGGTGCATGGAGGGGGTGCCCTGCAGAGGGGGCAGCCGGGGGGGGGAGGATGTGAGTGTGTGGGGGGGTGCATGGAGGGGGTGCCCTGCAGAGGGGGCAGCCGGGGGGGGATGATGTGAGTGTGGGGGGGTTGCATGGAGGGGGTGCCCTGCAGAGGGGGCAGCCGGGGGGGTGAGGATGTGAGTGTGGGGGGGTTGCATGGAGGGGGTGCCCTGCAGAGGGGGCAGCTGGGGGGGGAGGATGTGAGTGTGGGGGGGTTGCATGGAGGGGGTGCCCTGCAGAGGGGGCAGCCGGGGGGGGGTGAGGATGTGAGTTTGGGGGGGTTGCATGGAGGGGGTGCCCTGCAGAGGGGGCAGCCGGGGGGCGTGAGGATGTGAGTGTGGGGGGGAGTTGCATGGAGGGGGTGCCCTGCAGAGGGGGCAGCCGGGGAGGGGTGAGGATGTGAGTGTGGGGGGGTTGCATGGAGGGGGTGCCCTGCAGAGGGGGCAGCCGGGGAGGGGTGAGGATGTGAGTGTGGGGGGGTTGCATGGAGGGGGTGCCCTGCAGAGGGGGCAGCCGGGGGGGGTGAGGATGTGAGTGTGGGGGGGTTGCATGGAGGGGGTGCCCTGCAGAGGGGGCAGCCGGGGAGGGGTGAGGATGTGAGTGTGGGGGGTTGCATGGAGGGGGTGCCCTGCAGAGGGGGCAGCCGGGGAGGGGTGAGGATGTGAGTGTGGGGGGGTTGCATGGAGGGGGTGCCTTGCAGAGGGGGCAGTGCGTGTGGGGGGGCATGGAGGGGGGTGAGGATGCCCTGCAGAGGGGGCAGTATGTGGAAGGGTGGATGAAGGGCAGGGAGAGGATGCTCTGCAGCAGAGGGCAGTGAATTTGCATGGGTGGAGAGGAGTGCCTGCAGCAGGGAGCTGGGGGGACGGGTGCCCTCCCTGCAATCCCTGAATCTTCTATTTCAGTGTGAGATCAGGACATTTCACCCTCCGTTCAGATTTCACTGCGGAGAATTGTGTGTCTGACACTGCGCAGAATGGGAGTCGGACATCTTGGGGGCTCAGCAAAAGAGACCTCGCTCAGCCAGGAGGGGAAAGCCTGCAGGCCCGAGGGCTTACAGCATTTTGTGGGTGTGCCCCTTCTGCATTGTTTAAAGGAGCAGGATGCAGTAATCTGCCCATGCACAGACACCTGCCCCTGTTACTGACACACAGAATTCCTCCAGCCAGGTCCCAAGCTCCCTGGGTGTTAAGTCCGGGCCGAAGCTGATGTTTTACATTCACATTCCTTGCCCCAGTAAAAAAAGAATGAGAACTAAACCCCAGCAAGCTGGTGACATACCATTTTTCCTTGCTCACTATCCCTGAATTATCACAATGTCAAACATCCCAAACAAACTCAACTAGCCGGTGGCCGGGATGGGGGGTTGTCATTTTCAGTCAGCTCTGAGGGGCAGATTTTCAAAAGTGCTGAGGTCCGTTCTTCCTTTCCGAGGTGCAGCTGCACCTACAGTTGAAGGGTGGGTGCAAAGCTGGGTGCTTGCAGCTCTCGCTCCCTGACTGTGGGTGCAACTCAAGCAGTTGGAGCTGCAGGTGCTCTGATTTCAATTCATTCTGCAGGTACAAACTGCGAAGGAAGAGCAGGCCTTAGCCCTGTTGGCTATTTACTCGCACCCGTCTAGCGGTGGGGGGATAGAATCAGTACCACCTGCACCATCACAACAGTCCTGTAACAAAACCCTGGCTCCACGGGGTGCACAATACTTTTGTCCAAGGTGGAGAGAAACAAACATTTTATAAAGATGCCAATTGCACCCTCAGAACAGCAAACAGCCCAACAGAAAATACCAGCACATGGTTTAAAGTGCTCCAATTGTAACAAAACCAGCTTAGTTTTCAAAAAACCTTCCTACAATCTGGACAGCATCTCTCACACACAGGCATGGGAGACTTTCATCCATATAAACCTGGCCTATAACGAATTCTTGTACTAACAAACTACTGAAACAAATTGTAGTGAGTGCTTGGGACCCAACTATGTACTTCCAATGCCAGAAACTCTCCCAGAGAAGCCTGTGGCTGTTTTTATGCATAAAAGACATGGCATGGGACCCGTGGTGATGGTCTTACAACAGGAAGAGATGGCAGCTATTGTAATATGAGGCGTACACCTACAGATATATTTTAAAATTATGTTGGTAAATGCATCGTTATAAGAAACGAACATGGTACGGGAAGGGGATGCTGACAAGATCCCGTTTTCTGGCGGATTTGCGAATGAGCCTTCAGCTCTCCCTGTTTGTGTACAGAGTGCATGACTTGTTGCAGTTGGTATGTAGTGGTTACTGGGCAATCGTCAACCATTCTTCAGCACTAGTGATTTTCATTTTTATTAACGATGACAAGCTGTAATCTGGATGTGCCTCTGTGGTTAAAATAACAGCCACGTATCGGTGTAATAATATGGAGTTATATCCTATTTTATTGAACTAAACATTACCATGCAAAGCTGTAATTGGAGATGGAGTATTTTACCTTTTGCATAGAAATCACAATCATTTGCACTTTTCTAGAGCCTTTTATCTGAGGATATCATTGACCTTCACAGTCATTAAGCCAGATCTTCTGCTGGTATAAATCACCATAGCTCCACCGAACTCAATGGAGCTACAGATTCACCCAAGTGGAGGATCTAGCCCATCGTGTCTAGTCCATCTATCTGTCAGGTGCCCATCACTGTGTTATCTGGTCACATTAATTAATCAACCCTCTCAGATCCTCTGTAAGCAGCTGTTAGCCCCATTCCACAGTAAGAAGCTGAGGCAAAGACTTGCCCAAGATCATGCTGCAAGACAGTAGCAGACCCACAGACAATATCCAGGAGTCACGATTCCCAGAGGTTCGGACTCCAAGCTCCGAACTAGACACACTTCCCTGCTCTCACCACTAAATCCATGTGCTGCCATTGTATTGTAGTGGTGCAGAAGATCCAACACTGTCTGCATTTAACTATATTACTCTCGTCCATAACATTAATGATACCGCAGCGATAGTCTGATATCAAAGTACCAGTATCCAGAGACATGAATCAAGTCCCATCATGTTTATGTTGGAATTGGCTATTTTCCAGGGTTGTTGGTTTTTTTTGTGAATTTGAGGGCTGTACCCTTCTTATATGTAATATGCTAAAGTGTTCACTGGCAAAATGGCAAAGGCCATCGAAATCCCATCTACGCAGCAGGACATGTCCCAAGACCAGGGTTCTTAATGTTGCATTTTAGGAACAGACAAACATTTTTGTATGTAACAATTGCCAAATCTGATTCACAGCTGCTGAAAAATAATCTCCTCTTGAGTTTGTGTCAAGAGCAATCACAGGCTCAGTGGCTCTTATCTGGGGCAATCAGGAACCCAATCAAGGAATCCCTGATGAGGCAGATATTTCCATCAGCGCTGTGTTTCCCTGAAAATAGCCTCTACTCCTGGAGAAAACCATTCCACAGGAATGCTGCAAAGGATCTGGGGGTTACTGTAGATAACAAATTGAATATGAGCCAATAATGTGACGCATTTGTGAAAAAGACGAATATAATTCTGGGCTGCATTTAGCAGGAGTGTTTTATGTAAGACACGGGAGGTAACTGTCCTGCTCTATTCAGTACTGGTGAGGCCTCAGCTGGAGGACTCTGTCCAAGTCTGGGTGCCCCACTTTAGGAAAGATGTGGATAAACTGGAGGGAGTTCAGAGGAGAGCAACAAAAATGATGAAAGGTTTAGAAAACCTGGCCTATGAGGAAAGGTTAAAAAACCGGCCATGTTTAGTCTTGAGAAAAGACGACGAGTGGGGGTGGGGAACCAGAGGGCTGGTATACAGAGGATGGAGATCGATTGTTCTCCATGTCCGCTGAAGGTCATACAGGAAGTAATGGGCTTAACCTGCAGCAAGGAAGATTGAGGTTAGATTTTAGGAAAAACTGCCTAACTCTAAGGGTAGCTAAGCTCTGGAACAGGCTTTCAAGGGAGGTTGTGGAATCCCTACCATTGGGGGTTTTTAAGAACAGGTTGGACAAACACCTGTCAGGGGTGGTCTAGGGTTACTTGGTCCTGCCTTGGCCCTTGGACTGGTTTGATGATCAGCATTTGAAACACATAGATGACGACATCGCGGCTTGAAGTTTTTCATTTGAACATTCCTTTTTTTTTTGGGTGACAAAAAGTGGCCTTTTTGACAACAAGAAAACGTCTGTGGCCAATTCTGGGCATTTTTATAAAAAAAATGAAAACTCAAAGACTGAAAACTTTTCAGTTTGGGGATTTTACTTTTTTGTTTGACAAAAACCCAAACATTTTCAAAGAAAAATGTCAACACAAAGGAAAACTCTTTTCTGTTTTCTTTTAAATTTTTTCCCACAAGAACAAAAAATCATCTCACCACAGCTCTATTGCTGGGTTGTTTCCTTGGGGGTTCGTCTGATGCGGTAAAATACTCCTTACTCATTTGGATGAGCCCTGCACTGCACGTACTCTCGTATCCACACAACACTGAAAGATGCCAGATGTTGTCCACATAAATAAAGACCCAGAATTTCTCCCCTCTGCATGCAAAGGGATCACAGACTACAGCATTTAGGATGGTTCTAATCACAGGAGCACGAAAACCATCCCAAATTCCCCAGAGTCTAAAGAAATTATTTTAGACAAGGGAAAATTACCTTCTGTGGTTCAGCTCTTTTCAGGGAAAAGTCTATACAGTTTCCACGGTATACATCTGATGAAGTGAGCTGTAGCTCACGAAAGCTCATGCTCAAATAAATTGGTTAGTCTCTAAGGTGCCACAAGTACTCCTTTTCTTTTTGCGAATAGAGACTAACACGGCTGTTCCTCTGAAACCTGTCTAATGGTCTGGAGGCTCCTGCTGCCCTGAGTATCACCCAGAAGAAAGCCAAGTCAGGTGAAAGTCACTGCAGTAGGTCTCCCACCGAGTGCACGTTTAGGATGTGGCTAAAGCCAGCTGACGTGTGCAATGTCCCCTGCCAATGGCTGAGCAGTGCAAGCGGTTCCCATGGCCTCCTTGACATGCAGGGGCATTGTCTGGGTTACTTATCAGTGGTAACTCCCAAAGAGTGGCCTCCAGCCATCCGAGGCACTTATTGTTCATCTCATTCAAGGATTTGATGGGTGGGGTGGGGTAATAACCCAAACAGCCATTTGTCCCTGAACAATCAAGAGCAGGGCTCAAAGAATAGCCTGGAAAAAGCTCCCTTAAGAGCCTAGTGGACAGCACAGCGACTGCTAAAGGGACATGGCAGGATAGTGTGTGAAGGACTGATCGCACTGGTGCAGCTGTTAGGCCACCCCTTGCTGTCTGCACTGGCAGTGAGATGATGCTGAATAGCGTGGCTCTTAGCCAAGCTCAGAGCAAGTGCAGACATTTTGGTGGAGTGAAAGCCAAGGTGCTGCTGGACGAAGCTGTCCCTGGGGACACGGGGTGCTTTGTAGACTGGCTAGATGGTAGCCCGTGGAATGTTCTAATGTAGGCAAGGTTGAAGAGAGGACCTGACAGGCTCTTTACGGGCGAACACCTGCCTTCCGGTTACCCTGCAGGAGGGAAACCCTCGCAGTAAAACAGAGCTGAGAGCAGCCTTCCTTCAAGTGTGCCAGAGGTCTGGGTGTGCCCAGCTGCATCAGGGGAAGCGCAGAGCCCTGATCTCAGGTCTCGGCAGGCAAGTGAAGAGGCAATGATTTTTGATGCCGTTGTTTTTACCTGCCACTTTTAAGCCTACACTTATTGTACATTATGCTTCTCAGCTGGGATCTTAAAGAACTGTTTTGTCTTGTCAGTTCCTGTAGTGTGTAGGTTTCAGAGTAGCAGCCATGTTAGTCTGTATTCGCAAAAAGAAAAGGAGGACTTGTGGCACCTTAGAGACTAACCAATTTATTTGAGCATAAGCTTTCGTGAGCGACAGTTCAATCCCCCAACTAACTAAACTTTGCATCCGATGAAGTGAGCTGTAGCTCACGAAAGCTTATGCTCAAATAAATTGGTTAGTCTCTAAGGTGCCACAAGTCCTCCTTTTCTTTTTGTAGTGTGTAGGATAGGCACTTTAATAGCTTGTAAGCCCTCTGGTGGTGGTACCTGTATTCTTTGTGTTAGAGGCAGTCTCGATGTAGCTAAACTGCATGTTTGTATTTACTTAGTAAACACAGTTACTGCATATATATTTGGTTGTGCAAACAGTAAAAGAAACAACAACTCCCCTGGGCTGAGATCAGAAAAGATGCTCCCCCTGACACTGACCCTCCCTAGATATGAGCTGGGGAGGGGGGGGGGGAATGCAAGCAGAGTGTTTTCCAGTGGGTCTTTAGCCCAGGAGGTCTGTGCTGCTCATTGTGGGCACCTTAATCCAGCACCTTCAGGGCCAGATTTCCAAGTGCTCCTCACCCACTACCGGAGCCAGATTTTCCAAAGGGCTCAGCAGCCAACGTGCAGCCAATGTGCTGAGCTCCACTGAAAGTCTGGCCCCGATGTTGATGCTGAACCTTACTGAAAAGTCCAGCCTTCCAATGTCATGTGCCCAGATGCCACATTTCTGGGAGCATCACACTAATCAAATAAGTAGTAACATGTTTTTAAGCCCTGAGATTTTGGATAGACTCCATAGAACACAGTGACCCCGAAGCCAGGCTTTGCCAGAGGGTAGCGTTGCTGGGCTCGGGAATCATGAACACCAGGATGGGCATTCACTGCTCCCTGCATTATTTCTGTCTCTTTCACTTTGCAGTTATGGGGTAAGTATTGTCTCTGCCTCACCCACGGGTCTGACTAATACGGAAACAGCTGGAAACAGTTTGACATTCACAAGGAGCTGGTCTTTGCTCATAGTCATAACAGATCCTTGCACTGACGTGGTGGGAAGGAAAGTTACAAGGGCAGTGCCCTGAGACCGGCAGGACTCCTGTGGGCCAACAGAGCTCTTTAATTTTGCTGCCTCTGATTTTAAAATAACTCCCAGCAGCTATTTTTGTTTAAAATAGCTTTTAAAATGCTGCTGTTTTCTGCCTCTGTAAAGCCCAACATGCCTGCAGATGCAAAACACTACCATAACTGGCTGCATTTCAACTCAACCCTGCCACCTTGCCTCCCCAAGCAAACTGAAGATGGCTTTTTGGCTCCTGACCTCACTGTGGTGTTCTCTCCAGGCTTCAGTGATTTATCTCACAGATGTGCCTTCACCAGGCATCATGAGACAGGGAGTGCTGCCAAGCTGCAAAAATTCAATATTTCCTAAGAAGTCGGTCCTGTCAAAACAGCCACCTGACCTTAAAGGGTGAATCCTCCCATAACACATAGGGGCCATCAGTGGCTCACTCCTTTGCTAGATGGGCTGCCATGCAGCCACTGTCAAATGGAGCCAACACTCATGCAGCATGTGTGCATTGGCAAATGAACCTCGGTGGTGTGGGAAGGGGCCAGGCTGTTCTGTACCAGACGCTGAACGAGCGAAGGGGACATGCATGCTGTGTCAGCCTGCATGTGGGCAGAGCTCTTCCGGGGGTCTAATTACGGGGCTCAGGGCTATTTCAGTCACATCTGCAGACACAGTGCGCCGCTGGCAAAGGGGCCTCTCCATGCTACTGATAAACAAGTTCCCCCGTCACTGTGCTACTGTCAGATATTGAAGTGAGCTGTAGCTCACGAAAGCTCATGCTCAAATAAATTGGTTAGTCTCTAAGGTGCCACAAGTACTCCTTTTCTTTTTGCGAATACAGACTAACACGGCCGTTACTCTGAAACCTGTCAGATATCGTCACACACACACACACGTGCATTCACACACTCACGTGCATTCACACACTCACACGCTTGCTTGGCTGACAATTATTGAGCCGTTCGTGAGAGAAAAGAGGGCTCTCGACCCCAAGAATCTAAACACTGCGCTCTCTCATATCCCCTCACCCGTCGCTAGCTCTCAAAGCACTTGACAAACGTTAATTAAGCCTCCCAGCCCCCAGTGAAGTGGGCCAGGATTATTGTCCCGTTTTTCAGATGGGGAAGGTGCAGACGCAGTGAGGTGAGATGACTTGTCCACTCGATAACACTCCTCCCAGAGTCTGGAAATGAGCACAGGTCTGAGAGTCAGGACACCTGGCTTCATTTCCAAGCTGTGGAAGGTATCACAGGACCTGTAATGGCCATGCACAGCAAACAAACCCTTGGCTATTCAGGCCCAGCTGAAAGCATTGAAGACTGGCTCCCGATGCTGTGTATTGCATGCCAGTAAACCAGTTTCCCAGAGGGAAGCGACTGGCTGTCCTCGGGATCATCCAGAGGCAGAAACACAGCAGGCCTGTCCTGCAGAGAAACTTAGACAACCGCCGACCTTGCTTACGCAGGAGCCAGACGCGGTGCCTGAGCACAGAGAGCACTGGGAATCTACTTACTCAAAAGGCTGCAGAGAAATCCACCGCGGAGTCCCTGCTCCTTCCCGTGAAGTTCAGAACAGCTTCCTGCCGTCGGCCGCAGCCCCACAGCCCTCGGGCACCCTCAGGACCGACGTGCGTGAGCCGGCCTGTGTAGCGGCTGCTGCCAGCAAAGAAACAGCTGGTAATTATTAGTCAGAATCTAATTCCATGAAAAGTTCTATGTGCCTGGAAAAAGAGCGCACCAAGCCCTTGCCTGCTGCCCTGGGGCTCAGGTTTTATGTTTTGTTTCTGGGGAACATGACTAAGGCTGTGTCTGGCTGTCACAGGGAGTCTGGCTTAAATGCCTCCTTGGAGCCTCCGGATTCCTCGTTGAATGCTACACAGGCTCCAAACCTGCTCCAAGCACAGCACTTGTGGGGGCTGACGGGGACAGCAGACAGTGCTGCTGCAGAGGCTTTACTGCCGTTAGGAGGCTCTGCCTCCCAGCTGTCTCACACCCTACCTTGCCTACGTGAGAACATACAAACGGCCAGACTGGGTCAGGCCAAAGGTCCATCTAGCCCAGTAGCCTGTCTGCTGACAGTGGCCAGTGCCAGGTGCCCCAGAGGGAATGAACAGAACAGGGAATCACCAAGTGATCCATCCCATCACCCATTCCCAGCTTCTGGCAAACAGAGGCTAGGGACACCATCCCTGCCCATCCTGGCTAATAGCCATTGGTGGACTTATCCTCCATGAACTTATCTAGTTCTTTTTTGAACCCTGTTATAGTCTTGGCCTTCATGCCATCCTCCGGCAAGGAGTTCCACAGGTTGACTGTGCTTTGTGTGAAGAAATACTTCCTTTTGTTTGTTTTAAATGGGCTGCCTATTAATTTCATTTGGTGACCCCTAGTTCTTGTGTTATGAGAAGGTTTAAATAACACTTCTTTATTTACTTTCTCCACACCAGTCATGATTTTATAGACCTCAATCATATCCCCCCTTAGTCGTCTCTTTTCCTAGCTGAAAAGTCCCAGTTTTATTAATCTCTCCTCATATGGCTGCAGTTCCCATACCCCTAATAATTTTTGTTGCCCTGTTCTGAACATTTTCCAATATATCTTTTTTGAGATGGGGCAACCACATCTGCACGCAATATTCAAGATGTGGGCGTACCATGAATTTATATAAAGCCAACATGGGAACATGCAGCATTCTTGGCTACCTGCAGCAGCCTCTGAGAGAAGGGATGCTGAGCCGGGACCCCTGAGGGTTAGGTGCTGAGGGTTACTAGGCAGAAGCTAAAAACATCACTAACTTTAAGGGAGACCTTTGTGTCTGGAGAAAGGTTACTGTCCCCTGACTTCCATGGGCAGAGAGGCCCCTGCACATTGCCCTGCTTCTTGATTATCGGAAGCATCTGTGTGGTGTGAACACGAGTTGTCTCCCTGGCACGGACCAGCTGCTCCCCCTTAGCAATGCCAACAGTGTCACGATGAAGACCTTGGAGGGGGGCTCCAGGTAACTGCACAGACCCCAAGCAGTGAGGGTGGCTGAAAGTCCGTGGCTGTATCTCATGGCTAGGTTCCTGTTGAACCAGAAGGCCACAGGGAGGTTGTTGGTTGCCACAGGTGTCTTAGGGCTGTTGGGCCCAGTGCTATAAGAGGAGAGCGTCGAAGCGCTCTGTCAGAGACGCTGACCTTTCGGAGAGATGTCCCGTCTGCCTATCTCTGACGGGTACCCAACGGTGACCCCATGGGCTGGGGAGAAGGCTGCACTGTTCCAGGTGTTGCCTTTCAGAGGCGGAAGGTCCTTCCTGTTCATCCCCAGTGCTGGCAGGGCCGGGCAGATGTTAAAATTCTCAGGGTACTTTGGGAAAAGAGCGCGGGATAGCTCCAGTGTCCTACCCCATTCCCGCCCTTCCTCAGGATCTATGCGCAGGGCTGGGGGTGAGCGCAGGATGTCTGCTACATTGGCTTGCATTGTTGGATCATATTAAAGAAGGTCTGTATTAAAATCACAAATGAGTTTGATTCCCCATAGTTTAAATTCCAGGGTATTACTAATTAAGAGGTCTCTTGGTTTTTGGTACTGTTTCTCTCCCTCTATGTGTGAAACTTGCAAGCTGCTAATTGTGTTAGTACATTCTAAGACAGAGTCTGTTCTCAAAGCAATTCACACAGAGAGAGACTCAAAGCAATACTCTGTAACAACAGAAACAGCACCCAGAGACTCCCCGCCCTTTTGTTGTATTAACAATTGTGATTAAAATAGAGATAGAGGATGTATGTGGATGGATGCTTGGTGTGGATAACAACTGAATGATCAGGGAGGTGCCAGCCTAAGAATCCAGTGTCCATCGGCTGAAGGTGTCAAATGGAAATAACCAGAGGACCTCCGGGGGCAGACTGGAATCCACCCAACAGCCTCAAGAATGGGAGAACCAAAGAACAAGATAACATCTGGTAGCACAGAGCCGTCAGGAATGTGCCATCTGCCGACTGATTCGGCAACAGCATGATGAAGCAATTCCCACAGACTGGCATAGGAAGAAATTCCTATAAAAATGGACTCTAGAAAGTGAGAACTTTGGGGTCTGATTCTACAAACCAACTTCCAGGAGCATCAGATGAGCATCTGACGAGGCCCTGCTCCCTCCTCATGTCCAGGCCACCTGGCCAGTGGCTTGGCATGAGCAACTCTAAGGCTGGTAACTATGATAACCTTGCAGAACCTGTGTGTGTGTGTGTGTGTGTGTGTGTATGAATGAATGTGTGAATAAATATGAGATAGAATGGAATGTTATAGCTCTAATTAACTGCTTACAAGATTCTTTCTGTATTTACAATAAAAGTGGTATTTTGCCTTTTTCCCTTCAATAAGATCCTGCTGGTTTTTAATTTATTGGTATAACAGCATGGCCCCTGCACTGCCAGCACCAGCTCACCCCTGCACAGGGCTCCCTGGGGGTCAGGAACATGATAGGTGCTGGAGAAAACCCAACCAGCTCTACTCTCCTTCTGGGAGAAAGGGAAGGGGTCTGGGATCAGGGGGCGTTGGCTCGTGGGGATGTTACTGGATGCCCCAATCTCTGCCTGGCTAAGAATGGAAACTTTAGTTCTCTAACACTTGAAAGCAGCCTTCACTCACAGCCCTGGCTGCAGCTGCCTCATGACAGCCCTGCGCAGCGTCTCTTCCCCGCAGCGCCTTGCTACAGCACCCTTCCAGCGGCTCTCCCCCGCATCAGCCCACCCACAATCCATGCACCCAAGTTCCCAAGGCACTTCAAAGGAGCACCCAGGCAATTGGAGTCTGCGATGCAGGAGGGTCTGAGCAACTCTCTTCCACCAGGAGCCGGCGGTTCTAGGAGCCCGTTCCCCATTCCGAGGAGGAAAATTCCCATTTCCAAGGGCAAGGGGACAATCCCACTGCTGTGAGCAACATGACCTCATGAATAAATAAAGCAATTCTCCATCACAGCAGCTACCTCTCAGCCCTGTGATGGGGCCACAACCACCTCCCCTCCCAGTCAGGCCAGGCCCCATCCTGCTCATGCCAGAGTCAATAGGATCCGTGCCACTGGTTTCCCCAGGAGCAGGACTATGCCCCAACTCTTCTCCTAGGAGTAGGCAAAGGTGCAGGGAAAGTAACCCCAGCTGAAGCCTGAATTGCTGCCAGCCCCTTTTCCCCACAGTCTGATGAGAAAGCTCCAAGAGCTCCCTTTCCTTCCCTACCTTTCCAGCTGCTGGCTTCTCCCGGGTTTCTTTGGTGCTTCGACTCTCACTGCACTACCTGCCTCTTGCTTCTTGGAAAGCAGCGAGCAAGCCCTGCACCGGGAAGGGACTGTGGGGAAGGAAGGGGATGGCCAGCAGCAGAGCGGGACAGACGGGGGGGGGGGGGGGGGGATCTTTCCGAAGGCTACGAGCTAAAAGGAAAAGGATGTTTTGTAATATTTGGCCAGCACTTTGCAGGCAGAGAGAGGAAATCAGCCATGCCCTAGGGAGCGCAGAGGCAGACCGCTCTGGCCGAGGCTTACAGATCAGCAGCTCCCGAGCTTGCCTGCAGTTTAAAGCCCTGTTCAGACCTTGTATCTTACTCTCGTCCCCCTGCCCCCATGAATTATTTTTTTTAGCAGAGGCCCCATTGGCGTCATGCCATAAAAATGTGCTTGTGGGATACTTGGCAGGCAGGGCCTCTCCCCAGGGGAGAATTTCTCCTCTTACAGAAAAGACGGGTCACATGTTCACCAGCCTCTGGCCGGTGAGGGGAAATAGGAGGGCTTTCTGCGTGGGCTTTCCTGATGAGTTTCTACAACTCACACAAAGCTGGGAGAGGAGAATCTGGTCCTGGTGAAAGGTGCATGATTTGATGGGCAGCCTGGGAGGCGGAGGTGCCTCGGTCAAGCCCGGGTATCAACGCTGCAGACCTGGCCCCTGCTGCCCCACCAATGGGCCTCAGGGAGCGAGGGGGAGTGGGGTCTGCTCAGCCTTTGGTCTCTTGGCTGAGCCTACCAGCAAAGGGGGTAGCAGATCTCTAACTGGGGGAAGGGGTTCCTGAGGCGATGAATCCCCAGGGTGGGCTGTTTGTGGTTGCTGACCCGTGCCAAGTGTGTGCAGTTGTGTCTAGCTTGCTGCCAGGCTCCTTGTGCCAGGAGGGCAAGGGGCTCCATGGTGCAGAGGAGTCACCCAAGAACGGGGGAACTGGAGAGCTGGCATAGTTTGTCTGCTCCCGGCTCCTCTCCGCCAGCACATGACACCGTCTGGCCCACCCCCACCTCCCCTCACTCAGTCCAAAGGCTCCAGATGCTGCCCCACCCACCCATTGGCTGGGCTCCCCATCAATGGTGCAGGCCCCTGGACTCCCGCCAGCCTGTAGGCCAGCATCAGGGCAAGTTACTCCAGAGAGACGGAGCCAAGCTCAGGGCTGGTGTCAGTGGTGGAGCTGATGGAGCGGCACCGGCTCCTAGCAGGTCCGAACTTGGCCCGTTGCTGATAACCGTGGTAGGGCTTGAAAGGGGTCTGAGACAGACAGAGGCAGGCACACTCCCAAGGGAGTCAGGGTGACACTGTCACTGCTTCTCTGCCTTGGGGCATGAGCTGGGAAGCTCAGGGAAGGACTCCCCACCAGGGGAACATGTCCCACGCTGGCCCGCTGAGTTATGGGTTGCTCTTATTACTACCTGGGGTAGCAGCAGCCAGTGTCTGCCAGGCACTTTCCAAACACGTCAGGACAGTCCCTGCCCCCAGGGGCCCACGACGGGTGGCGGCCAGTAAACGGCAGCACAGCAAAGAACAGCCGAGTGGGACCTGCTGCCTTCGCCAGCCCTGCCTCTCAGCTGCGAGACAAGTGGCAGGGAGCTAAGGGATCGGTTCTCAGTGTTATGGCAGCACCCAGGGCCCCCTGCCAGGTTAGGACCCCACTGGGCTGGGCTCTGCCCAGACTGACAGCAAGAGACCCTGCACTCGACCTTGGAAAAAAAGCGCACTCTGGAGGCGTGCGTTTCTGAAGGGGAGGAGTCAGGGTTCCCCAAACACGGCTGAGGGCCCGCCCTTTCGGGGCACGTCTGCACTAGGAGCAAGGTGGGTGCTCACCTCATATTAAACTGACGTTCGGTCAAATCCTAGTGAACACAAGGCAGGTTGTGGCTCTCCCAAGAGTTTGCAGGTTGAGGTAAAGTCTACAGGGGAGCCTAGGGCTTATCTGGAGCTGCGAACTCATGGGAAAATCCACAACCTGGATTCTACCTGGTGTCGGTTACACGTTCACTACCAGGAGGTTAGAGCCTTGTACCCTAGTGAAGACAAGGCCTGGGTAGATGCTCCCGCAGCGGGTGGGGGGGGGGGGGGGGGTTACTTGTTCTGCTTGCTCTTCTGGGGTTTCCCCACAAGGTGGCAGCATTATTATTCCAAAAGGTATCCCTGACCGAAGACTGGCCCGTTTCCAGCAGGGGAGGGCTGAGTTCTGAACAGCCCCTGAAGATCCCCAGTTCAACAGGGCTGGGCTGGCTCCGCAGCGTCCAGTCACTCGTGGGATGAACTCCCGCTCTCCCATAGTTCCAGGGCCCTGTGCAGGGATCTCCGGCTGGTGGAACGGGCATTTCCTGGACCGAGACCAACACTCCAGGATCTCTTAGCAGTAATAGAAAATCCCCAAGCCCCCAGAGCTGGAGCCACATAAGCATCGATTAAGAATGAGTGCCCTGGGCCGTCGGCTCTTTCTGTGACGGTGCTGCAGGATGGCTTGGCTTCCACACTCATTGTCCCCTTTGCAACGTTAGCCTATTGTTGTTATTTGTCTTGTGGCAGTACCTGGGAACCTCAGTCAAGGACCAGGGCCCCCTTCTGCTGAGCACGGAACAACAGAATGTAACAAAATAAACAGCCCCAGACACACTATTGCCAGCCCCAAATGTGAAAAAATTCATGGGTCAGGTCCTTAATTTTTGAATGAAAGTGGAGAGTCTCATGTAGTCACAGACTCCCGCAGGTGCAGCTCAAAAAAAGACCCCACATACTGTGACACTCAGTCAGGCCACACCTACCTTTCCTCTCTCATTTGCTGCTGAGAAGTCAGCTGTGTCTCCCCTGGGCCCCCGACATCAGCCACTTGTTAAACTTTCAAATGAGCACCTTCGCGCTTTCTCCCACATTGCCCCAGGGCTCCCTGTAAATATCTGCAAAGCTACCTCACGAGCCACCTTCAAACGCTCCTCTACTGTGCTGACTACATAAAATGTGACAATCATGAGGTCATTCTTTCCTAACCTTCCCAGTCTGTGTATCCAGCGCGTCTCGTGTCTTCTGCTTACTTTTGTACGCTCCTTGGGGCAGGGACCGTCTTTTTGTTCTGTCTTTGTATAGCACCAGAGGGGCCCGGACTAGCGCCTAGGAGCCTTCTCATAAGATAAATAATCAACCATCATCACAGGCAACACTGAAGACAGGAGTCAACAGGTGAACAAAAGAGACAAACAAGATGGGAGGCTGGGGGGATAAGACAAGTCGACCAAAGTTTCAGCCCCCGAAGTGAGTATTTCCGAGATCTGTGAGCACGTGAAACAAAGCGTTTTGCCACTTCGGCTCTTTTAGTCTTTTGTGAACGGATACGCTACAGGCCACTCAGCACAATCTGGCAGGCGGAGAGTGCCCAAGGACCAGGCTGGGGGGTGCGGGGAGAGCAAGGGATCAAAGGCGATTTCACACTTCTTAATGCTCACAGCGTTTCCCTTCAGAACTGCCCCTCCGAGCTGTGCCAAAGCAGGGTGATTAATAGGGCTTGGTTCCCATCTGGGCAGTGCAGGCTCCCAAAGCCCTGCAGAGGCAGAGAGTGCCAGGAGCCTGCAGAGGGAGCGCAAGGAAAGGAAATGAAGGAAGATGGGTCCGCAGAGCAGCCATTTCAGCTTGGCAAGGAAAGCTGCTGTGGGTGGAGAAGGGGAAGAACCGCCCGCGGGGGCGTGGGGTTATTGCTTTGGAAGGAGTGAGAGGAGGGGGTGGGGGAGAGAGGCTGCTTGGAATGGGCCACACACGCTGGGGGGCATATTTTTTTCAATCAGGTTCCATAAACATGAGATGAACTGAGCTCCCCTGGAAGTTGCTCTTTCCAGATTCATATTCTCTCTCTCTCTCGTGGAATGGGGGCAAGAAGGCTGCACTTGGCGGGGGCTGGGGGTGGTTCAAAGCTGCTCTTCTCACTACAGCTGCTAGGAAAAAGGGGAGGGGGACAGTGCATGGGAGAGAAGTCTGCATCCTCTGGCATAGCCTTCCAGTCACACCATGCCACCCCCCAGGAGACATAACCTGCTCTGCCATCCTATGGCCTCGCTCTGCTTCCAGCGCTATCTGCAGAACCTTTCACAGGTGGGCTCTGTCGGCGGAGAGGCGCTCGGTCACCCCACCTCACGCTCCGCCACACAGGCTTTCACAGCAGCTGGAATAAAACACACCACTCTGCCTCGGTTGGAAGAGGCTCTCGTTCATCCATGCCCTGGTGGCCACATCCTGACAACAGCTCTGTCTACCGTAGAGTGCCCGTCACAACGGCATCGGAGCGCCTGCCACATCAGAAAAGTAACCCAGGCTCCTTAGTCAGTGGCGCCCGCAGACGTAGTCACGTTACACACAGCACATACCATGGGGGGACGGGACAAAAGAGGAAGTTTGCCCTGGGCCCCCAGGTGCGAAGGTCCCCAGACTGAGTGGCATTGCACCTTGCATCTTGGGCTGCAGTGCTGCTCCCAGAGGCCCCTCCATCACAGGGAAGGAGCAGCTGGCCCAAACCTGAGTGGTGCCAGGCTAAGTTACAGTGAGAGTGGTTCTGCGAAGAATGCCCGAGGGTGCCCTACCTAAGTTAAGGAAAGGGTACTTTGGCATGTGTGTAACAAAACAGGTGAGCACTCCCCCTGAATTCATTGGAATGACCCGGCGGCTGAAAGTCACAGATAGGCTTAAGTATCCTCTTGAACTGCACGCTAATTCTTCCCACTTTACCCAGATAAAAGCTCTTCCTGCAAGTCAAAGGAGGAGCACCAGCCCACACCAGCTGAGGATCGGGGCCACGGAGCGCGTGCATTGCCAGTGAGGGGAGCAGAGCTGGGCTCAAGAGCGTGGATTGTTAGCCAGAAACTGCATGTTAAACACAAAACTGGTTTGGACGACCCAGGGTGTAGGTTAGCAGCCCTGTGTGTGGAGCGTCTGTATGGACGGCCAGCACTAGCCTCACCCAGGTGCTGCCCCGGCCTGCCCCTACAGCACCGGCATTTAGCTGCTAAGCTAGCTCGAGCCAGGAGAGGGAGGGGGCGTATCTTCCAGCAAGCCTCCCCGTATGGTCCCTTCAGCAGAGGGCAGTGGTGTGTGCACGTGTTTGCTTAATTACTGGCTGGCCTCCAGCACCTAGAACGTCATCCCCAATCTTGCTCTTTCTTTTCATCTGAAACTTCCTGTTATTTATCATTTTCATTCTTTACCTCTTCAGCAGTGCAGAAAATTGGCACTTAATTTGCCCTGGGAGCCAATGCTTGGTAGATTAATTGACCCTTGTTGAATCCCCCATGTAACGTCTCGGTTAGTAAGCTCAGACTTGTGCCACATTCATTTCCTGTTCACTCATTGTCTTATCTGCCCATTCAAGAGACCTTATTTGAGTTCAGCTCAGAGCCAAGAGTCCAGGAGAAAAAACCCAGCTGCTGGGGATGACGGGCTGGGAGAGGCCTGAAATACACAGCTTTGCAGGCTTCAGTGGAGCTGGCTTTCCAAACAGGCTTTCCTGCAACCTCAGGTCATTCACTGTCTCCAGGGAGCAACAGTTTGTGCATCACCCAAGCACTTGTGAAGCCCTGACTCCCTGCAGGGGAGAGCTGAGCTGCTCAGAATGCCCCCTCCCTGCGAGCTGCACTCAGACCAGTCTGAGCGTCTCTCTCTTCTGTTCCTCTGTGAACTGCCCAGCAGACAAATCTAATAACTGCCACATTTCAGTGAACTGCCTTTGGAATAACAGATCCCAGAGTAATGTAATTACCAGGGCCGCCCACGCGTTCAGCAGGAATCGCTCCAAACTCAGAGCATCCTGCCACAATCCTGACTTTCCCAGTCATTTCCAAGGGCTGGTCCCAGTTGTTTGCCTTTGTGCGTGCTGCAAAGACCTTACAGCGAGCGTGCTGTTTTAGGCTGGGGGAGTGCAGACTGTGTGGAGCAGTGAGCACAAAACTTGCACTAAAAGCAAATGCATAGCCATCACCCAAACACACTCTCGGCTTAGCTCCATTTTCCTCTTTGCATCATTTGGGACAATTCAGAGCCTAATACAACTCCATGTGTGGCTCATGACTCAGGCAGAGCTGTATTAGGACCAGGGGCTAGCAGCAGACTACGATTTTCCAGGAGAATTGGGGCATTGTAGTATGTCGTGGAAAGACTGAATTCTTAGTTCTTGGGATTTCTGGAAAAGGCCCCTTAAATGACAAGTGCATCTCTCTGAAAGCTCCGGAGACTTTTCATACTGTTTATTTGTTAGAGGTGCACTTACTAAATCAGTGATTGTATTGCTAAATATACACCATACTGCACACAGGATAGGTCGCAGAGCTGCAGGAACATTGCTATGGTGCCATCAATTCTATACTGTGCATCCTGAATGTTGCATGAAGAGAGCGTTTTTTGGACTGAATATGTTACTACTCACTGTGCATAGGACCCTGGAGTCCTTCCAACAGTGGGAGTACAATGAGTTTTTATCTGCTGCTTTAGAGTTTGTATCCATGCCTAAAGCGTGCCAGCTGGGAGCATGTTGGGACCAGATTCATATGCCTGGAGTAATGGAAGAGACACTTCAAGGAGTGACTGGAAAGCTAGAACCCAAAGCTCAGTGACAGAGCTGCATCTGTAGCTGCTCGAATCTCTCTTGCCAAATGATCACAACTTCCAGATCCTCCTTTTAACTTTCACTTGTCCCATGAATTTGCCTCACTGAGTTTTCATGACTTGGGCTCTGCACGCCAAATGGAATCCTGCAGCATGTGTGCCTTGCTGGATGGGCTCCAGCTGCAAGCAGCTAATCCATTTTTATAGCTGAGAGCAGGTGTCTCCGGCGCCACAAGGAGCTTCTTTAAACATCAGCCTTTTCCTTTGGCTATACGAGCTGGGCATGCATGGAGGCCTCCGTGACTACTCCATGTCTGAGAACACCAAAAATACCCTTCTGGTGTTCAACACAGCCCCGCGCCATCATCTCTTACACAGCCCAGTCTGGGCAGAGTGGCTTTCCCAGGTGGTACTGATGAGCAGGTGAGAAATTTGACAATCTATGGAACTAAACTCTGGCGTTCAGATGGCTCCAGAGTGGCTGGACTGTATGCACCAAGTCAGAGAGACAGAGGTCTCTGTTACATACCATGACTTAAGATCTTTTTAGGCTCTGGGTTACACTGCACATAAAAAATTAAGTGCTGGATCGGAGCAGTGAGTGGCCCCGGGGAATTCATGCAGCAGCCCCAGGGCCTTTGGGCGAACAGAACGTCTGGGCAGCGGCCACGGGGCCTGCCTGGCGATAGAAGATGTGGTGAGGAGGGTGTGCAGGTTGTGTGTAGTTAGATGCCTTTTTGTTCCTAGCATAAGTCTGTTGAGAGGTGGGTGTGCGCTGGCAACCCGCTGTGAGCATGGCCACTGCTGCTGGGTGAAAGGCTGACTGGTTTGGGGGAGCGCTCTCTTCCACGTCAATCTCTCTGTCCCAGACTGTCTACAGACTGTCTACAGACGCCATCCTGACTCGCTCGCTCCCTAGAACAACCAGAGCCTGAGACGGAGCCAGAATTTACCAATGTACATTGCCAAAGAGCCACAGTAATAGGTCAGCAGCCCCACTTCACTTCCCCCCACTCCAACCTGCAGCGCCTCCTGCCCGCCGGCAGCCCCACCTATCAGTGCCTCCCCCTCCCTCCCCACGCCTCCCGCTATCGGCCGTTACACGGTGCGCAGGAGGCTCTGGTGGGGAGGGGGAGGAGTGAGGGCTTGGCAGGCTTGAGGGAGTGGGGGGTGGGGAAGAGGTGGAGGGGGGGCAGGGTCTGGGGCAGAGCAGGGGGCTGAGCAGTGAGCACCCCCCGGCACATTGGAAAGTTGGCTCCAGCCCCGGAGTCGGTGCCTATGCAAGGAGCTGCATATTGACCTCTGAAGAGCCGCACGGGGCTCCGGAGCCACAGGTTGGCCACCCCTGCCCTAGAAGGAAACAAGCGCTTAGAGGAAGCGTTCCAGCTCACGCCGGGGCAACCTGCTGCTTGCTTTCTTTTCCTCTGGCTGGAAAACACACTGGGATGAGGTTTGGCTCTTAGAAACCAACGTCGCCAGAGAAATACATGGGATACAGAATTAGAATGGGCAGGCCAGTGGAGAAAAGCCCCCAAGAGGGGGAGGGGAGCGGGCTGCTTTGCAGGACAAATAGGAATCACTGCAAATATCAGCAAAGAAAAATAACCCAGGGAGTCCAGGGCAGCGTTCTTAGGGGGGTGACCTGGGGCTGCCCTGAGCATTGTGGTTAGTGGTAAGAACTGCAGAAGCAACCTGTCCTGAAGGTGAACGGCAGGATGGAAGGGGACTAGCTGGCTACACAGAGTTCCTCCAGAAGGATTAGAGCCCTTCCTCTCACCTCCCCTGGCCCTGCGATCGCACTCAAAGAACAAACTTCTGTCAAAGTCTACGGGCAGAACCATGGGTACTTCCTCATCCATCTCTACTAGTTCAAGGTCCTTCTGCACTTAACCGTACCCCACTGCAACAATCTGGCTTCATATACCTACTTTTTTCATGCATTGTTCCTCAACAGGTTTTGTGCTCACAATGTGATTTTGGGACATGCACCCATTATTCCCTACTCTTAGTAGCGGCTCTTAGTCCGCTCTCACACTGCACCACCCCAGCTCCCAGCTGCATCCTCACCCACAGCAACACAAATCTGGTTGTATAAAAAACTGGAAAGCTGCCTATTTTGCAGGAGAACGTGCCTGTCCCTTAGCATGGGAAAGAGGAAGGAGTCATCTGCCAAAGCAGACCTCAAAGGAGAGGAGATGGAGAGCCAGTGCTACCCAAAGGAGATCAACTTGAAGGGACAAAATGAGCAGCATGGAGAGCTCATTTTAAAACAACGAGTAAAACGCATCCCGGTTGTGACTCCACTGACAGCCCTGGCCCAAGGGCTGTGTGATTTTAACTAGAAAGGTTTACGTGTTGTGTTCACTTGCAGGAGTTGCCCAGGGTATCCCGGCGTGTTGCCAGTAAGAAGCTTCGCTGCCCTAGGATTTGGAAGGGGATACGATGTTTCATAGAACGAGGCTGGAGAACTCCGGCCGGGGGGCTGGAGCCAGGAGGAACACTAATGGAGCTGACATGCCATGGAGATTCTCGCCACGAACAGGAACAGGAAAACTCCATGCTGGATGGCACTGTCAGGGCCCAGAGGTAGGAAGGGAAACAAGAGTCTGGGAAGGGTTTCTCCTCGA
Organism: Caretta caretta; assembly: GCF_965140235.1. NCBI lineage: Eukaryota > Metazoa > Chordata > Testudines > Cheloniidae > Caretta > Caretta caretta. The sequence continues at coordinate 1,706,091 of NC_134231.1, forward strand.
GCTTGAGGTCTGCTCGGCAGAGGAGAAAAGGGGTTTGAAACTCTTCCTGGAACGGACTCATCACACTAATAAATCCATCTGGGGACCATGAGAAATTGGATGAAACTGTGGAGAAGAGAGCCAAGTCTGGGACTCTCTTTTCGAAACAACACCCGAAAGGGCAAATTCATGGGTCGATCCATGGTGCTTCGACCAAACCCAGCAAGGGGGGCAATGGCAGAGCAAGGCCAGTGGGCAGAAGCAGGACTGGGTATTGGGGATGGAGTGGGGCAGTACTGGCTGCTGTCTGAGCCCTCTGCTTGGACTAGTTCTTCTCACCTGTGCCAACCTGTCCCCATTCCAAAGATCACCTCCCCTTGTCACTTAGCTGAAGGCACCGGTCCCCTCCTGCCCCATCTAGCTCTGCTCGGTCAGCCTCAGACTAACAGGTTTCAGAGTAGCAGCCGTGTTAGTCTGTATTCGCAAAAAGAAAAAGGAGGACTTGTGGCACCTTAGCGACTGACCAATTTATTTGAGCGTGAGCTTTCGTGAGCTACAGCTCACTTCATCGGATGGCAATAGAGCAGGCATGGTATAGCCGTCTGGGCACAGGGTAGGGCCAGTAACTCTTACGAGAACTCCCTCTCTGACCTTGGACATTTCATGTGCCTGTAGATGAACGAGCTCCTCAGAACAGAGAATGTCTCCCTCTTTCTGTGTCTAAAGCACAGACTAAATTTATAGCACCATATACATGTTCGTTATTAATATTTGCGGTCTTTACATATACTATAACAGTAGCCAACAAGCCCTGGACTGTGACTCAGGAATCCTGCCATTGGCCTGCTGGGTGACCTGGGCCCAGTCATAGCACTGCTCTGTGCCTCAGTTTCCCCATCTGTAAAAGAAAGATAATGATACTGGCCTGCTCTGTAAAGTGCCTTGAGATCTACAGATGACAAGTGCTGTAGAAGAGCTCAGTTTTATTATTATAACTGTGACCCAGCTCAGGCACGACCAGAAAGAGAATCGTCACCTGGGCAAAATGCCTTTCTGCCTGTGAGAGCTGCTGAGTAAAAGGCCAAAAGGTGTGTGCTTGGCATTTTAAAACCACAGCAGTGTGGGCAAGGACCCTTGGGTCAGTCCCTCAGGAGCCATTGGTTCTCTGTGAATAATCCAACAGAGGGGACCTTGTCTCCATGGATCCTGCGGGGCACCTCTTCCTAGTGAATCAAATAAGAATGTGATTTTTAGCAGTTTATTAGTCGCCTAGAAGCCACCAGTCTCTCCTGTGACTAGGCCTTCACCTAGTCATTGGGACACTTGGCAGGGCAAACTCATAAACGCTAAATAAAATAAAGAAATACCAACCGCCCTTTAAATTCACGTGGGGGGCGGGGCGCAGAAATCAACTCTATCCTGACGCCAGCTGTGAGTGCCTGGCTTTCTGGAAGAGCTATAACCACAGGCCTTTCCTGTTGTGCTGAGCGCAGCGGTTTATGGGAGGACGTGGAGATGGGCCTCAATACAGCAGGAGCAGCCTTTAGCCAAGGAGTAGCTGTGTAAGAGGCCACCAGGCTAACATGGATGAGACAAAGAACTAAAGCTTGCTTTTGCCACCCTGAATTTTTCTCTTCCACAAATCACAGTTTAAAATACTGTTCTCCAAAATGAGTGGCTGGCCAGATCCTGCACTTGTGTTGCAGTGAAAATATTTCTTTTACTCAGACCCTGCCTGGGTTTGAATAGAAGTCAGTTTCTGCTTCGTGTGCCATGCTGTATATTCAAATTACAACTTTTTCTGGCACGCAACGTAAATTTCAAATGCCTCTTTTAAGACCCAAGCGTTGTGCTGCCAAGGAAGTGCTGTTTCAGCTGCGTTTTTTCCCAAGGCACCAGTTTTATCCCAGTGGATGGTTAATTTCACCACAGGTGCGCGTCTGTCCCCCAGGCCCATTCCAATAGCTCGCTGGCACCATCTGTTATTGAAGGTTGAACCTTTCACCTTCATGGCACAAACTGCAAGGCATAAATCGTGCCTGTGTGCGCTAGGCTCGGTGTGTGCCTGGCCTGGCTTGTATAAATGCTCTCGAGAAGAGCAACCTGCTCTGGGATTCCACAGTCCCAATGTTTCTCCAGAGGGGTGTTCGAGACCGGTGGTATTAAACAGCGTGTGGCTTCAGATCCCACCTGTAAAGCGTTTTTAGTTCTGTGTGTAATGTTCTGTCCTTCAATATGGCATCGTGGTAATGGGGGTCATCGAAATATCTAAGATTAGAGCATTGGTTCTATGGGGCCGGTTCTCCTCTCACTTATCCTGGTGTAAATCAGGAGTAAGGTCAGTTGTGTCAACAGAGTTCCTCTGAGTAAGGAAGAGGAGCCAGGCCCTGTGCATGCAGCCTCTGGGGCGTTACGTTTTGCCATGCTTTAAAGGTAGCTGTTTTTTCTCTAAATTTCCACCTAAATCTCAGGATGCGGTTGGCCTTGTCCCTGTGCCAGGACTGCCTTCAACAGCAATCTCTTGAGAGGCTAATTTGAATTTAGGAAAGGAAACTGAAGAATTTCCTTTTCTTGCTTCAGGGCAGAGCAAATAATGGGGCCTTTATTCCCTGATAATTAACTTGCTTTTTACATGGCTTTAACTTTGCTCCAGCTCCAGCCTTCGATGTGAAAAGAAGCCTGTTACAGGAATCCTGGCACGGAATGACTTCCCCCATGAATTCTAGAAGAGCGTGATAACTGCAGAGACGCAGCGATACGTTTCCAGAGTGAGAGGACTGGCTCCAGGGAGCGCTTTCCAAACAGGCAGCGGAGCGTGTTCCACTGGCGGGCCCGGAGAAAGGGGTTCGGACGTTATAAAAGGCACACCCAGTAATACCACTATTGTTACGCTGGATAAACAGTCGGCAATAGAGGGCAAGCATTCCGAGTCTTCATTCCGGCACAAAACACAAACCTTACGCCAAATGCCACTCCCAGCCGCAGCAGCCCAGCCCCCTTGATTTCAATGGGGTTGCACCGGTGTAACTGGACCTGTCTGCACCAAGGGCATTGAGGTCTGACACCGGCTCAGTGACCTTCTCTGGTGTCTAGGGGGCAGGTACCAGTCTGACAAAAACTGCTATCATAATAGGGCCCTATGTGGGCAGCATCAGCAGAGAGGCCAAATGTGAATGTGATGCATCCGATGACGTGAGCTGTAGCTCACGAAAGCTTATGCTCAAATAAACTGATTAGTCTCTAAGGTGCCACAAGTCCTCCTTTTCTTTTTGCAAATGTGAATAAACTCCCTTCGTGCCCTTCCAGGGAAGAGGCAAGGCTCTGGCAGGGGACAGCTTGCGTGGGAGGGAAGTCTGTAGCTAGTCAGTCGTCACCACTCCCACCCCGGCACAGGCCAAGGAGCGGGACAGAGAGTGACCATCTTTGCCTCTCCCAGGTTTCTCCCATTCTTATGGGGATTCCTGCAGGATGGTTGGGCTGGGGGTAGGGGGACTGGTTTTGCCCCCCTTTAAAACTGTATGAAAGCTAAAAAGGCTGGATCAACCAGCATTTTCAAAATGCACAGTGTGAGTGCGCGCGCGTGCCGGGGTGGCCTATCCTGGCTGGCTTTACCACCACCTGGCGGAGCAGAGCAAAGGGGACGGGGGAGGAGAGACGCTTGTTGATTTTTAATAACTGCCAAACAGGTGGAGCAGCAGCAGCAGAGAGCGTATCAATGGGGAACTACGTGCCAGGGAAAATGGAGCTTTTGTGCACCCACCGTCCTCGAGGGCTGGAGCCCAGAGTGGAGGGAGATGGTGGCCCAGCTGCTTACAGCTGGGATTCTCTTAGAGGTATTCAGTCATCAGCTCAGAGTGCCTCAGACACTTACCTTCCCCTCCCCACCAAAGTCATATTTATCCTGCCACAGCACCTAGGAGCTCTGAGACCTGCTGGCACTCACCCTCCGAGCCTCCTCACACCTACTCCCATGCCCCCGCCCCTGAACACAGCTGCTGCGGGGCCCGTTTGGCCGTCACAGGTCAGAGCCCCAAGACAAAGTTTTGCAAAACGCCATTGAAATTGGCATGCTGCTTCAGTGAGAAAAGGACCCAGCAAAGCCCAGCGAACCTCCAGCACAACACTTTGGGGGAGAGCTTCAGAGGCTTATTTGTCACGCGAAGGCAGGAAATGATGTATCCCTTTTTAAAACATCTCCGTTCAGCTGCCTTGCCATCAGATGCCGAGATGAAGTTCCTTCCCACTCCTGCCGTATGAACAATAACCCTCCCCCACATCTTCTGCGAAGAGCAGGGCCCTATGAACAACGCGAGAGGCGATTACATGAAGTCCAAGAAGAGCCATCTGTTACTGGAGTGTTTTATGTGGTGTCAGAAGCTACAGAAACTTTCCACAGATACAAGTAGCACATCTGCCTCACCCTGCAACCTGCCTGACAAACCTGTCCTGAATCAGCTAGACGGAGCCGCCAGGCATGGGTCGTGCCTCAGGCTTAGGGAACGTGGACGCTGGCCCCTCCAGAGCCCAGAATCGCAGCGCCAGACCCTCTGCTCTGCTAACCTGACTTCGCTCTTGTGAGCAGTGCCAAGACGTGCAGGGTGCCAGACCGCCAGCTGGTCGGAATGGACACAGCGCTCCAGCCATGTCCGTGGAGTCACTTGGAAAAACAACTGGCATTTTTCAAACCAGCTCACAGAAAATTGTGAAAAATCTATTTTTCCTTCAAAATCGTCTGCAAATTATTATTATTATTTTTTGGCGCAAAAGGACAAAATTAAAAAGTGATTAAAAACAAAACAAACCCCCAAAGAGCTTTTGATTTCTGGGTTTTTGATGAAACACCCCCCCCCCCCCAAATTTCAGCCAAAACTGGAATATTTTGGTTTGGTCAAAAAATTTTCACTGGAAAAGTGTTTGAGATAAAATTTCAGCCGGTTCTAGAGTCATGCTGATCTACACCAGCAGAGGAGCTGCCCAGAGTTAGCTTCAGTCGCCAGCTGGAGCTTTCATTTTTATAGGGAAGCCCATCAGAGATGTCAAAATCATCTTTACCCACCCCCCTTCACCCCGCAAAAACCTAGCATAGGAGGCATTTGGGGAGGGGCTGAGAAAAGGGAACCATGTAGCTGGCTGCAAATTAGAGAAGCCCTGAGACTGCTCTAACTTTCACCAGGGGCCAAACTACCTCAGGATTGGGGGAAGGGAATAAAGGTGAGCAGCTGCCCACCAATGATCTAGCCCTTTTTATCTTCAGGGGTAAAAAAGGGCTATTACATCATCTAGTTTATCGCCCAGATGGGACAGGATTGTTCCCTATTGTACAAACACGAGTGTTTTGTCCAGTCTAGGTTTAAAATCCAAAGTGATGTGGCTTGCACCACTGCTTCCTTGGGGAGACTGTTCTGCAGACCAACAGATCGTGCTCTCAGCAAGTTTCTGTCCTGGGTTGAAGTCTCTTTGGCGTGGGAGAACCTGGATCCTATTACAGATCACTTAAGTAACTTTGGCTAACTTCATTTAATTAAATCAGTTTCCCTCCTATTCCAAAGCCATCAAACCACCACTGAACTCCCAGGCTCACTGTGAAAATTAATTAAAAGAAATGCTATCTTGGAAAGGACAGAAGAAGCAGCGTCTCAGTTGTAAGGAACAAATCCAAGATGCAAGAATGTGTTCTCTAAGGCTTCCATTCAGCAAAGCACTTAAATGTTAAGCACGTGCTTAAATACTTTGCTAAATCAGGGCCTCAAAATACACATGGAAGGCAAGTGTAAAAGTAATGTATGGCAGGGAGTTGCTGATTTTCATATAGAATAATAATATTAATGGCTGGCTAGGAAAGAGGATGGTCTCTCCTTGTTGAGGTTAGAATTTCCTCCTCCAGGAAAAAATAAAATGGAGTAGAAAAAGATTCCTATAGATCCTCCGAGACTGGCAGCGAGATCACAAAACAACAGTTCTGCCTACGATTTGCAAAGGGAACCTTCACTAAATGGGTAAATTCAACTACAAGAGCAATCAGGACAACTGCAGCCTGGTTGCTGAGGAACTCCAGAGCAGGATACTGACAATGCACCGAAACACACAGAGATTCTGCCCATTTTAGCATCAGGACGCCAAAGAATGTTACTGTAATGGACACACATAGTGAAAGAGGGACTCTTCCCCCTAAGTGGAAATGGCAAATCTGAGGAACATAAGAACTACCATGCTGGGTCAGCCCAGTGGTCCATCTTGCCCAGTCATGTCTCTAGCAGAGGCCAGTACCAGAGCTTCAGGGCAGGTGTACAGAACAGGGCAATTGTCTTCCCCTCCTGGCAGTCAGAGGTTTAGGTTCATCCTGAGTGAGGTGTTATATCCCTGACCGTCTTGGCTCATAGTCATTGATGGACCTATTCTCCATGAACTCATATAATTCTGTTTTGAACCCAGTTTTACTTTTGGCCTTCACAATATCCCCTGGCAACAAGTTTGACAGGTTTGTTGTGCATTGTGTGAAAAAGTATTTCCTTTTGTTTGCAATTCCACCAGCAGCCTATTAATTTCATTGGGTCACCTCTGCTTTTTGTATTGTGGGAAAGGATAAACAACACTTCTCTATTCACTTTCTCCACACCAGTCACTATTTTATAGACCTCTATCATATCCTCACTTAGTCTCTCTTTTCCAAGATAAGCAGCCCTAATCTCTCCAACACCACTTTCTACAAGCCATTACCCTCTGATCCCACTGAGAGTTACCAAAAGAAACTACAGCATTTGCTCAAGAACAAATCCGCACAGACACACCCCTGGAACCCCGACCTGGGATATTCTATCTACTACCCAAGATCCATAAACCTGGAAATCCTGGACGCCCCATCATCTCAGGCATTGGCACCCTGACAGCAGGATTGTCTGGCTATGTAGACTCCCTCCTCAGGCCCTACGCTACCAGCACTCCTAGCTACCTTCGAGACACCACTGACTTCCTGAGGAAACTACAATCCATCGGTGATCTTCCTGATAACACCATCCTGGCCACTATGGATGTAGAAGCCCTCTACACCAACATTCCACACAAAGATGGACTACAAGCCGTCAAGAACACTATCCCCGATAATGTCACGGCTAACCTGGTGGCTGAACTTTGTGACTTTGTCCTCACCCATAACTATTTCACATTTGGAGACAATGTATACCTTCAGATCAGCGGCACTGCTATGGGTACCCGCATGGCCCCACAGTATGCCAACATTTTTATGGCTGACTTAGAACAACGCTTCCTCAGCTCTCGTCCCCTAATGCCCCTACTCTACTTGCGCTATATTGATGACATCTTCATCATCTGGACCCATGGAAAAGAAGCCCTTGAGGAATTCCACCATGATTTCAACAATTTCCATCCCACCATCAACCTCCCTGGTCCAGTCCACACAAGAGATCCACTTCCTGGACGCTACAGTGCTAATAAGCGATGGTCACATAAACACCACCCTATACCGGAAACCTACTGACCGCTATTCCTACCTCCATGCCTCCAGCTTTCACCCTGACCACACCACACGATCCATCGTCTACAGCCAAGCTCTGCGATACAACCGCATTTGCTCCAACCCCTCAGACAGAGACAAACACCTACAAGATCTCTGTCAAGCTTTCTTACAACTACAATACCACCTGCAGAAGTGAAGAAACAGATTGACAGAGCCAGAAGAGTTCCCAGAAGTCTTCTACTACAGGACAGACCTAACAAAGAAAATAACAGAACGCCACTAGCCGTCATGTTCAGCCCCCAACTAAAACCCCTCCAACGCATTATTAAGGATTTACAACCGATCCTGAAGGATGACCCAACACTCTCACAAATCTTGGGAGACAGGCCAGTCCTTGCCTAAAGACAGCCCCCCAACCTGAAGCAAATACTCACCAGCAACCACACACCACACAACAGAACCACTAACCCAGGAACCTATCCTTGCAACAAAGCCCGTTGCCAACTGTGCCCACATATCTATTCAGGGGACACCATCACAGGGCCTAACAACATCAGCCACACTATCAGAGGCTCGTTCACCTGCACATCCACCAATGTGATATATGCCTCATGTGCCAGCAATGCCCCTCCGCCATGTACATTGGTCAAACTGGACAGTCTCTACGTAAAAGAATAAATGGACACAAATCAGATGTCAAGAATGATAACATTCATAAACCAGTCGGAGAACACTTCAATCTCTCTGGTCACGCGATTACAGACATGAAAGTTGTGATATTACAACAAAAAAACTTCAAATCCAGACTCCAGGGAGAAACTGTTGAATTGGAATTCATTTGCAAATTTGATACAATTAACTTAGGCTTGAATAGAGACTGGGAGTGGCTAAGTCATTATGCAAGGTAACCTATTTCCCCTTGTTTTTTCCTACACCCCCCAGATGTTCTTGTTAAACCCTGGATTTGTGCTGGAAATGGCCCACCTTCATTATCATACACATTGTAAGGAGAGTGATCACTTTAGATAAGCTATTACCAGCAGGAGAGTGGGGTGGGAGGAGGTATTTTTTCATGCTTTGTGTGTGTATATAAAAAGATCTACACTTTCCACAGTATGCATCCGATGAAGTGAGCAGTAGCTCATGAAAGCTTATGCTCAAATAAATTGGTTAGTCTCTAAGGTGCCACAAGTACTCCTTTTCTTTTTCCTAACCTCTTTGTATAGAAGCTGTTCCATACCCTTGATCATCTTTGTTACCCTTCTCTGAATCTTTTCCAGTTCCACTATGTGCTTTATGGGATGGAGAGAACAGAAACACACACAGTATTCAAGGTGCAGGCATACCATGGAGTTATATAGTGGCATTATGATTTTTCCTGTCTCTCTTAGCAGTTCCTAACAGTCTCTCAGCCTTTTTGACTGCTGGTGCACACGGAGCTGAAGTTTTCAGAGAACTATCCTCGATGACTCCAAGGAAATATGGGCTTTGGAGATAAATGAAGAAGATGCAAATAGGCCTATGGACCCTAGAAATTAACTCCAGATCCGTTTTGTCTGACCCTACAGCAGCAACAGGCTGCCTGATAAACCCAAAGCAGAGCCTTCTCCTCCAATGCCTGCCATTCACAACAGGCTAGTCTGAAAAATATGTGGGCTGGTGCTTTGCCAAAGAGGGGTTGATTAGACTGTGAAATTCAGGGTTTCACAGCTGACCAAACTACTCAAAAAGCTCAACAGTCATTTCTTCCCATTCAGAGAGAGAGTTACCATCTCCTGGTTCCAAAGCCATGGCAAATGCAAAGCAATTCCAAGTATTCACCCCTCTGTTTACTGCTGGGAATGCAGAGAGCAGTGGCAACCAGCAGATCTCAACTAAGGACTTGACTTTTGAGGGGAAGGAGACAAAACGGCTTGCTGGGCTCTGCAGAGCCTTCTTGTACAAGAGCACTCTACTTGTAGCTCATAGAAAACGTTCCCATAGCTGGTGCTCAGGACTATGTAGCATAGATTCTGGGTTTGGAAGTGCCCATAAAGTTTGCAGTTGTTGTGATCTGTAAGTGGCTTCCTTTGAGTTGTTCTATCACCTTCCAACAAAAAGGTCCTGGGCTCAAAAGTATTCCAGGTGCCAGTGAGGAAAGACATCGCCACCTGCTGGCAGCTTCTTGGCCTGTGTAAAATGAGTTCCGTTCCCAGTGCTTCTTCTGTGAAATGGGTGCACTCTCACCTTTGGCACGAATTGTTCCTTGAACTGGCAATCTCAACAGAGAGGCCAATGACTGAATGGGCCAATGGAGGCAGAGCTCCCTGGTCTGGCCCACTGGGATCCCTACAAGGTAAGGTTAAGGGACATTAGCAAAGATTCGGGGGAGGGGACAAGTGAGCATTTCCGCTCCTTGTATTGCGTCCTATTCTGTTAATAAGTCATTAGAGCAGGAGACTGCAGCCCCAGGAGAAGCAATAAGACACTTTTCACTAACACCAGCTACAAAGGATATTCACCAAAACAGCTCTAACATATGCCTGCTGTCATTATCATGAATAATCATTTGTATTACAGGAGCACAGAGACCCTAACTCAGATCAGGATCCCATCATGCTCGGTGCTCTACAGACACGTCAGATGGCCCTCCTCCTGAAGGCCTTACAATCTACATAGAGGAGACTGAAAAGGGGTGGGAGAAAGGAAGGATTAGCTCTGCTTTATAGGTGGGGAGCTGGGACATAGAGTGAGGTGGGGCCAGATTTCCAAGTGCTCACCACCCCATTAGGCACCCAATCAGTGGCTCACCCAAGGTGACACAGGGACAGCTACAGCAGAGTTGGGAACTGAGCCCAGAACTCCTGAGTCCTGGCCCAGTGCCTGAGCCACAAGCCTAGCTTCCCTCTCCCTTTATGTGATTGGATGATGAATGGACCCACGTGGGAGCAGCTGGAGTTCTCTCCTATTGACCAGGAGTTCCCTTTGCTCATGCTCTCCCTTGATACAGGAATAGAGACTGGGTCAGTGGGGTCTGGGGGTGGGAAGCAAAGTGCTACTGGCAACCTGCAAAGAGAAGCAGGAAAGTGGAAATGTGTCAGGCAAGAGACTTGTGGGTAATATCTCTAGCAGGGTCACCAGAGGGAGAGGAACAGGAGCCAACCCCTGCTGAAGAGAGAAACGTATGGAGCGGATTGTTCTACAGAGATGTGCACTCCTGCCGCAAGATTCCAGCCTGTTTCAAGGGACTCTCTCTCATACTGACGTTTCTCTGCTCCTGCGGTCGTGGGCTCAGGGCCGTAAGCTTTGGAATGAGCGTTATGAAGAGGGAGATGCTCCCAGGTTAGCTGGGGTTCGGGATGTTGAGCTCACTTCAGTTTCCTGTTTGTAGACAATACTAAGTGGAGTTATTTGGCTGGTGGAGTTCCCTTAAAATATCTTCTCTTAGGGATGAAATGATTCAATGTGCATGTGCCTTTTATTAAGCAAAAGCCCTGGCAGCAGAGCTCAGCTGATAGGACAATGACTTCACACAACCTCTACCCCTCCCCCAGCATTACTTAACATTGTAACTTCTATTGGCTGCAGTGTGCATCCATCTGCAAAAACACATTAAGGAGAGAGAGCAAGAGAGAGAGGTTGGCAGCTGACTGCAAAGTTATTCCCTTGAGTGTTACTTACCTGACTTTAACCAGATGCTGTTTATCAGCCTGAGTGTATGCTACATGCCCAGCGTGACAACGACAGGAGAAATAAAAGAAATACTTGTTATGCTCTGGGCTTATTCCCCCACCCCACCCCCAATATCATCCTAGGACCGGATATACAAGTTCCAGGAGAGGAATGTGTGTCCCTGGAGTCCCAAGTCAAATCTGGAATTCATGTATTCTGTAGATGTACTTTATTACATACAGGCATCAAGAAAGGTTTTGGAATTATCGTACTGGAGAGCTGGATTGTGTAGTTAAGGCTTGAACGTAAGGGATCATTTTAGACCTGTAATGCAACCTGTGAGCCCCATGGAGAATGAGGAGGAATACTTTGGCTTCAGGTTTTTTTTTCCCCTTTATACACCCAGGCAGTTGGTTCTGCTCCAAAGCCCTTTGAAGTCAAAGGAAGGACTCCAGTGGGATCTGGACGAACCCTATGAGGCTTGATCGGGCTCCCATTAAAATCAATGGCAAAACTCTCTGTCTTCAATAGGAGGGATCGGAGTTCTGGAATGCAGCAAGCCTGGCTCGCCAGGAGGTAACTAAGGGGCGGTGTGCGCGCCCGTGAACTTCACCAACGGGGGGACAAACATCCAACGAGCATTTGTGCCAGAGCAAAACTGGGGCTGTGACATCAGCTTCCTGAAACCAGGAAGACTAACAAGACCCTCTAGCGAGGACATTGTAGAGGAGAGCGCGTGGGGCTGTTGTGAATAGTCCAGACTGGAGCCCTCCGAAGCTAGTGCCGCAGGGGCTTGGTAGCAAAGAGCGTGTACAAACGGGTAGGATATCCATGGCCAGGCCTGGCTTTGTCTGGGTGTGACCATGTGCATCTCCTTTATAGTTCCTGCACTCGTCTTACTGCCCCTGTCATGCCACAGTCTGGACTCTCCTGTGAGAATTCACTCCAGACACCATGCTCTTCACTGCTCAGCAAGCAAACATTTTCCATGCCTGGGAAGCAGAGACTGACCAGGTAATATTCTGACCCATTGATGGCTAGACAGTGGTAAGCGAGAGCAGACAGAATTCATCCCTTCCTATCAGGCAGCTGTACAGAGTGAAGAGGACGCTGAATTCCAGGCAGCTTTGCATTAGGCAAAGAGGTAAGAGCAACTCGTGATCTGATAGATCAAAGAAGGGGCTGAGACAGACAGGTTCCAGGGGCTGGAGTGAACTTGTGTGTGTATATGTAGGGGAGAGAGAGAGAGAATGGTAGATGGGTATGAAGGATGAAAGCTGGAAGACCAGAGTCTATTCTCCTTCCAGGCCCTCTGTGGCCCATGTCCCTGTGCCTCGGTCCCATCCTGCAGAAGCAGTTTTGCACTTCACACATTGTTCTGTAACTCTCTCTTCACTGTGGACATGTGGTAAGCTACTGCGGAGTGCTGCACAGATGAGCCCTCTGGCTCTGGATCCTGGCTGACTCACTAAGCTTTCTGGATTATTGTCTCAATTATGTGGGGCATAAAGAACGGTTTGTAATGGCCCCTCGAGAGGCCACCAGAGGAAAGCAAGGGGATGGTTTTCATGTTTTCCAAGCTCCGTGAAAGCACGAAGTGGAGGCTAGGTCTCCAGTACCAGTTGCAGGCTGTAGCCTCACCATGCAGAGCTCTGCTGAGGGCGGGGCTGCTCAAGTGGGCCACTCAGCACAAAATTCACCCTTTTACCCACCAGATTATTAAAGGTCTGGAGACCCAGCAGCTTATTCTCGTCTATAAATTGTTCTGAGAAGTTCAGGCCATAGAATCTCTGTAAATAAGGATACTTAGCACTGACCTACACCTCCCGCCCCCCAGCTTTTCATCCATGGACCTCACAGGGCTTTGCACAGGCCGGTGAGCATTATTAGCCCCATTGTAGCGATGGGGAAATGGAGGCACAGAAAGACGGTGACAGAGCAGGGAACAGAACTCACAAGCTCTTGGCTTCCCATCTGGTGACCCACTGCTTCCTACAGCAATTCATGCAAGTGCGAAAGAACTATCAGAAGACGACAACTAAATTTTTTTGACTCAGCAACTTCCTCTGGATTATTACCCTGGGAGTTGTGGGTGGTGTTTCTTGTCTGAGCTTGAAACTGGAGTTTAATTTTGCAAAACTCTTAGGGCCTGATTCTCATTCACACTAACCACTCCGGCAGCATACAGGGGCCTTAAAGTGAGAGTTACATTTACACTCACTTTTACACTTCTGCTAGCACACAGCAGTAGTGGTGTAAAGCAGTTGAAGCATAAGTGAGAATAGGCTCTTAGCTGCTTTCTAAGTTCGGTAAAGCTGATGCACACAGGGGCCTGAGTACCTGGTGGGCTGGGCCAAAGCCGCATGGAGAATTTTAAAAATGAGAGAAATTTTGACCTGCATCACTAACTGAACGGGGACCAAGTGGAGGGAGGGGGAAGGAGGGAGCAGAACAGGCGCTTTGGAACTATTTTTATGGTGGGGGGGTGCTGAAAGCAGAAGCCATGCATTTGGTTATTATTACCACTTCCAGCCAGGGGGTGCTACCGCACCCCCAGTTCCCCTAGTTCCAGCACCCCAGGAGCAGAACGTTGCTGTGTTCAGCACGTGTGAGAGGGCGGGAAGCGGCATTCTGAACATAGACACCGAGATCAGAGATACCGAGTCAGTGGGACCTGGGTGAAAGCCAGGCCTGTGCTGATGTCTGTAGAGCTGGGGCCTGCAGAGACGGAGAGGAGGGAGTTACAGAAGTCGGGGCAAGAGGGGTTCAGCGCATGGTGATGATCCAGCCTGAGTGAGGTTCTGCCGTCACTGCCAGAAGAGGTGGTTTTAGAGTGAGGTAACTGTAGCTATCCCTCGGTGAAATGCTAGGAGACACGGTGACCCGGCTAGTTTTCACCACAGTACAGCAAGGTGAGATCAGTCATGGGCCCTGCTGTAGAGAGCCCCCGCCTCTTTTAGCGCAGAAGACATAGCCCAAGCATTGGGGACTTGTGGAGGTGAGAGAGAGAGAGAAATGGGGTGTGTTTGAATTAAATCCTGATACCTCTAGAGGGAATCTCAGAGGAACCAGATCACAGCCCACTGGACTCACAAGCACACTGTCTGCACACTTAACCTGGCCTCTGACCTGGGTTTAGGCCCAGCCTCCCCTACCATCCACACAGAGAAACCTCTGATCTGGGTATGGAGATGCCTTCACCCTGGGCTACTTTACCCAACCAGGGGGTAGGGGAGAGGGGATGCTCCCACAGGGTAGGCTAAGCCAGACCCGGGTGCCAATCACCCGGGTTAGCTGCAGTGAAGACGGACTCTAAGCCTCTTTCGGCACGCTGGGCTCTGGCATCCAAGGCCATGTTTCCTTGGGTTGCGCTCAGCCCCTCACCCTTGCTCATTATGCAGTGGTTAACCTCACTGCAGCTTGAAGCTGGCTGCCCAGGCTCCTGCTAGTCAATACAGAGCTGAAGAAGGGGTTTGTCTCCGGTGCAGTGTTTTTATTCAGCAGGCTGTGCACCGTCGGCGAAGGAGGCCACCACTCCCGCTGACCTGACTTCCAGGAATCCGACACATCCCCTGGGCGGAAAACACTGTCCACATGTTTACAAGGTCTCAACCCAGGAGATGGGCTAAAACCACCGGAAAGGCTGTCCACTCCCTCACGTCAGACACCACAGTCCTCTACTTCCTCTCCGATCCGGGAGCCAGGCATTTTTCACTCCCACTTGCTCCGTTTTCCACCCAGTTTCTGGCTGGGGCCATATGGCAAAAAGCAAAGGCAGCAGCTGGGTTCCGGTGCCTGGAAGCTGGGCATGGCCACCACATTCTGCGGAGCACAGCTGCGGCTGGCTGAGGCCGTTTGTTCTGGCAGCAGGGACAAGGCACATTAGCGGCTAATGTGGTCAGAGCAGTGCAGGGGCTGCTCCTCCTGTGCATTCCTGGGGTGCAAAGTCACCCCAGAGAGGGTGAGGAAGGCCATGACCCACCCCCCATACACACAGACCCCAGAGGGTTTGTGCCTCAGGGGATCCACCTCCATTCCCTTTGGTTTGTGATTATAGGTTCCTCCTCCCCCCATCTGAGGCACAGTTCCTTCTGCAGCTCTGGCCCACTACCAGCTGCTGCCCAAAAATCTCATTGATCCCCACAGCTGCACTCACTGCTGGAAGGAGGGCCACACTCAGAGGAAGTCTAGGCGATGCCCTAGTTAGGGACAAGCCAGTCTGTCAGTGCTAGGGATGTCAGCGTGGAAACAGGGACCTTGCTTTCCTAAGAGGTCCAACTGCTCCTGCTGCATCCCCACAGGGCATTGGATTCCTGCCCGTGAGGTCATACGGCGTGTCTCAGGCATGTGGGGGGGAGGGGGGTCAGTCCCCAAATTCATATGGAGGGTCAGTGCTGGGCCTTCCCACCATGCATAAGGATGCTAAAGCAGAGGCAAAATTAGGGGCCGTTTTTTGCCAGGTACGCTAGTTACGACTGTAATAATTTCCAAAGACTGAGCATTACGTGAAGGCACAAGGACCCACCAGGATCTGAGATGCAGTCTTTGTGACTGGACACAAAAGCTATGTCTACACTACACTAGAACACCCGCAGCAGAGGGAGGGGTCCCAGAATCTGGGCTGCAGCCCAAACCTAGATGTCCACACTGAAATTGTATAGCCCCGCAGCCTGAACCGGCTGACATGGGCCAGCTGCGGGTGTTTCATTGCACCGTGGACATAACCAAAGAAACCCCAGCAAGAGAAAGGCTACTCAGTAATGCAGCAACGAGAGCCTGTGATGTACCCTGCGTGCCCACAGCCCAGCCACTGCGCCCCCACCTTGAGAAGGGCAGGGGCGTGTGCTACTTTTCTTTACGTTCCTTTAGCAGCGTCATTTATTTTTAATGTTCAGAACTGCACTGTGCTCCCCCAGGCCGCAGGGCAAAGCTGGGGAGCTAACAGGAGCACTGGGTATTTCCTCGTCCCGCTGCCCGCAGAAAACTCAGTTGGTTTTGAGAAAAATAGAATTGATTTCGCCAGCCACAGCTAGGCAGCGGCCACTGGGGAAAGTTACGTGGGCTCTGCACACATGTGCCACCAGGGGCTGCTTTAACAGTGCCAGCGAACACGTGAGCACAAGGAAGGCTGTGGGCAGTGGCCTTCTGAGTGGTGAGGCGAGCCCTGGGCGCTGGGCCAGCGGAGGGGTCACCCTCAGTTTCTCACAGGAAGGATGGGTGAGGGACTTGCTGAGGGACTCCTGGCCTCCCAGCACTTGGACACTACCTGCCTTCCGTGCGTTTTCTTCCTTGATTGGGGATTTGGTCTTTTGCCTTTTTATGGCACACAAACAGCTTCCCACCTGTCTCCCCAAGCCTAATATTTGAGCATTTGACATGCTGCTCCTTTGCTTGCTCAGTGTCCAAATTTTCCAGAAGCTGGGAATGGGCGACGGGATGGATCACTTGATGATTCCCTGTTCTGTTCTTTCCCTCTGGGGCACCTGGCATTGGCCACTGTCGGAAGACTGGATCCTGGATGGACCTTGGGTCTGACCCAGTATGGCTATTCTTATGTTCTTACTGGCTCCCTTTTACTGCCACGATGCCTTTACCCAGTATCTCTCTAGGGACCACTGCTCAGTGCAGGGACTCTCCTGCCTGGCCGTTCCAGATCAGTGTTCTTCCTTTCCCAATCTGCCCCCCTCCAGAGGCCCCTACTCTCAGGGTGGACAAGAAGGGTAGAGCCTTATACACTGGGGCTCAGAACCCAAACAACAGAGTGCCCTGCCGTGGAAGGGACGCATCTGCAGCTAGGGAGTCTCCTGCCCAGCAGTCCAGACTGGAAAATGCATCTTTTGCTAGGGAGACAGAAGATTTCTTCCATCAACCAATCTGCATCTACACCAGGGGTTAGCTGGGCATTGCTACCGTGCTCAGCCCAGGGTGTGGACTTTGCACCCCACCCCCCCAAGCACCAGAGCTATGTCAACCTAAGTTTTAAGGGTAGAGCAGGCCTAAGTGACTGCAAAGGGGGTCTAAGTTAGCACAGGGCCAGAGCGTGATAGACTCACCCCAGCGATTCAGCCTTGTGAGCAAGGGTGGGCTATGAAAGCGGGCTATGGGCTTTTAGTCACACAGTAGGGTTCCATTTATAAACTGTGTATGAAGAGTTAATAAATTATCAGCAGATGTTATAAGCATGTTACAGACATGAGCTGTGCATGCTATGAATGCTTAAAAGTAATGGTGACTACAATGGGGGTGATTTAGACCATTATGGATCAGAGGGTGTTTGGCTTGATGTCTCTGATGCCCCAGCCAGGTGCAGTTTGCTTGGATAGATTGACCCAGAACTCAGTGAATTTGGTTCTAAAGGGGTGGAAAGACACTCAGGTAGATACCCCAGTTTCTTCAGGCCTCACTAGGGCACGGCCAGTGCATGATATAAACCGCTGGGAAGGATGGAACAATGAACGATGGCTTTGCCTGCTAAAATGCTCCAGGCACGTTTCTGGCATGCTTTCGTTTCTCACGGCAATTCATAGCAACTCTGGGAGCAACATCCCCAGAAGCTGGAGAGGGTGACAGATCACAAACAGTGCAGAGGCCTGCTACTGACTCACTCAGTAACATTGATCTGCCTCTCACAGGTCATCAGCAGCGTGTATCGTACTAACACATGCCCGTGAATCAATTTGCTGGTGACAGGATGCTCCGTTCACAGCATCCAAGGAGATAAAATTTTGTTCCAGGGACTAGACAGCCCAACCTCCCCCTCAGTGCCCTGGGGGCTGCTTGGATAAGGAGCGTCTCGTTCATACTCATCTAGCCCACCCCTGCCCCTCGCTATATGCGGAGGATTCCACTCACTCCAGTTTCTCACCCATTCCGAGACCTATTAACTTAACATCTATCCTTCCGCCCACTCACTCCCAGCACGGCTGCTGTCCAGAGCCTTCTCCTCTGCTGCTCCCATCATCCCTGCAAAACCCCTCTGCCTGCACTCTCCAACTCATGCCAAATCTCATCTGACAACAGACAGAGTTCTGCTCTTGCAAAGATCTGCCTATGTTGGTATGTGCCCCTTTGCATGTCTTTCTACACGTATGTGTGGGGATACGTATGGGTGTGCCTGCACGGGTAGGCGTGTCAGGGTGCATACCCAAGCGAGTCGCTCCCTGGCAGGTTTCAGATCACAGCACTCACCAAGAGCCTCTCTCCACGATGGGGGCACGTTTCCGGAAACAGCTGCTTGCTTTCAAAGTCTGCTGGCTCCAGCGATGCTGGGGTCACATCCACTTGGCTCTGGAGGCTCCCATCACTCACTGGCTGCGTCTTTGCCCTGTTGGGTTTCTCTCAGCTGGAGGATGGTGGAGGGGCCAGCTCTGTAGCAGAGACCCACACTCTATCTTTTGCTTTTCCAGCAGTGTTCACAATAGCCCTCATTTCCCTGCTTTTCCCTGTGCTTGCTGCAGCCTCAGACCCAGCTCTGACTCTACCCCTGGGAGATGGTTTTATCCCTCAAGAAGCCATTTTCTTCCTTCCCTGTTTTGGGCTCTTCATTCACTATCCAACTTCCACAGGCCCAGCTTGGCTGTGTGCCCGTCACCCACACACCTCTTCTGCCTGCTTCCCACAGCTGGGGCACATCAAGGCAGGGTCCTAATATAATCAGGGGTCAGAGCTGTGCTTGCTTTAGACTCATCTCTCCAGTTCCTGTAAACTCCCTACAGGGAAACCCAGACAGGAGGCGGTGGTGTAACATACAATAACCTGGGCTAGGCCCTGCCTCCCTCATTCTGCAGAGCTCTCAGGCTGCTAGATTGGCCCTGGGGGAAAGGTCCTGTCTTCACCAGAGTGTTTTACCTGGAGTTAATTGATTGCCAGTTAACTCAAGGTGGGTAACACCTTTGCAAAGGCTAGTCTGGACACACCCAGGCTACAAACACTGGTGGTTAACCTGCATTGATCTCTAGGAAAAACCAGAAACCTGTGTGTACTAGAGCAAACCTTTGGGGAATGTCCAGATTATGTTGTGGTTGGCCCTGCTTTGAGCAGGGGGTTGGACTAGATGACCTCCTGAGGTCCCTTCCAACCCTGATCTTTTAGGATTCTATGTGTTAACTAGCTTGAGTTAACTGACAATCACTAACTCCAGGTAAAACTCGCCATTGTAGCCATACCTCAGGGCACCTCAGTTGTGCAGTATCATCACTTCCCCGGAGCAGAGATGGTGTGGTCCAGTGAATAGGGTCTTTGACCTGTTGTGCACCTTATGGTAACCTACATCACCTGTATTTTCCCTTATATTCTCTCCCCCCGTCTCTGGGGATGGGGCTGTCTCTTGCTAGGTGTTTGTACAGTGCCCAGCACAAGGTCTACTATAACACAACTGATAGTACCAAAGAGGACACTAGGCTAAGCAGGCTGGCTGAAGGACACCCCAATGGACTCCCCTTTTTACCTTCGCTTTCCTTCTCACTACTTCTCAGTGCTGCTGTATCCATAGGCTGCTTTACTGTTGGGAATCAGTGCATGTTTCCCTCACTGGCTTTCCTTGGCAATCATGAGTAAATTGCACATTTGGGGTTGGGGAGGGCTGTGAAATTGCAGGTACAATGGAATCCTTGTGCATTTACCCGCCTGTGTCCCATGAAACGCCCTTATGCGCTTTGCTGGGTCTCAGCTAACAGGTGGAGCAAAGTAATCAAGGGGGTAGCGAGAGAGCTTGTGAAAAATTCTCTGTTCTATCTCCTTGCCTCCCAGCTCCAACGGGCGGCTGTGTAAACTACGTTACTATTAAAGTCTGCTGGCACAAGGTAAAGCAGTCTCTGTGCACCAGCTAGCACATGGGTATTAATTAGCGGGAAAACATAAAGATGAAATTAAACACAATCTACGGTATGTGCAGTCTATCCGATGCTCCCTCTGGGAGCTGGGCCAAGCACTCAGAGCTTTACTCTTTCATAAATACATTGCTAGGAAAATGCATTATCTTCTGAACGCTTTGGGTGCATTTAGATTTCACAGCACAATAATACCAAACTCCTGCTGCATTTTAAAGATCCGTCCCAGTCACTGACAGGCCCAATGAGACTTAAATAGCTGCCCTGAAAGGAAAGAGGGAGATGTTCTCGTCATAACTCTAGGGAAACCTTAAATCAAATACAGCCAGGATCTGATGGGTTCTTTTAGCAGGAAGAGAGGTGCAGCATCTAACAAATGCAGCCAGACCCCTAGCAATGAAGAAGACAACACCTCCCCTGCCAGAAAAGAGCCAACAAGCTCTTCTCATTTATAGGGCTGGTTTCTTCATGCTCAGGATTCTCCAAAGAGAACAGTGAGGAAGGAGGATCATTACACCAGGAAACGATACTGTCTTAGGAGAGTGATGGAGTCATTTAGTTTGCTGGAGGGATGATCATCTCTGATCAAAATCTGATAAAAGGGTCCTCAGCACCCTCCCATCTTGGTGCCTTGCATGGAAACCCTCTCCTAGACTAGACCTGAACTAGATGACCCGGGCAAGTCATGTCATTGTTCTGTGCCTCAGTTTCCGCATTGATAAAATGGGAATAAAGATACTGACCTCATTTGCAAAGAGCTTTGAGATCAGCTGGTGAAACATGCTAGATAAGAACTAGAGATTAATATGATTAGACACTTGGGCTGCTTTTGAACCTTCAGTTTCTTCTGAAGAAACCTATTGGTTTTTGGTGACTTCCACAGACTTGAAGGGAGACTGACTCGCCAGTGAGGGACATACCCATCTTGTCATTCTGGTTTACTATCTGTGTTCTAGTAGTGCTAAGAGGTCCCCAGATGAGATCGGGCCCCTATGTGCTAGACATTCCTGTAGTAAGAGACAGTCCCTGCCCCAAAGAGCTTACAATCGAAACAGAGAAAGGCAGTCTCCTTTTACTCCTGGGGATTTGAGGCACAGAAAGATTATGGGTTAGATGTTCAAGAGACCTCAGAATGCGGGCGCCTCATTTCCTTTGAAAATCTTGCCACACGCATCAGAACAGGAGCAGAGGATGTTTGAAAAGCCTATGACTTGCTCATGTGAGAGAGAGCCAGGGATTTAACCTGTGTCTCCTGAGTACTCGGAGAATGTTTTAACCACAAGGTCGTCTCTCTTGTCCATGCCATCCTCCCTCCACACCAATGTCTGTACAGCTCTGAGTACGCCATTTGCATTACAACTTGCAAAGTGCTTTGGGATAAAAGGCTCTGTGTAAATAATGACCTTTATCTGAGAAAGGCACACCCATGGCAAGACAGAGAGAGCAGTGCAACTGTCCAATAGCCAGGATCTCTGTGTCTTTTCCAAGCATACTGGTCACCATGTCAATGACGGGTGTAGCGAGGCAGTGCACGGTAGCATGGCTTGACCTGGCTAACGCCTTTGGATCCATGCCCCACCACCACATCTCTGCCATGCTCCAGGAGTTTGGGATGCCAGAGAACTTCCTCCGTGTGATCCGAGAGGTGTATGAGGGATGCAGCACCACCATTCGCTCGGTCGAAGGGGAGACCGCCGAGATCCCGATCCGGAGCGGAGTTAAGCAGGGCTGTCCCCTCAGCCACATCATCTTTAATCTCGCCATGGAGCCGTTGCTGCGAGCGATCTCCAATGGCGCCGACGGCTTCAACCTCCACGGTGAGAGGCTGAGCGTCCTGGCTTACGCGGATGACCTGGTCCTGACCGCGGACGACCCAGAGAACCTCCAATGTATGCTAGATGCCACCAGTCGAGCTGCCGATTGGATGGGGCTCTGCTTCAATGCAAAGAAGTGCGCATCTGTCCACATCGATGGCAGCAAAAGGGACTCGGTGCAGACAACAGGGTTCGAGATCCAGGGCGAGCCCGTCATCCCCCCGGCAGAGGGGCAGATGTACCAGCACCTCGGCACACCGACGGGTTTCCGTGTCCGGCAGACACCCGAGGACCCCATCCAGGAGATCTTGCAGGATGCCACCAAGATCGATGCCTCCCTGCTAGCACCATGGCAGAAGATAAACCCCCTGAACACCTTCTTGATCCCCCGCATCTCGTGCGTCCTAAGGGGATCTGCCGTCGTGAAGGTACCCCTCAACAAGGCAGACAAGATCTTCCAGCAGTTGGTGAAGAAGTAGCTGTTCCTTCCCCAGAGAGCCAGCAACGAGCTGGTGTATATCGCCCACAGGCATGGCGATGCCAATGTCCCCCGCATGGGTGACCTGTGTGACATCGCAGTGATCACCCATGCCTTGTGCCTGCTGACGTGTCCCAACGCCATGGTAAGGAACATTGCAGCAAACGCCCTCCATGACGCAACAAAGAAGCGGATCGGCAGAGCCCCCTCCACCCAAGACACCGCCAGCTTCCTAAGCGGTTCCCTGCATGGCGAATTCAGATGGGACGGGTGCGACATCGCTTCACTGTGGTCCCGCGCTCGCAATGCCACGCGTCGCCTGGGGAAGCGCATCGGCTGTCGCTGGGAGTGGTGCGAGGAGCGCCAGGAGCTGGGAGTCCTGGGGCCGCAGATCAGGTCTGAGGACAACACCATCGTCACCCCGAGTGCCAGGGGCCTGCTGGAGAGGACCCTGAAGGCAGCCATCCACTCGCTGTACATGGAAGCCCTGAAGCGTAAACCGGACCAGGGTAAAGCCTTCGAACTGACCAGCAAGTGGGACGCCAGCAACCACTTCCTCGCCGGGGGGCGGCTTCACCCGTTTCGCTGACTGGTGGTTCATCCACCGCGCCCGGCTCAACTGCGTCCCGCTCAACGGAGCCGTCCGCCACGGGAACCGAGACAAGCGTCGCAGGAAGTGCGGCTACTCCAACGAGACCCTGCCTGGCAGCTGTGCCCCAACGCCATCCAGAACCGCCTGGCGAAAGCCATCGCACCGCGCCTGGGGGAGGTCGCTGTGAACTGAGCCATCCCCGGGACTGACAGCCAGTTGCAACCTGATGTGGTAGCCACCCACAAGGCCCAGAAAAAGATCATCCTCGTCGACATCACGGTCTCCTTCGAGAACAGGACCCCGGCCTTCCGCGAAGCCTGGGCTCGTAAACTGGAAAAATACACCTCCCGGCCCACAGCCTGAGAGCGAAGGGCTGCGAGGTGCAGATGGACGCCCTGATCGTCGGAGCCCTGGGCGCCTGGGACCCCTGCAACGAGCGTGTGCTGCGGACCTGTGGGATCGGTCGACGCTACGCACGGCTCATGCGGCACCTCATGGTCTTGGACACCATCCGATGGTCCCGGGACATCTACATCGAACACATCACCGGCCACCGACAGCACCAGGAGGTGTGAGCCGGTACGACATCGTGCATCCACTATGGGAAGGGACTGAGAGACTTTTTCCATTGGACCATATGAACTGGAACCATAAACTCACTGAACATTAAATCCCACCAAATGAGGGTAGATCCATCCCTATCATCGTATCCGCTCATTATACTCCACACCTGAACATAGCCATTGTACGGACAACATACCCCCATATCTCAATGTCTGTACTTTGACCCGTTAAACTTTTACCCCCAATCAGGGAGATTGCAGATTATGTATTCCTTACGCCACCCGTTCCTAAACCGAATTTCGCATCCCTTGATAATCTGTACCTTATTCCCTGATAACCAGAAACTTCTATGCTTAAACTCTGTACAATTTTCTTTTTCCTTCAACATTACCTTAATAAAATTATGAATTCTGTGGAGTATGGTATTTGAGCGTAGACTGAGCTGCACTGGGGTAGCTTTCAAATATACACTGGTAAAAGGTAAAAAGACTCTTTTGGGCTGGAGTCCAGAGAGCAGACTTGATGAAGGAAATAAAGACCTTTACACTGAGACTCCCATCTCATGAAGCTGTACACTTCTCAAAGAATGCTGCTTCTCCCCTAACTTTTGGATGTCAGTAAGCGCCAAACGTCTCCACTCCCATTCCAACACAGCAAACCCCATCAGAAGAACTTCTCGTCTTCAAAGTGCTTTACCAAGATGAACTGATCCTCTCAAGCCCCCAGTGCAGGAGGTACATGGGTATAATTATTATTGACAGGTTTCAGAGGAACAGCCGTGTTAGTCTGTATGCGCAAAAAGAAAAGGAGGACTTGTGGCACCTTAGAGACTAACCAATTTATTTGAGCATGAGCTTTCGTGAGCTACAGCTCACTTCATCAGATGCATACCATGGAAACTGCAGCAGACTTTATATATACACAGAGAATATGAAATAATGCCTCCTCCCACCCCACTGTCCTGCTGGTAATAGCTTATCTAAAGTGATCATCAGGTGGGCCATTTCCAGCACAAATCCAGGTTTTCTGTTAGCAATGGCCCAAGGCACAAAGCATGGAACCAACTTCCCTGAAGTTCAGGGACATTCTGATGGGGCCCAGGGCTTTGTTTTCATCCACTGTAGAAACTGGGCCAGCTTCAAAACTCTGAATCCAGAATCAAATGTCCATGGTGTTTTGATCCATGATGTTGGTTGGAGCCCATCTCTAATTATTACTACCACAGTGTATAAGGGAGAAACTGAGGCTCAGAGAGGCAAAATAACATGCCTAAAGGCACAGTGTGAGAGCAGGATTAGAACCCAGGAATTCCTGGCTCCCAGTCCTACATACAAAAAGAAAAGGAGTACTTGTGGCACCTTGGAGACTAACCAATTTATTTGAGCATAAGCTTTCGTGAGCTACAGCTCACTTCTATGCATCCGATGAAGTGGGCTGTAGCTCACGAAAGCTTATGCTCAAATAAATTGGTTAGTCTCCAAGGTGCCACAAGTACTCCTTTTCTTTTTGCGAATACAGACTAACACGGCTGTTACTCTGAAACCAGTCCTACATACAGACCATCATGTGACACTTTTCTCTAAAGGACATTGGCCACACTCCTATTTGGCTGACAATCCACTGCTGTTCCTTTTCAATCACTGCTGTTTGCTGGGGGATACACGTACAGAGAGAGGCTCTTCCCTGATTTATCCAGTGATGTCACAGATCACAATTCTTCCTGACATCACACTGTCCTCTTGGAAACAAACATCATGGTATCACAAGTACAGGGCTGTGGCCCATCCGAACAAGGCAGGGACTGATTCGGGAACAAATTGCTTCCCCTTTGCTTACCTCAAAGTTCAGCGATGCTGCCTCAGCAGCTGCAGGGGAAGTTCAGGACGCCAGGATGGGGTTGCATACTATATTCCATCACTGCGAGGGGGCTGAGCTTCTTCGCTGACAAATCCCACCAGCACCAGCCTTAACTTTGAATTTCTTGCTTTGGCTCACTTTAAAGAGTGTCTAACCAATCATTCACTCTTCCTGCCTAGAGCCAGGCCCATAGGCAGCTGGGACTGAGTCAGCAACACAGTTAGCCAGTGACCTGAGGTACGTGTCCTTAACAATGTTCCCAGGAATTGCCACCAAGGACCTCACCCCGGCCACACCATGCCACAGTTTGGCTAGTGAGTCCTGCAGGTCACTGTTATCTGTCAGACATAGCAGGCTCACAGCGTTGGCTGCTAGGGTCCCTGGCAGGAAGTGACGATGGTCTAGGCTTTACCGTTTCCCCTTTAAACATTAAAACACTGACAAGTTCAGGACAGAAGAACTAACAGCCATTTGTTCTGGTTATTGCTGCGAGCCTTGGAGCCAGATGTGACATTGACATGGCACATCTGGCCTGGTTTTTGGTTTCCATTGCGGAGTTTACCACATCCACCCCAGCCTGCTGGCAACGAAGAGGCTCACATCTGGAAGTAATTGCAGTTGTCACACTTCAAGGAGATACTGTACCACAGAGAAGAAAATTCGATACCAGCGGAGTGGACTCCTCTAGCTTGTCTCCAGATTTCAGACATACGCAGGCAGGGACAATGTCCCTGGCTGGGCTCCGAATTCACCAGGGTGCTGGGCCTCACCTGAGCGAGGCAGCATGCTCTCAGCCTTACTCATCTCAGGAAGAATTGAGTAGAGCTGGGCAAAAAATTTCTACCAAAGCTTTTTTTGGGTGAAATATGCAGATCTGGTGACACCAAAACACTTTGTGAACTTGTGTTGATTTTGCTGAATTGTTTCAGCTGAAAAAAAATCTGATAAAATTGAAATGTATTGTTTCAACATTTCCTGGGTGATGGGACTTCTGCTGCGAAATTTACTTAAATGTTATAGTTAGAAAATGTAAAAGGTAAAAAAAATGCTCGATATCTAAACTAAACTCATTTTGTTTGACTTTCTGCTCTGCCGAAAAGTTTGAAAAACGTTGTTTTCGATTTGACCCAAAACATTTTTTCCCCCTCAGTCTTTTGGAATTGCCAACACCCAGAAAAATCCTTTATTCACCCAGCTCTACAACTGAGTTGAGCACCTCTCTGGATGGGGCTCTTCAGAACCAAGGATTGGGCTCGGGCCTTGGCCACACTGGGAATTTAGCCAGGGGGGCGTAGCTGCACCAGTGCAAACACCTGGAGTTGACACAGTTTATACCAGTGCAGGGCAATGAGCAAATAAAGCCACACTGGTGTAACTACTGGTAGCTGAAATCCCAGCATCAGGAGAAAGGTACTGAGAACATGGCTTGTACATAGCAGCTTCCTGGCCAGCATCCATTCCCTGCCAGTGAGTCACTTTGGCTTCTAACCTAGTTATAATTAGGCCTGGGCAAACCGGTTCCGGCCAAAGGAGAAGAGACTCATCTGGCCATGTGGTCATAGCTGAGACTCATCCCCACTGGATGGCTGTTGGGTGGTTACTGGTCTCAGTCCATTTCCTGGTGGGCAGATGCTGGGACTCCATGCTGTCATCTCTAAGCCCCTGCCTTCCTATCCAGCACTGGCCGAGAGCAGCTGAAACTCATTCCTCTCTGACAGCCGTGCCATGATCTAGGTGAGACAAACTGCTATTCTTCGTGCTGTTAGGACTGGACGAGTGTCCATCACTACACCTGACACCAATCTCTCCTTGCTGCTAGCAGCCAGACACCGCTACGGGTTCTTGTCCTTGCACTGTGTTACATAGGACATAGGAACTGTCAGACTGGATCAGACCAGAGCTTATCTACCCCAATGTTCTGTCACTGGCTAGTGTCAGCTGCTCCAGAGGAAGGTGCAAGAACCCTGCTGTAGGGCAGTGATGAGTTAATCTGCCCCAGGGGAAATTTCCTCCTGACCCCCCAGTAGTTAGAAGGTGCTGCCTACCCTGCAGCAGGAGGGTTTATAACTTCCAAAAATCTCATCTATTTTTTAATACTGACTATAATAACTCTGGATGTTCTTTCTGTCCCCATAAATGTCTTATCCCTTTTTAAATCCTGCTAAGAACTTGGCTTCAATATCTTGTGGCAGTGAGTTCCACAGGATCATGGCACATTATAAAAATAATTATTTCCTTTTATCAGTTTTGAATTTTCCACCTTTTAGTTTCAGTGATTGTTTCCTGCTCTAAACAGGATCCCAGGGGCACATTCACCCACCACAGCATTGCTGGAGGGGGAGCTGCACTCAGCCCTTTACAGTAAGGAATAGTTTTAGCATTAGTTATTTCTAATTCATTCACGTTTATGAGCAACCTGACAATTTGGCAACTGCAACAGGCCTGAGACTGTATCAAACTCTAATAAAAACCTCATAAAGATCTATTAAACTCTGCCATCAGTCTGCTGTTAGAGAAGATTACATAGCTGGCCCATTAGTGGCAAGCTCTTCACTCAGCCATGCTGGCTGGAACATCTCAGTGACTTTAACATATATCTGTCTATCTATCTAATCGGATGCATGAAGTGAGCTGTAGCTCACGAAAGCTTATGCTCTAATACCTTTGTTAGTCTCTAAGGTGCCACAAGTCCTCCTGTTCTTTTTGCGGATACAGACTAACACAGCTGCTACTCTGAAACCTGTTTTTACAAAGTAATTGGATCAAAAACAATGGGCATCATGTAAAAATGAGGGCTCTAGGAAGACATGGGGAAGTGGGGTAGACGTTCTGTTTCAGACAAAAGGGGACAGACACATGGAATGAATTGTGGGAGGGCAAGTGAAAGAGGTGAGTGTAAATGAGTTCAAGAGAGCCTTATCCTAAGGCTGGATGCGGCTTAACTATCCACCATCCATTACAGCCAGGGCTGTCTCCTGCCTACCACATTGAAAATGTCGGGGCTAGATTATTGCCTTCCTGAGGCATCGGAAGTTCTGGGGGGAAGCACAAGAAGGGGAGATAAGAGATGGCCTTTCCCACTGCTGCCCCTCCAGTTTTTGTGATTTATTTGGGAGGGAATGAAGCAACAGACTGAAATAGGAGAAATGAAACAGCATCTGAAGGGAAATAAATATTGCCATTGTTAGTCTCGCCAATATACTCTCAATGGAGCAGAAAATTATTGGCCAGAAGTCCCAGGGTTTTGCAGCTTTCACATGGGAGGAGCAGGGGCTGTGTGTGTGTGTAGGGGGGATATAAAGAACTACAGGTGGCTGATATGATCTCAGACCTGCTGCATTTGTTGAGAATCCAGCTGCTCCTCTCCTGCTGGACAATTTGTTTCACTGAGTTAATTTGCATCCATTCTGCTCATGAGCCTCCTTCCCCCAGATGATGGGATTTCCCACTAGGTTAGCTGCAGATTTGACACAGTTTTAGAAGTTAGGGAGACATTTTGTGCTAAGAACCAGGTTTGTATTATGAGGCAAATGAAAGGAGGAAAGAATATTCTGGCTAATAGCAGAAGAGGGCCCTGAGGTGAGATCCTGATAGTAGCAATGGGTCTGTACCTATCTGAAAGAATGAACAAACCTTGTGGACGGAGGTCTTCGGTCAAGTCCAGGACCTTATTGCAAGTCCAGGGGAAATTACCTCGCCCATTGAATGCCAGCTGAGTGGTCAGACCAGTGGTGGCTTTTTTCCCTTTGATCCTCTGTAGCAATTGTCCAGCTGCTCTGACAACACTCGTGAGAGTGGTGCACGGCGTAAAGGCATGGGCTACCTCATTGGGCCTTGGTGCACAGCGCACTAGTCCTAAAGTAGCTTGTTCCTTTAGAATTGAGACAAACCTCTAATCTACACACTCACCAACAACTGCAGTGACACTCATTGCACCGCAGAGCAGAGGTTAAAGGCCCCAAGATCATGAATTCTGCCTGCACTGAACTCATCAAAGCATGTTCCAAATGCAAGAGAGCGCTAGAGAATATTTCCACGTTCCAACCTCCATCTTCCTGTAGGGACAGAAAGTGCAAATAATGAAACCTGGTGATTCTGGGATCTGGTTGCATTATGAGGAGGAAGGTCTGGGACCGCTATAGCCTTGGGATGCTCCTCCGTGATTATATCACAACTGGCATTTTCCACCAGAAGAGTCAGTTTGTCTTCCTTCAGGACAGTCCCCTGTGCACTCCTTACGAACAGGGCCCCATGTGCTCTGCAGCCACAGAATTCACCTTTTGCTGCAGCATGACAATCCAGAACCTCACCTTTCATTTAAAAAAAAATGTTTCCAGCCCTTATGGTTGTGGAGATAACATTGAAAACATGAACCAAATGTCACTGATACAGTGACCTCTGAATCTGCAGATAACCTGAAATGATGGTCATAAGAGATGTGAACTGTCCCATTCATTCACACCGGTGTTAACTCTGAAACTTACAGATGACATTATAAGCATTGCTAATACAAAAATGCAGCATATCAAAAACTGAAAGTGGGGGATCAGCATAAAATAAATGGAATATATCAAAATACTGTATTGTACTGAGTGTTATTCATTTTCATATTAAGTGAAAATCTCCATTTAAAATTTATCTGAAGCTGCTGAAAAATTTCCACCAGATGCCACAGAATCCAGAGACCTTTCGGCAAAATATAGCTCCAGCACGCAATGAAGTGCATGGGCATTAGCTTATTACAGCACCCCATTATTCTGAACAGTTACTGCTCTCCTGCAGGTGCTCTGCATTTGGCAGTCTGAAACGTTGCACTTAGAGCAGCTTTTAGTTTGGTGTCAAATCAAATGTACGTTGTTTTAAATCTCCAGCTTTTAACAGCTTTTCTCCCAGCCTTGGAGGTGACCACATCATTGATTTCTTTTTTTAGCTGTTTCCTCCTTTCTATGTACAGCCGAGTCTGGCCCCAACTCTCTGGCTGTACTAATGCTGTGGTGCTGGCTGGGGAATATTTGGAAGGGGAAATTAATAGACACACATACGTACAAATAACAAGCACTTTGCAGAACTCATGAGGAAATAATGAAAGGATTCAAATAGACGCTCTATTCTGGGAATAAGTCTCCTTAAAGCCTGGTTCAGAACATGACCCCAAAACAGGCCAGAGCAGCTCTCCTGAGCTTGGCCCCTGCTGTGGTGGGCTGAATAGCTGGGGATGGAGGTGGTAAATACTCATTTCCCCAGCTATTTTGGGCCAGAGTGTTCAGAAGATATCGGGAACTCTCCTGTTCTACTGTCCATTCGTCCCTTAGAAAGACAGTGTGAGTGGATCTCTTCTTTCCAAGCCCACTGCCTGAGGGAGCCCCCCAACTGCTTTGTGGGACAAGAGGGCCAGGGGAGTGTGTGGAAAAGCACTGCAAGGCTCGGGGTGTGTGACTGAGGTGGGAACAGACCCTCTACCATTCGCACACTGGATCCGGTTACAGGCCAGCTCAATAAAAGAACCCATTTTCGATTTTTACAACTGAAATAATTGCCACGCGAGTGCCAAGGGCTTGTTAGCTGGTGGAGGCAGGTGATGTAGTGCAGTGTAGCTGGAGATCACCCACACCTTGCAGGAGGTGAATGGAGCCCCAGAAATCAAACAGGCGGAGCACCATACCTCTCTGCCTGCTGGAGAGTGGCACCACCCAAGCCTGCTGCCCGGTCAGGAGACATTACTGGGAGGAAAATGTTGTCCATTCGTGCTACATTTGAAAGGACTCCAGCTTTCACACTCTCCACTTCCAGCTCCCCACTGGAAAATTGTGGAATCATAGAAATGAGGACAGACAAGATTATGTCATCTAGCCTCTCTCCCTGGCCCATGCAAGTCTGAGCCGTGTGTGAATTAATGAGCTGAGGTTCTCTGAGCAAACAGCACAGCTTGTAAGCACTGCACCAAGCAAATCCATGTGAGGCTGAAGTTAACCACGTTCCTACCACTTCCTCTGAAGTTTCCCTGGTTTCAGTGCCAGGAAGAGAGAGCCTTCCTCCAGCTTGCTATTGCTTTTTCTCCTCCTCAATTAAGAGGCTTTGCTCTTGAAAAATGCTTCTTGTCATGCAAAGCTCTGCAGCTGGAAAATGGCTGAGTTCGGGTCCAGGAACTGAGGCAGCCAGGTCTCCTTGGGCTGGCCCCTTCTCCTGATGTTTGTTTTTTGTTTTTCTTCAGCAGCCTCTCTGTCCAGAAGGGAGCAGTATGTGCTCTGCTGAAATCCTGCTGACAGCTGCCTGCAATTTCTCAGTGGTGCCCGGGCCAGGCCAAGCTCCGCTCTCGGTCACTGGGTGGGTTTTCAGCTGGTCACACTGGAACGGGTTCTGTTTTCATAACCATTCTTATGCAATCCTTTTATTTTTTTCCCCTCCAGATATTATCCGATATTATTTCATCCTCGCCCTGAGTTCTTCCAAGCCTGTGTCTCCAGGAGCCCACGCAAAAACTTCCAAATGCCATTCTCAGCTGTCCCCTTCTAGTCGAGAGGCCAAATCCATCCCTCTACCGCCAGCAGGCTGGGCATTGTCTCACTTTGATTGGTGTAAATCAGTTCCATCAAGAACTCTGAATCAGGGAGCTGAAAACAGAAGGAAAGGAGGTTGCTTGGGCTAGAGAAACCGACGCCCCCATTGTGTCCAATGCCCGCATCATTGCTTTACAGGTTTCTCTTATTTCACACGTGCCTGAGACTTGACTCTCTGCACCATAAGGGACTGCTGTATCGTCATTGTCTGGTTTTAATTTAATGTCTGATCAACTGCCCTGAACTCAGAACCTCCATTATCCATCGAACGGTCACAGGACAGGAAATAGCCGGGTCAGCTTCCAGCACAAAGCCCACCAGTGCTCGAGGTGCGCACCGATTATAAAGCTGGACGGAACCATTATAAAGCTGGACGGTCTAATCTGATCTGCTGCAGAGCACAGCTCAGAGAATCTCACCCAGCCATTGTCATTCCCTACCCTGACCTGGAGGGGCCGGCTCTCTAGGGGAAACACAGCATTGTTGGTCATTTTATGGTGAGTCTCTCAATTGTCAGGTTTTCCTTGAAGCCCCAGCTCCTGGACTCGTGTGATTACTTGACAATCTCAGCTATCAATTTGAAAGAAAATTAATATTCTAGCCCTTGTGTATGCTGAAAAATGCCTGAAAATGTAATCCAGGGCAAACTAATGCTTGAAAATCAGAAGGCAAATAAAAACAAAGCAAAAATAAACATCAAATAAATAAACAAATTATAAAACAAAAATAATAAAAAATTAAAAACAAATGAAATAAACAAATAAAAATGCTTGTAAACATGACCCGAGGTAACCTAATGCTCGAAAATCAGAAGGCAAATAAAAACAACTCAACATTTATTATCACATTTAGAATCTCGTGGTTTTTTGGAGGCCTGACTTCTGGTTTTTGAGCATTCAGATCTGGTAAGGCAGAGTTACTTTCCAGCACCTGTTCATTCTCTGTCTTCTCTGCTGAGCCTACTGGCAGCGGAGTGGATTCTGAGATTCATAGATTCAAAGGCCAGGAGGAACTATTGGGATCAGTTAGTCTGACCTCCTGTACAACACAGGCCATTGGGCTTCCCTGAGTTCATTCCTGTTTGAACAGGAGCAGAGCTTTAAAAAACAACCGATCTCGGTCTGAAAATTGCCAGTGATGGAGAATCTATCCCGGAGCCCTTTGTAAATTTTTCAAGTGGTTAATTCTTTCACTTTTAAAACTGAGCGCCTTCTTTCTAATCTGAACTGTGATAGGAGTGTCTTGGCTTCGGGGGCTTGGCATGTGGCCATTACACTTATTTCACACAGGAAATGAACAGCCATCAACCACCGGTACGTGTCAGTCATTATCAGCTTATTATTACAAGAATTATGGCAGCACCAAGAGGCTTCCATTCAGATCAAGGCCTCATTGTGCTGGGGGCTATATATGCCATGGGTGGGAGGAAGGAAGCTGCATTAGACTAGGAGGGTCAGTGGTCCAGGGGATAGGACATTAGAGTGAATACCTACATTCTATTCCCAGCTCTGCCACTGACCTGCTGTATAACCTAAGGCACGGTCCCTCTCTGTGCCTCAGTTTCCCCTCCCCAACTCTTTGTCTGTTCTTGTCTATTTAAATGTCAAAGTTTTTGGCTAGAGATGGTTTCTCACTAAGTGTCTGTACAACACCAAGCACAATTTGGTCCCCAAAATGGTTGGCTTTACTGAAATACTACCAATATTTAGGGCCTGTCTGTACAAACGTTAGTTTGTAGAAACCCGGGTGATGGATGTGGATCTACCTCATACTAGCCTGCTGTGGATTAACTCTTAGTTTGTTAGTGAGCTTTGATCTGCTGTGCTTTGAAATAGCAGTAGATTGGAGGTATCCTATGAACTCCTTTTCACTTTGAGCAGATCCAATTTTTCTCTCACGCTAAGAATTCTCTATTAGCTCATGAAGCTTTAAAGATGCTTGTGCCAAATGGCTGTTGTTTGAGGCTAGTTGGTCACAATTAGAAAGATCATCAGTGAGTCTGAGGCATCAGCAGCTGCAGCTTCAAATTAAATTAAATGAATCTGGGTTCTTCTTTTCTCCAAAAACACAAAGTCTCTGCTTCTCCAGGCAACTGCTTCTCTGGCACAACAGAATCACCCCTGGCCCCACTTTTAAATCTTTGCAACGAGTGGACAATTTTCTGTTTTTTGCAAAGAGCTTCTGGAGCCAAACGGTTTAAGGCCAGCAGCAGATCTTGAATTCATGAAACCCTAGCTCTCCTGGGCTGCCCTGCTCAGCGGTGCCAACCCTTCTTTCCGATGGTTCTGGCTTGCGACGCTGCACAAGCTCTTATCACCCATGCAGGTGCCCTGAGCGTGTAAGAACTTCCAAACATTTGCTTTTGAGGCTGGCTCAAATGAGAGGCATCAGAAAGGTAGCGGGACTGCGCTGGTCCCCAGGGGAAATGCAACACACATTATCCCTCGTTGCACCTAGCACTGGTCTAGGAGGCAGTTCCAGTCTCAGCCTTAGAGAAAGCTAAAAGTCCTGGCTCACTGCGACAGCGTGGGTGCCACCTACGAACTCTCCAGGACTGGCTGCCTAGTAATTGCATTTGCAAGGGATGCGAAATAGAAGTGGGGCAATCAATCAATAAGACATGTAGACAGTGATTCATTGCTCTGTGACCCCCTTCTGCCAACAACAATTACTACACCACCCCAGGAGCTGGGACTGAAACCTGAGCCTGCCTGACCCGGCTGCCCTGAGCGGGGGTGGGGTGGGGGCCAAAGCCCAAGCCTCCGCGCCCCTGGCCGGGGCGGAAGGGGGGACAAAGTCAAAACCCAATGGCTTCAGACCCAGGCGGGGGGCCTGTAACCTGAGCCCCGCTGACCAGGGCTGAAGCCCTCGGACTTCGGCCCTATGCAATGGGGCTTGGCTTTGGCCCCGGGCCCCAGCAAGTCTAACACCAGCCCCGAGACCCCATTAAAATGGGGTCACGACGCACAAATTGAGAACTGCTGATGTAGTGGGTAGAGCACCAGCTTGGATAATCCCCTTGTTCTGGATGGAACCATTTGGAAAATGTTTTTGGTTCCCATGACAAAGGTTGATGAAAATGATAGTTTTACTTTTTGCAGAAAATTTTCTTCACAAGATTTGAGTTTTTGAGCAAGAAACCAGTTTTCTTGTGGCTAAAACTGAAAAATATCCAAACCCCAATTTTTTTTGTTTTTTTACAAATCCCCTCTCTGCCCCCTAAAAATCACAGAGACATTTCCCATAGGAATTTCTATTCTGACAACAACACAAAAAAGCACCATTTTCACCACAAACATTTTTTGAACCAGAAATGTCGACCAGCTCTAATCCTATAGCATGGACTTCATCCACACACAATATTAAAGGGAGCTGTCAAAAGCTTTTTATAATAGGTGGGTTTTTTCTTCTGCCTTCTATTTTGTTTTGACTCCCCTTTAAAAGCTTTTTTAGTCCCATCTAATTGTTGGCCTCCTCGAGGTGGGGGGAGCTGATGTAAATGATGCCATAAGCAGTGTGTCTGGATCTGGGCTGATTTAGCCAAATTCAGACCTGGTCTGAGTGGATGCAACCCCACTGGCATCAGCAAATCTGGACCCAAGTTTCCTAGGGTGGGAGAATCTGAATTTGGCCCATGGGTGGGAGATCAGGGTGACAGCTGGAAAAGCAAACAACAGGAGAGTGTGGGAAGGTGCCAGGTAAAGCAATGCTCCCTCCCTGCACTGTTAGGTGAAATCAGCGTGTGTGGAGGTCTCATTGCAGTAACTAGCGCACATCACAAAAACCGTCCCAGCTGGGCCCCTTGCTGAGCCCCACTGGAGAGCACAAGGAGTGAATGGGCCACGGAAACCTCGCCCCTGGGTTCTGCTGCAGCAGAGCTGCGGCTCACTGGGTGGGCCATTTGTCACAGAGTTTAAGGCCAGCAGGGACCAGCAGATCACCTGGTCTGACCTGTTCACCATGGGCCACCAGCACTACCCAGCACCCGCACAATAACCGATGAAGTGAGCTGTAGCTCACGAAAGCTTATGGTCAAATAAATGGGTTAGTCTCTAAGGTGCCACAAGTCCTCCTTTTCTTTTTGCGAATACAGACTAACACGGCTGCTCCTCTGAAACCTGTCAAAATGAGACTGAGGTGTTACAGCCCACAGGGGACGAGACTGGATGCCACAGACAGAGAACAGGAAGGACAGCGGTGCACCATACCAGTGCCTGGTGTACCCACTCCGCAATGGTAGGGGACTGATTAAATGTGATACAGCCCAATAACCCTGGCAAGTGACCCCAACCCCACATAGTGCAGAGGCTGGCAAAATAAACTCAAGCTCCCTGCCAAACTACTTTGGGGGGAAATTCCTCCCAGACCCTGTTTACGGCGATCAGTGAAACCCTGAGCATGTGAGCAAGAACCAGCCAAGCACCTGAGAGAGACAATGCTGGGTGCCACCTTAGAGCCCTGCCCACCCTGTCCAGTGTCCCATCTGCAGCCACGACCATCACTGGGGCTTCAGAGGAAGGAGAGTAAAAAACCCACCCAGAGTTCGTTGGTGGGGGGAAAATGTCTTCCTGACCCCTGTGGGTGGCTGGTGTCAACACTTCCACTGCCATTAACTTGCCCTTATCTGTAGTTACAGCTGTCCCCATCACTAAAGAAGTTTGTGTGTGAGGACCTCACCTCCTCTTGTGGGTGTTTGCAGTCAGAGAGCATTTGCTTTTAAGCTGAATATGCATCATCTGTGCATTTATTCCTATTACTGTTCTTATTTATATTTTGCGGTAAATAATTTTCATTTCAAGTGAAATGAAAGCAAGTGGCCCTGTTACTGATCAGATGCCACAAATATCTGGGAGTGCAGCGAGGCTGTCCCCATGTGGGCTGACGTCAGAAAATGGGACTCTCATTAGGAAAGTCAGACAAGCTCTCACGCAATGCTCAGAGGTGCCTCAGAAGCCCTGGAGTGCGATATATTTCAATTAGGGGTCTCTGCACTTGGGCCGATGAGCTGGAAGTATTATTGCAAAGGGACTTGAATCTTGCATTAAATATATTCGCAACATCACAGCACATATGTTCAGGGTGGGAATCTCTGTTGAGATCTGGTCCCTTTGGACTGCAAAGGGGGAACCGCGGCCAATGGGAGCTTGGGGGAGGCGTGTGTGGTGCCTGTGGGTGACAGCAGCATGCGGAGCCTCCTGGCCCCCCTGTCTAGGACCCAAACCTACTGGCTGCTTCCAGAGCACAGCACGGAGCTAGGACAGGCAGGAAACCTGCCTTAGCCCCATTGCGCTGCTGACCAGGAGCCACCCGAAGTAAGCCCGTGCCCCAACTCTGAACCCCAACCCCCTGCCCCATCCCTGAGCCCCCCAAACCCGGAGCCCCCTTCTGCACCCCAAACCCCTCATCCCCAGCCCCACCCCAGAGCCCGCACCCCAAGCCAGAGCCCATACCCCCTCTTGCACCCCAACTCCCTGCCCCAGCCCAGTGAAAGTGAGTGAGGGTGGGGAAAAGAAGGCTGAGGGGAGATACGATTGCTGTCTATAAATATATCAGAGGGATAAATACCACGGAGGGAGAGGAATTATTTAAGCTCGGTACCAATGAGGATACAAGAACAAATGGATATAAACTGGCCATCAGGAAGTTTAGACTTGAAATTAGACGAAGGTTTCTAACCATCAGAGGAGTGAAGTTCTGGAACAGCCTTCCAAGGGGAGCAGTTAAGGCAAAAGACCTATCTGGCTTCAAGACTAAGCTTGATAAGTTTATGGAGGGGATGGTATGATGGGATCGCCTAATTTTTGGCAATTAATTGATCTTTGACTATTAGCGGTAAATATGCGCGATGGGATGTTAGATGGGATAGGATTTGAGTTACTACAGAGAATTCTTTCCTGGGTATCTGGTTGGTGAGTCTTGCCCACATGCTCAAGGTTTAGCTGATCGCCATATTTGGGATCAGGAAGGAATTTTCTCCCAGGGCAGATTGGCAGAGGCCCTGGGAGTTTTTTTGCCTTCCTCTGCAGAATGGGGCACAGGTTACTTTCTGGAGGATTCTCTGCACCTTGAAGTCTTTAAACCATGATTTGAGGACTTTAGTAGCTCAGACATAGGTCAGGGGTTTGTTACAGGAGTGGGTGGGTGAGATTCTGTGGCCTGCCTTGTGCAGGAGGTCAGATTAGACGATCATAATGGTCCCTTCTGACCTTAAAGTCTATGAGTCTATGAGAGTGAGCCACAGAGGGAGGGGGAATGTAGTGAGCAGGGGGTGGGGCCTCAGGGAAGGGGCGAGGCCAGGGTCTTCCATTTTGTGTGATTAGAAAGTTGGCAACCCTACGCCTGAGGCCCTGGGTAGTGGGGCTCAGGCTTCAGCCCTGGGTTCCAGCAAGTCTAACGTCAGACCTGGCAAACCCATTAAAATGGGGTTGTGACCCACTTTGGGGTCCTGACCAGAGTTTAAGAAATCGCTGTACTAGTGGCACAGGGTCCATACAGACCCGCTGGCAGTGGGGTAAATGAGAGCCACCCCTTGGTTGCTCTGTCACCAGGGGCGGCGCGCAGACAAACTCTCAGCATCAGGAGCTGTGCCCAGTTCCTGCTCTGGTCAGTGCTGAGCAGAGCCCGGCTGCAGGGAATCCCTGTATCACGTAGCTGTGTTTTGCCTTTGCTGGCTGAGCTGCTGGGAAATCAGGTTCTTTTTGCTCTGAAGGTCCCCTGCCCCTGAGGGTGTAACAGCCTTGCACCAGCCACCTGCACAGGGAGGAATTTCATCTGCTGTTCCTGCTCAGCCCCACAGGAGTTCAGGGAGCAACCACCATGGGGGGCCTATAAATGATCAGATCCGGCTGCATTTATTATTTAGTGCCTGTGCATCTCATTTGCTATTCATCCCACACAAGAGCCATTTGGCCACACGTAGCAGGAATGCATGTCAGGTGGTTTACGGTAATTCATATGAGGAAGTGGCTGGGGGATACGAGGCACTGGGTAAATGATCTTCATTAAACTCTGGGTGATTATTTCCTTCTTTAAAATGTATGTCATGATGATCAGTGGAGCTAGAATGACAGCCCAGGGGACGGGTTAGCCACACAGTAACAGGGAAGGAGCATCTTCCTTACAAGCTTCTGCTCTGCTGCCCTGGCATGGCTCTCAGTCCTGACCTGGGGTGGCTGCTAGGGAAGTTATATCTCATCAACCCTGAACTCCGCCCTTGGCTTCTCTAGCTCTTTGTATCCCCAGATATCAAAACACTGTGCAATGGAAAGTCAGCATCACTACCCACCTTTCACAAAATGGGAAGCAGGCCCAGGGCGGGAAAGGGACTTCTCCAAGTTCTCACAGCAGCTCAGTAGCCAAAGCTGGGAACAGAACCAAGGTTTTCTGACTATCCATTAGTCTGTGCTGCCTCTGATACAGTCAACGGGGCAGCTGCCCCATTAGGAACTCTACTGATACCCCTGCACTCATATCCCATTGGCCATCAAAGCACCACCCATGTGACACAGGGAGGGTAAAGGAAGATCATTGCTTTTTATTTCAAATACATTAGATGTTAAATTAAAATGTAATTCTGCTGCTCAGAAGAAGGGGACAATGGGGCTCAGGTGGCGATTGAAACATGCTGCAAATTCACCTGGAGCATTTCCCAGCAGCTTGATTCGGATTTCAGGAGTTGAGAGGTAGGGAGGCGCTAGCATTTAGGAATTCCATGATGTGGCATGCCATACCTCAAAATAGTGCCCTGCAACCCCCATATTCATCACTGGCATATGGTTGTGATGTTTCATACAAAGCGTGCCTGGCAAGGTACCATAGGAAACGTCATGATCTGCAGAAACTCATTGTTCTGTCAAAACATGGATATCATTAGCATGTATGAAGGGATGAGATTTTGCTAGATGGTTTTTATTGAAATATGTTGTGAGTCTGGAAGACGCCCACTGCTAGCTCTCCAGTGACAACAAAGGAGGTGACCCACACCCAGATGGGCATTAATAGGCCATCACAAGCAATTGACCAGCAGGGGAATGTTAAACAAGAGATTTACAATTCTGTACGAAAGTTGTGCAAGCATCACACAATGAAGATTGCTCTATTCTGTGACTCAGCAAGGCCCACCAGGACATGTCTGGGCCAGTATCTTCCCTAGGACATGAATAGAGAGTATAAAATAAGGGATAGTGGCACCAGGAGACCATGTCTCTCCTCCCCCACCTACGCTGAAGGCTGGGAAGACAAAGACTTTGAACTAAGGAGACTGGTCCCAGGCTGAGAAGGAAGTTCAGCCTTGTATAAGAACTGTAACCTACCTGCAACATCCAGTGGGGTGAGCAGTGTAAAATGGAATGTTTCTGGGGTGCACAGCTGGGGACTGGGGGGATTTGCTGGTGTTTCCCTCTGTACAGTTCATGAGTGGCTTAGAGAGCATTCATGCAGCTCAGTCGGGTGTGTCTCTGCCTGCTGGTGGCTGAGTGATAATAGCACCTGGAGGAGTTTGATGCTTGTCTCTAGGAAAGCTTTGTGAGAGACAACCCAGGGTGGAGAGTTAAGGGGCACAGTGGTCCCACAGTCTCAGGTTGTACCCTGGGGATCCCATCACATGTTACCAAGAAAAAGTGTTTGATTTGTGACATGCACTACTCTGGTACCTGCTCTTCCTTTGGACTGCCTCCTAGTACACATCATTCTGGAATGATGAACAAGTCAATTGTTTGAGTCTTCTCTGGGGACATAAATATCCTATGATATGCTTTCTCCCTAACCAAACTGCGGGGCTTGAGCCAGAATAACTGTTATCTTGTCAACGAAAGGCTGATTCAACCTTATGGGTGGCATCTTTTCCCAGCTATGCATCCCCGTAACAGGCAAACCGGCGGAAAGTCCCCCCTCTCATTCTGAAGCACTGTATAATACGAAGTAGCAACTTCCACTGGAATAACAATGAGTCTCTAACACAACAGTCCTCAACCTTTTTCATACTAGGTCTTCATTTTCCATATTGGGAACTCCCCACCTGGGTCTCCTCTCTCATTCAGCTGGGATCGAGCCAGGGCCCACCTGCCATACAGCAGTCACAACTCTTGAGCTGCGAGATTCCACTCTAAAAGAACAGTCCATAATACCTAAACGCTGATACGCCATCCTGGGTGAGGGAGCCTTTGTCAGGGCTATGTAGTCACATCTCATGTCGTAGATGTGCCTACATTTTTGAAAGTGCCCTGGCATTTTTGTGTGAGCACAATTTCTTGTTGCAAAATGCCCATTGTGCATGTGGGCTTGTGTACGTAAACATTTACTTCACACAACTCATTCACTCACACTTTGGTGCTGGCATTTTTTAAAATGCAGACCTTCAGTTAATGAAGCGGGGCCACCATGCCGTCTAATCTCCTGTGCTGGTGAGAACACTAGTGGCTGGTCTACACTATACTTATCATCACTCATGTTACGACAGCTCCTAGAAATCAACCTGGTTGGAGCCCAACTGTGCTAGGTGCTGTACAAACATATGATAAATGACAGTGTCTGCTCCAAGGTGCTTACAGTGCCAAAGACAAGACTTAGCAAGCGTACGAGTCCAGGGAGTGGGAGACAGAGTAGAACAAATGCACCAGTACTTGCCCGTTGCTGTGACTGGCGAAGCAGCAATGGTGCTAGGCCAACAGGGGTGCTAAGATTTTCATTGTAGGCTCAGCCTGATGCTGCTGATTAATGATACAGGGAGCTGAGAAGCAGTTTGTGGACTGGCTGCGCCTCCTGCTGTAGCAGCTAAATCTGCAATTTGCTCATGTTCTGGCTGCAAGCTTTGCTGGAAACGTGAATATCTATATTAGAATTAGAGACTGGAACGTCTCCAGGGAGGTCATTTCATTGCCCCTCCCACACACAAGGCCCGATTTTCCCTGTGCATCTGTGCAGATGTTAACAAGCGTTAAAGGGCTTGATTTTCAATACAAAAGGCGAAGGGCTGGAGCTGAGCTCTTGAGTAAGTGACACCGAGAAAGTCAAAGTTTCGTCTGGAATTCCTGCCTGAGATGAAAGCATTGGGCTCCCTGTACCAGGCTGATGCTAAGATGGGTGCATTGGTCATGGGCTATAAAGGCCACACACAAGATGCATCTATGGTGGGTCTCTCCTTGCTAGCATTCAGCTTGGAATTCATCATCGGGCTTGTCGGAAATGCTCAGTTCTCAGTGGCCTGATCAAAGGTCTTTTCTCTCTGAGTGGTACATGTGCAGAGACACCTGATGCCCAGGCCATGTTGTTTGAAAAGTATCTTTTCCCTGGCAGTCTGGCAGCCCCACACCCACACAGTCATATGGTCACCTACCCTCTCGCGAGCATGCCCCCTCCTTCCTCAGTCTTTGATCCCAGCATATGAAAGAGTTCAAAGTGGCTTATGTTGCAAAAGGCTGTCTGGATAGCACAGGGCTAATCAAACCCGTCTTGCCATGGTGGTTTTTAGTTGGAGAAGATTTATATCAAACAGCATTTAAAAACTGTGAAATTTGCAATAAAGGCCCCTTATAGACTTTTATGGATGAGCTTCGGACTCGAACATTTTTTTATGGCTGGCAGTGAACGCTGTCTAATAACTATTGCCAATGATTCAAACCCTAATGCCGTAGGAAATTGAATAACAGTTGCCGAGGGGAGGGAAGCACATAGCCCAGGGTTAGCAAATGTTTCCTTGGGGTTTAGAATTTGTCCAGGAAACATACAGTGGTTGAGTGGTCTTCAAGGATGAGTCAAAACTTTTGGCCAGGAAGAATAAGGTGGTACTGCTTTGATTTCCTGGACAAGGATGTCTGGAAGAATAAATAGGCCACATAGCTAAAGGCCCTCTTCAGTGCAGATATCACAGATCCCATTCTCCCTGATTTCACATACAGTCTGCCTGGGACTTAACTATCTTTAGAAATTTTGTAACGTCTGCAAATCTTGCCACCTCACTGTTTACCCCTTTTTCCAGATCATTTATGAATATGTTGAATAGGACTAGTCCCAGTACAAACCCCTGGGGGACCCACTATTTACCTCTCTCCATTATAAAACTGACCATTTATTCCTACCTTTTGTTTCCTGTCTTTTAATCAGTTACCAAACCACGAGAGAACCTTTCCTCTTATCCCATGTCTGCTTACTTTGCTTAAGAGCCTTTGGTGAGGGACCTTGTCAAAGGCTTTCTGAAAATCTAAGTCTTTTTTTTCTTCTTTGGCTATCCCTCAATGCGAGGATGATGTCTGCCAAGGGGGTTCACTGGTGAGTTTTTAAGTGGCTGAGGAGCCCAATTCTTGCCCTGCAGATTTTTCCACAGAAGTGACATGTGTAATCTTGGAGAAGACATAGTTGTTGGCTGGAGTATTGTGCCCTTTCTTTTCTCCTTTGTCGCATCTCTGTCTCATGAGTACGTCTGTTCTCCTCAAAGTGAGCTGTGGCTTGGTGTATGGTGTGGTGCCACCGTGTTCTGTTCCGCGCCAAGTCCTCCCCGTTTGTTGGATTGATGTACTTTTTAAGATGTACTTTCAATATGTCTTTGAAACACTTCCACTGCCCTCCGCGAGCCCTTCTTCCCTTACTTAATGGAGAGAAGAGTACTTGCTTTGGGAGGCGAGTGTCAGGCATATGTACACAGTGGCCAGCCCAGCAGAGTTGGTGTTTCATGACCTGTGCTTCTGTACTGCTGATGTTGGCTGCAGAGAGAACGCTGGTGTTAGTGTGTCTGGCTTCCCAGCTGATCCTGAGAATCCTCCTGAGGCAGCTCTGCTGGAACCACTCCAGCCACTTGAGATGACGTCTGTAGGTTACCCAGGTCTCACACCCATAGAGAAGGGTGGGGATGACAACTGCCTTGTAAACCAAGATCTTGGTACTTGTTTGTAGATCCCTATCACTGAAGGCTCGTTTGAGTAGTCTTCCAAAAGATATGCTGGTGCAGCGGATCTGGTATTCAATTTCTGTGTCAGGGCTGGCTGTTTGGGAGAGGTGGCTGCTAAGGTACGGAAAATGGTCCACATTTTCCAGGGGTTCTCCGCTGATGGTGATTTGTGGAGTATGAAGAGTAGTTTGTGCAGGTGAGGGCTGGTAGAATACCTTGGTTTTCCCGATGTTGAGAGAGAGACCCAGGTTGCGATAGGTATCTGCAAAAAGATTTAGGGTGCTTTGCAGGTCAGCCTGTTTGTGTGCAAGAATGATACCGTCATCTGCATATGGACGGTCAGTGATGCCAAGCCTCGTGATCTTAGATTTTGTTTGGAGACATCGAAGATTGAAGAGTTGGCCATGCATATGATACTCAGTCCCGATTCCATCAGGAAGATGGTAGCGAATGAGAATCAGAGAATCTCTGAGAGATTCTCATGCTGCTATGGAGGTCTTGGACTTCAATCTCCTACCTAGTAGGCTAAATTGGGCCTCCAGGACCTCTCTCCTATCCTTCCCTACGTCATTGGTACCTACACGTACCACGACCCCTGGCTCCTCCCCAGCACTACACATAAGTCTATCTAGACGTCTCGAGAGATCCGCAACCTCTGCACCAGGCAGGCTAGTCACCAGGTGGTTCTCCCCATCTAGCCTGACAATCTACGTTTCTAATGATTGAATCCCCTATAATTATTACCTGTCTTTTCCTAATAACTGGAGTTCCCTCCCCCAGAGAGGTATCTTCAGTGCAAGAGGATACCACGAGATAATCTGGAAGGAGAGTCCCAACTATGGGATCATTTCCCTCTACTCCAGTTGGATGTTCTCCTTCCCTGAGGCTTTCATCCTCCTCAACAGCACAGAGACTGTCAGA
This sequence comes from Caretta caretta, assembly GCF_965140235.1. Taxonomy (NCBI): domain Eukaryota; kingdom Metazoa; phylum Chordata; order Testudines; family Cheloniidae; genus Caretta; species Caretta caretta. Next base: position 1,750,687 of record NC_134231.1, read on the forward strand.
CTAGGGGTGGGACCGTTCTACTGCGTCCCGGAAAGTCTCATCTAGGTACCTCTCTGTCTCCCTCAGCTCCTCCAGCTCAGCTACGCTGGTCTCCAAAGCCCGTACCCGGTCTCTGAGGGCCAGGAGCTCCTTGCACCGAATGCACACATACACCACCTGTGCATAGGACAGGTAATCAGACATGCTGCCTTGGGTGCAATAAACTGGGTAGTCCCCACTCTGTTGCTGGACTTCTGCCTGCATTCTCTTTATATTCCTGATGCTCGTTCCTTTGTTGTTGTTTTGTTTTTATCAGGGGGTGTTTTGGGCTTTAACATTTAAAGAATGTTAAGTGTATCTCCCCCCCCCCACACACACACACTCCCCGTCAAAACTCCCTCGCAAAACTCCCATTAGCCACTTCTGTTCGCCAGCCATGGTGCAAGTGAGTGGTGGACCAGGGCCAGCACGTGAGTGGAACAGATTCTCCATCTGCGGGGGAAGTGCACTGTGATAGGGAGAAATTAATGAGCTCTCTTGGCCTCAGAAAAGGAATCAAGGCTGCGAGGGAAGGGAGGAGGGGCTGATTTTCAAAGGCACAAATGGCACTTGAAAGTCAACAACAGTTAGAGCCATTTGTGCCTTTGAAAATCTACGCTGGAAAGTAGCCCGGACAGACGGCAACGTGCCTGGGTCCCACTGCAAGTCAGGGGGACTCAGTCACATGAGTCACTTAGGCCCTTTTGGAAGTTACCTGAGAGCCTTATGCTGCAGTCCCCCGGGGCTCCTTTGCACACGGCTCTGGAGCCAATGGGCCTGATTCTCCACTGCCCTGCACAAAACACTCCCCTTGTGACACATCACCTTTCCACCCTCTGCACAAGTGCAAACGATGAGACGGGATCTGAGGCCGTGGGGATCATCCCCTAACCCTTCCCCGTCCCGGCCTCACTGCAGTTTCCTGGCCGAATCTCTCCAGAGAAGGGGTCTGGTTGACAGAGGGTGAGGATGGGCCATTGACAGTGGGCTCCCCTTGTGCCCCTTGTGGTGGTCCCTTCATGTTGGTGTAGTGGAGCAGTGCAAGGGGGGCTTGCACTGTTGCTGCCCTGGCTGTCCTTATTCAGAGGATAAAGGGCTTCAGGACTGACAAGCTGCCCCAAGCATGGCTTCATATGTCATTTCCTATCGTCTGTGCTGCGGCCATGTCCTCCTCATCATAGCCTGGCTCTCGCCTTCACCCCAAGGCAGCCACATGCAGACGTTCCAGGCCTGTTGACAGCACGGCTTTGCCTTGATAAGCGCAGGCTTGCTGTGACTCTCCGGCTCTAGCCGGTTTGAATGTTGCTGCTGCCAAACGAAAGCTGAAGTGCGTTTTCCTCAGGACCAGCCAGGGTGCGGACTTCCCACCATTTCCTGCCATCTGGAATCAGGAACTAACACTTGAAAGCAGCGTCTGTGCGAGCTCGGCCCACAGTCAACTACTGCAGGCTTCAACCACCATCCACGCAAGCCACGTCGCCCGCACGTCTACACAACAAACACCAACCCAGATGCACAATCTTATCTCTGGTATTGGCAGGTGCCAGTGCTCACAATGGGAATTGTGAACTCTTATTCCCAGGCCGGCTCTGACCCATTTGTGTCTACTGTTTGCTTGCTGATGTGGAATCTTCTTATCCTAATGGCAGGGGGGACATTTGGTCTAGAAAAGGGAAACAGCTAACATTTGCCCCTGTGCAGAGGGGCTATCCCAAGGCCTGTACACTACTTGTGTCCCATCTAATCCCAATTTGGAGAGTTTAAATGGGACTTACATGGCGGAGACACCTCATTCTGCCCCTCAGAGGACTAACTGTTAAGGGGATGCAGAGGATTTCAAATATATCAAAGCAAGAATAGTCATGGAAGGTTTTAACTAACCCTCCCCTTTAACAACAACAGAAACAGTCCAGGTTCCTACTCACCAGTGCAGGTTGTTGTTGCACCAAATCATCTGCCAGGACTGATTTTGTCTTAATTCCGCTGGAGGAAATTGAAAGGGGAAATGGTGAAGTTTGGCTGACTGGAGCAGTGTTTATGGAGACTCTGCCGCTCTAGTCCAATAGCTCATCCATCAGCCTCCACCTCCGAACTTCGCTTTGTTTCTCTTCAGACCAGTGTGCTGGGGTTCCTGGCAGGGAGGCCTTCAGGCTGCTTTCTGCAGACTTGTTGATAGTGTTTATTCTCTTCTGACCATTTGAAGATGACCTTGAAGGATTTTTTGGGGTGTTGCTTGCCTGGGCTTCATCCTACTTCAAGGGTTAGAGGGTACTTATGGCGACTTTAGTGCTATTGTTCTGTGGCTGATCCACTTCCCAGCAGGAACCACCAGACTGGATCAGACTAGGGCTCCATCTTGTCCAGTAGCCTGGCTGTCACTGTGGCCAGTGCCAGCTGTTTCAGAGGCAGGTGCAAGAAATGCCACCGTAGTGATGATGGGATAACCTGCCCTCAAGGGACATTTCAGTGTAACCCCTAATGCAGGCTGATCAGACTGGATGCAATGCTGTCCTGGGATATCCTTACCACCCATCCTGCTCTCATATCTTGCAAAGCAACTTCCAGGCATTAACGTTATGGGGAGCTGGGTTAATATCCGGTTTGACGGGGCCCTGGCTTGGGCACTGCAAAGCAATTGGTCCTGATCTCATAAAATACTATTTAATAGCACTCTGGTGACAATCGTGGCGTTCCCTTTAGGCTCCCTTGACGAGGAGGTGGGCCTAACTCAGGGAGAACAGGGGTTTGAAAAGCCAGCTCCTAAGCAACCAGAGGAGCTAGCAAACAGGAGCAGCTAACAGGGGAGTTTGTGAGGGAGTTCAGAGAGGAAGCGTGACAGCCAGATACACCTAATAAACATTCTGTAAACTTAGGCCAAAAACAACCCCAAACCCAGCAAGAGTAAGAAGAATGCAGGCAGAGTCCAGCAGCAGTTTATTGCACTGAATGCAGCCTCTGTGATTACCTGCCTTGTGGGCAGGTGGCGTATGTGTGCATTCGGTGCAAGCAGCTTATGGTCCTCATAGGCTCTTAGGCAAAGTAAGCAGTCCTGGGGCAAGAGGGAAGAACCTCTCATGGATCAGTAACTGGTTAAAAGGAAACAAAAGCTAGGAATAAATAGTCAGTTTTCAGAGAGGTAAATAGTGCGGTTCCCCAAGGATCTATACTGGGACCAGTGCTGTTCAACATGTTCATAAATGATCTAAAAAAAGGGGTGGCAAAGTTTGCAGATGATACAAAATTATTCAAGGTAGTTAAGTCCAAAGTTGTGAAGAGTTTCAAAGGGATTTTACAAAACTGGGTGACTGGGCAAGAAAATGGCAGAAGATATTCAGTGTTGATAAATGCAAAGTAATGCACATTGGCAAACATAATCCCAACTATACATATAAAATGATGGGATCTAAATTAGCGGTTACCACTCAAGAAAGAGATCTGGGAGGCCGTGTGGATAGTTCTATGAAAACATCAAAAAAGCGAACAGAATGTTGAGAACCATTTGGAAAAGGATAGACAATAAGACAGAAAATATCATGCCACTATATAAATACATGGTACGCTCACACCTTGAATACTGCACATGGTTCTGGTTGCTCTGTCCCAAAAAAGATATATTAGAATTGGAAAAAGTACACAGAAGGGCAACAAAAATTATTAAGGGTATGGAACCGCTTCCCTATGAGGAGAGATGAAAAAGACTGGAACTCTTCAGCTTGGAAGAGAGATGACTGAAGGGGGCTATGATAGAGGTCTATAAAATCATAGATGATGTAGGGAAAGTAAGTGTTATTTACCCCTTCCCATAACACAAGAACCAGGGGTCACTCAATGAAATTAATAGGCAGCAGGTTTAAAACAAACAGAAGGAAGTACTTCTTCACACACGGCACAGTCAAACCTGTGGAACTCATTGCCAGGGGATGTTGAGATGGCCAAAAGTATAACTGGGTTCAAAAAAGGATTAGATAAGTTAATGTAGAATAGCTCCATTAATGGCTATTAGCCAAGAAGGTCAGGGTTGCAACCCCATGCTCTGAGTGTCCCTAAACTTTTGACTGTCAGAATCTGGAACTGGCTGACTCGGAATAGGATCACCCTACAAATTGCCTTATTCTGTTCATTCTCCCATCTGAAGACAAGATACTGGGCTAGATGGATCACTTGTCTGACCCAATTTGGCCATTCTAATGCTCTTATGTTCCTTCACACAGTTGTCCTGTGATCTGGCAGAAGCAAATAAGTGTGCGTGAGTGTGTATGAGTGTAAGTGTGTGGTTTTTTGTTTTGATTCTTCTGATTTGAATGTCTGGGTCAGCGAGAACTCACACCCCATGTCCCCAGAGCACAAAGCATTTTCCCCAGGGCACGATTTAAATGGAAAGGGGAATAACTGTAGAGTCCCAGCCCACTTTCCAGGCCAGATTCTGATCTCAGATACAGCTACGTGCATCTGGACACGCTCCGTTGACTGCAGTGGAGTTACTGGGGAGTTACGCTGTTGGAACTGATGCCTGGCCTAGACTTAAAAGTTAGATCGGCATAGCGAGGATGCACCCTTGAGTGCTGTAGTTAAGCCAACCTAACCCTGGTGTCGACGTGGCTAGGTCGACAGCAGAATTCTTCTGTTGACCCTGCTCTGGGAGGTGGATTGTTTCATTCAACCTAAAGCCCCCTTCTGTCACTGTAGGAAGCTCTGTGCCAGGCGCTACAGCAGCATCGCTGCCCTGCTGTCACTGTGCCACAGCGTAGACATGGCCCGGGAGCAGACTGACCCGGTCTCCAAACAAACAGGGTTTAATGTCCTAGGCTGCGGGGCTGGTGCGGAGCGCAGAACGGCTGCTCCATTTGCTGCGCAGTCACGGTGCTAAAGAACGTGAGGCCCGACCTACACTACAAAGTTATGCCGGCACAGCAATGTCAGAGGCGAGTGTGAAAAAATCCCCCCACCTAGGGCTGACAAAAACCTGTGTCCATGCAGGGATGCTGATTCTGGCAACTTAGCTAACCTTGGTATTACTACATCAACAGAAGAATTTCTGTTGCCACACACTGTGTCTCCCTCCACCAGGGAGCTATGCCTGCATAGCCTCTGTGGCCTGATTCTCCTCCTACCTTGTGTTGTCATTTACACCCTGCAAAGTGGGTGTGAAATAAAATTAGTTAGTCCTTCCCACCCACTTTGCACAGCCGGAAATGACTGCACAAGGTGGAGGGCGATGCGGAATCAGAGGTCAAGTAGCTAACTGGCTGCTGGATACTGAACTTTGGTAGACTGAGTCAGAGAGTGCTGTACCCAGCCCCTTCCACGGTGTTCCATTCTCCCCTTCCCACACTGTGTTTTTTCACTCATTTGTGGGAACTTCATTGTCTCTCTCAGATGTCAAGGTTCTCAGAACAGACAATCTCTCACTTTGACTAAAACAATTCCTTCCCAAGGATGCAGCGCTTTTCGGTTGTATTGAAGGAAAACAAGAGCCTGGGAGCTGTGTGTGTGTTGTATTTAATTAGACTGTCTCTGAAACTGTCTCTTTGGGGCCTTGGTGTAGCATGATTGTGGGGAACTTTATTAATGTTTCTCATTAGTTCCAGAGCCCCTTGCTTTGCAGTGGAATCTTTCCCACTTTAAATGCTTCACTGAGAAAACAGAGTGACTGTAAATTTCAATAAGACTTGAATTTCTTTTAACTCCTGCTTCACAGGGGAACTTTGGGCCTGAAGGGAGCTGCTGTGACTTGTCTTGTGCTTTCAGGACTCCTCAGAGAAAATCCAAGTAAGTAAACTTTTTATTAAAACAATAAAGGTTCCCAGGGCTCTTCGAGGAGGATGAGGGACTGCACTCAGATCTGCTTTGACTTACATGTTCAGTTTGCCCAATTCTCCTGAAAACCATCAAGAAGGCTCAGCATTTGGGACAGCACATCATAGTTCTACTGCACCTTGGCGTGTCAGAGGTGGATATTTCATGCCCTAAAACTACCCCCATTCCGTCTCCCAAGCAGGAATTTCCTGCCTATGAAACCCCAATAGCTTATAGTCTCAAGGGTTTTCCTAAGCAGCTGTGCTGGGGAGAGGGAAGTGAACTGGAGCTAACCCCCTGTTGACTAGTGACCAGGTTAGGGCCTCCATCCATACCATGATACGGAGACCAAGAGCCAAGCCAGACTGAAAATATGGCTTATAGAAATTTTACATAGGACTTTCCAATTAGGAACTTCACCCAGCCAGCGGGTGGATTATGGATATATCAGAGCATTAGAGGAACTCAGATACTATGTTAGTAGGGGTCATATAAGTACCTCAATGACAGATAGACAGACAGACAGACAGACAGATATGACTGACCCCAGGACTGTCAATTTGGCACCTTTCAACAGCACAAAATTTATTTGTAAATAATGTAAGTTAAAAACCATTGCTAATCTTTGTATGTTCCATCTCTTTTTGGTGCAATCTTTCTAACTAGTAAGTTACCGGGCCTGCATAGCAGACGCTTTCCTGCCAGTGCTTCAGTTTTCATTCTGTTAAGAATCAGCAAATCATTTAGTCCTCATTACAGATGCCTGCCTGCCAAATTCTTTCCTTTACTATAAATCTTTTCCAGAGTCGTGAGAGCCACAAATAAATACTGGTTGCAGGGAGATTTCTGCTTTTCCTTTTTACAGCCCTCGCACCGAACAATGGCTGGAATGGGAGTGAATGAAAAGACAAGTTAAAGATCCTGGAAGAGAAGAGGATAGACGGACCTGCGCTACGGGGAGCCCTAGCTCAGAACGGCCAAAGTGCAGACTGCAGGCATGGTTCTTCACTGCTTTGCACCCTGGCGCATTCAAAGGGAGTGCAGAGAAGATAAATGCCACCCTTCTGGTCTGGTAGTGCTTTCTGCTGGCTTTGCACTGGCATAAATGATTCCATGGGGTGCAGTGGAGAATCAGAGGCACTTTATATACCCCTAAATGACTATTTGAGGCCTTGTCTACACTTAATACTTAAATCTACCCCTTCCCCCCAGCACTGTGGCTATGCTGAACTCACCCCCAGTGTAGACGCAGCTAGGTGGATGGAAGACTGCTCCTGTCACCCAGCTACCGTCACTTGGGGAGGTGGTGTCCCTAGAGCGATGGAAAAACCCTTCCGTCACTAAAGGCCGTATCGACAGTACGGGGTTATGCCGGTGCAGCTATACCCCCGTAGCTGTGCCGCCATCATCCCCGTACAGTAGACACGGCCTGAGGAGAAGAATCAAGCTCTCCGTGTCACAGCCTATGATGCTGCAGCTGAGTTGAGTGGCCAGGCCCCATCGCATGCTCCATGAGCTCTGCCTGCAACCTGCTCTATTTATTGCATTTTACACGCACCCCTTAGGCACCTGGCAAGATGCCACTGCAGCACCGCAGTCATGCAAAGCCTGGGGACCCTCTCCTAGCTGCTGACCCTGATGCAATAATCCTGCAGTCAGGAGGCCTGGCAAATATCCATCCAAAAGCTCCAGCCTCCTCAGCAATACATGAGCTCAGAAGAGGTCTGTAAGAAGGAGAGCTGGGGGGGTGGGTTTTAGTCAGGTGGTTGTTATTATCAGTAGTTTTCATCATAATTCAAAACTGCTGCCACTTGCCAAAGTGCTTTCTGCAGCAGCCCATTATTAATAGCACATTGAAATGCAGCCGGGCTTTGCTTTTCCTGTCAGACCAGTACTTTTGCTGTCAATTTCTCCTCGCGGCCTGACAAAACTTTGGATTTCTCCTGTAGATTAGTCATGCTCTGACATTCCAGGACCTTAGCTGAGAAAGAAGAGTGGGGGTTTTGGTTTGCTTTGGTTTTAGCAGTTGTCCTAAACTATGGCAAATCTGTGTTCTTGGCTGGAGAGACTGGGAGGCCAAACTTCCTGAAGCTGACCCTACAAAGTTCCATCCATGGCCAACCCCAGCTGAAGGCAGCCCACAGTTACACACCACGTGGCAGTAGCCGCTACTCCATGGTGATGGCTGTTACATGGAAGCAGCATCTGTGAGGACAGCTTTGAGGGAAGGCAAGTAGTTGATGGAACATAGGAATTGTCATAATGGGTCAGACATGAGGTCCATCTAAAGCAGTAAAAGGCTCTGACAGCGACTGCGGAGAAAGGGCAAGACACCCTGGAATTATGAGACAACCTGGCCCCAGGGGAAATTCCTTCCTGTGGACGGTGCATGGCCTCAAGCCGGAGGGTTGGTGCCCCCTCCCCTCTCTTTGTTATTTAATTATAATCCTTTGGATATTCCCATACCCATAGAAATGTCCAATCCTTTTCTGAGGCCACCAAGAAAGGTGAATGCATCTGAACAGAGGACAGGCAGCAACGCAGACTGACTGCCAATGGGTTGTGTGCAATACCCTGACAACAACAAGAAGTTGTGTTCTGGGTGGCTCCTACCACCACACCCTATTGGCTGCACTGAGTCGCAGACCGTTCGTCAGATGCTGGGCTGGGGGTGTCAGAAACACCTGCCTGTGCACATAGCTGGTGTAAACTGGCTTTGGGCAGCACCACTTCATTAACGTCAATGGAGCTATGACCATTTACACGAAACGCGGATCTGCCCCCGGCTCTGCTAATGTGATGAGACGGCAAATATAGGGAAAGAACATTTTGGGTGCAAAGTGTAGTCTGGAGAGTCTGGCAAAGGCCTTTCAATGGGGATCCGCCCACGCAATACACAGCTAAGTACAATCATAGATATTAGGGAAAACTTTCTAACTCCAAGGATAATTAAGCCCTGGAACATGTTACCCAGGGGGCATGTGCAATCCACCTCATTGGAGGTTTTAAGAACAGGTTAGACAGACACCTGTCAGGATGGTCTAGGGTTACAGGAGGTGCTGGACTAGATGACCTTCCAGCCCTACATTTTGAATCTTATTACACAAATACAGGATCCCAAAGGACTTTACACACTGAAATTGATGCACGAAGGACCAGTGTAGTCAAAGAGCACTTCCCCCCTCCAATGAAACACAGCTCCCCTTGGGTAGAACAGCATACGGAAACACTGCACAAGGATAGCTTACTATGGGCTCAGCAGTGAGCCTGCCCCTGCAACCTCACTGGGAAATAATAAGGTGTAAAGATCCTCTTACTCCCTCAGGCAGGCTACCTGCTTTGGGCTGCCACTCCCCCAACCCGTGCAAGTGGATGAGGAGCAAGTGCTCCCTTGTCCCTGCCCCCACAGCCGTGCTCGGCAGTGCTGCTGGCTGGTACAGTGGGCTTACTTCCCACACAGCCCAGAGGGAGGCAGAGACCAAACTGTGCAGCCTTTGCCAGGACCCTGGGGCAGTGCAGCTTTGCAATACTCCCTGCTCAGACTGGAGCACAGGGCACCTGGGTAGTCCTCTGGGATGGCTGTTTGGTAGCCTTGATTCACAGCACTGATTCATTTGTTTAATTCCTGAATTAACACAAGGTTTTTATATCAGACGCTCATCTCTCAAGCACCTGGGTGCCTGAAATCCATAAAAACAGGAGGTTACAAAACAAAAACTTCCAGGGGAAAGACTCAGTGTTAGAACCCTCTGTTCTATGTACCATGCTGAGCACTATTGTCTCACCATCTCCCCTGTCTGCTGTATCTGGCTGTTGTCTCTTGACTGAGACTGGAAGCTCTTTGGAGCAGGGGCTGTCGTTTTGTCCTGTGGATGGAGTCTGGGTCCATGAGTAGGACTCATGCTACGGGAGTAGAAATAATATCTATGTATCCTTCCCGTATTGATCTCTCCCTGCCTGGTGCTTTGCATTGGTGCTATTCCCTGCAGTACTCAGTAACAAACTCCTCCTGATCCTTAGGATTTCTAAAGGGCAGTTGCAGCTTCACCAAACAGACCGTCCCTGGTTCCTGCAGCCTGCCTGTTGCACGTAAAGTCGACTGCTGGGCTCAGAAGGCAGCAATTCCCCACTGCCAGGAGAAGCAGGGAGTTGGGCTGATTTTGATGGCGAGGAGGTGGCACAGCTCTCCTCCTCTCCCCCTCCTTTAGTGAACGTCTTTTCTCTGCAATGTGTAGCACTTTAAAACCCCTGTCCCGTTTTATTAAAAGCGCCACCTCCCCAGGCATGGAGGCCCAGTGCTGTCCAGCCAGCCAGCCAGCCCTCACTGATCTGCCATTTCCCTTTCCCTTATAAACAGCCAGTCAGATGAACGGGTTTGGATTTACGCAGAAGCAGGCACTTCCTCACAGCATCCCGGCCTGGCAAAGCACACAGGACCATAGCAACGGGCTATGATGTCACACGTACCTCAAACGGTGATTTAATTACAGGGTCAGGTGGAAGGAACAGATGGACTGTGAACTGGAAAGTTCCTGTTTGAGCAGAAATGTATCTAATTATTTACACTAATGATGACAAAGGCTAAACGGATAAAGGAGCCTGCTGCAGGGGGCAGTGGATTTGCAATGAATAACAGCCCCCACTCTCAGGTCTCCGAAGAAAAGGGAGGATTGTACCTTCAGACGTACTGAATGGACATTCCCTTTCCTCAGGTAGCAAGGTCCACAGATCCTACAGTGGGTCTTGCAGCCTGGGGACGGAACTTAGACCTGGCAACCACAGCTCAGCAGTCTCCCCCATTGATGAAAAGCTGCGATACCATCCATAGCTATGATGAAAACTGCATCCATCTAACTGAGTAAATCATGAATGGCCCGAATCCCCATTGCCTTACACACATTCATTTACACCAGTGCAAAGTGAACATGTAAAATGCTACCAAAAACTTCCTAACTGTCAGGGGGGTTAAGCACTGGAATAAATTGCCTAGGGAGGCTGTGGAATCTCCATCATTGGAGGTTTTTAAGAACAAGTTAGACAAACACCTGTCAGGCATGATGTAGTTATTACATAGTCCTGCCTCGAATGCTGGGGACTGGACTAGATGACCTCTCGAGGTCCCTTCCACTCCTACAATTCCCCCAAATTTAACTATTTTAATCTCCAAAAATCTAGTTAGTGGCTCTCTTCCTGTATTTACCTTTCTTCCTCTCTACAGTTGTGTCCCGATCATTCTAGGGCTGGTCCGACTCATATGGCCGTCCATAACAAACCTCTCATTGGCTGCAGTGGGAGCAAGGTTTCAGAACTGGTTGCTATCTCAAAGAACTTGCTGGCATAGAGAAACTAGTGAATCCGTGCAGAAACTTTCAGACTGTTACTACCATTCTGATTTGCACTCAGTTTGCACTGGTCTCTGGGGCTGCTGAGAAGTCAGCGACAAGGACAAGACTGTTCGTACTCAGTGTTCACGGTGCTCAGCTCCCTTGCAGCCCAGCACCAGGCAGAGAACAAAAGATTTAGCCCTCTCAACCCCTCTCTCAGCTGATGATGTTCTGGGCTTCCAGCTCTCTTCCAATGGCCCAATAGCTGGGCAGCACTGGGCCCGTGCAGGGAAGGGTGGATCTGCTGGAATTAAGGTAGAAACAGCCCCTCAGCTTTCAACTGTTGTTTCTCTAATGGTTTTAGTAGGAAGAAAATTACTGTACAAAAGGTTCCCCTTAAAGCGCGTTCTAAAACAGCTACTGGCAGAATGGGGGCCATGGCTCAGCACTGGCAGTGAGATCTGGAGACAGCACACTCCATCTCTGCTTTCCCATTTAGTTCACTGCTGGCAGTTTCAAAAGGACTGCACTGGGAGCGAGGGCTGACTCCAGGGTTTCATAGAGTCCGGAGTTATGCAGGGGAAACACACTCCGGATGGTGAAGATGACACTCACTGGCCATTCCTGTCTCTTTATGAAGGGTTTCATTTCAGGACTGTGCTTTAAACTTGGACAACAGTAAAGTACCACGGTATTCTCCTTGCTGCAGCCCCGCTTTATGGCCCACTTGATCAAAATCTTCTGAGATGCTACAACAGCAAGAATAACCCCCTGCTCAGCACTGAAATTAACACACTGCTAGTGCAAAGAGATGTGCGACAGTCTGGCTCAGGGAGGCAGATGGACCTGGATACTCAGCAAGAGTCCCCTCTGCTCAGCTGTCCTGGGAAGGAAATAACCAAGGATATTGAACCAACAGTCAGAGCTACGTCTTCAGCTAAACTTAACATTGAAAAGTTGTGTTTGAAGGGAAAAGATCAATTTGTGTAGGTCCCCAAATGCACCTTCCTTGAGGTCACCTGCTCCCACTTACCCAGTCCAACACTCCAGCTGTTCTCAGGGGAAGACACATTCAAACCCAGAAATTAACGGTGAAACCTGTCTTTTGCAGAACAAGTTTAATTGGACGTAGCAGCTCTCCGCCAGCTCCTGGGGTGGCCATCTTGCTTGGAAATAAAAGCCACATGCCCCCACAATTTTATTTTGCAGAATTCTGGATGAGAATTTTCACCCTCTTGTTCCTCCAATTTCAAGGAAATGGCAGTTTGCACACTCAAAACCAAACTTCTGGGATATTTTTGAGGCAAAAGCCTTTATTTTCTTGGAAAACAGGCCAATAGTCACCATGTTCACTTGGAAAGAGGCCCTGCTTTGCTTGAAAAGCAGCCCAATTTCAATGGAAAATTGGAAAATGAGCCCAGATTTGCTTTTTTGAAAAAAACAAACCAAAACCCTGTACACCGGAACAAAATTTTCCATGAAAATGGCAGGGCTTTGGAGTTTATAACGAACAGCTAAAAGCCCTTGAAACTGGAGTAGTTTTTCATTTCTTACAAATATTCCATGCGCTACCAGAACCAGCTCAGTGTCATATATTTCTGTTTCTAATAATTATTTCTAATAATTGTTTCTAATAATGGCGCAAGAGTCAGGAAAAGAACCATGACACCCATAAGACACTGGGGTGGCTTATGGCAATATCTGGGTGCTGTTTAATGAGAACTAACATTAACTGTCCTCCATTGGCAATCACATACCATGATGATAGGTGCCTAAGGAATCTTTAGGAGAACCGCTGTGTGGTATAAATTTTTATCCTTACTTTTTGTAAAGCATCAGCAGTTTGTTCAGCATTTTGCTGACAGATACAGAAACAAACTCCCTGTCCCAAAGATCTTACAGTCTAGCTAGACAACATATAGACTAGGGAGACAGGAGACATTGGTCAGGGATAGATTCAGAAGATCTCAGCTTCCAGAACTCACACAGAGTTCTTTTGAAAATCGGGTCCCAGTTGTGGGTGCTGAGCCATTCTGAAGAGTCTAACCTCGAGGACTGTGTGACAAGGTGGGTGGCTTCCTGGAGGGAGCTGGGCTCATCCCCACCTACGTGTAGTTATTCGCCTCCTAGCTGATGGGTGGCCAGTGATGGTCTGTGGGTCACCTGGTTCTCAGACAACAGGCAGGCATGCAACTGTTTGAGTCAGGGGCAGACTGCCAGCCAGTCCTGCTGGAGGCTCAGGGCTAAAGGGAAGGACCTGGAGCCCAGAAAAGGGAGTAGTAGGAAAAGGCAGGACAGTGAAGGAATCTGGGAGGTGACAGCAAGAAAGAAAAGTTATAAGCAGAGCAGTGGTGTGGGCTGGAGGCCCAGTGTATGTCTACACTGCAATTAAAAATCCATGGCTGGCCTGCACCAGCTGACTTGGGCTCACAAAGCTCAGGCTAAGGGGCTGGTTAATTGCAGGGTAGACATTCGGGCTTGGGCTGGATCCTGGGCTCTAGAGTCCTGCAAGGTGGGTGCACAGGCTGCAGGTGGGTGCCTAACTGCAGTGTAGACATAGCCTAGGGGTCCTGGGATGGGAACTTCCAGCGAGGGAGGAAGGGCCTCCTTCAACCGGGCATCCCCAGAGTAAAGAAATGGTTACCCCGCCTGAGGGGAGAATGGGCACAGCTTGAGCTCAGGGAGGACAAAGAAGCAGTGAGCCCAGAAAGGGTAAATGGGTTATTGGGGGCTGGAAAAAAGGCCTGAAATGTACAATTTGGGATTTAGTTGGGTCTCCGGTTAACCAGTGAAATAGCAGGCCCTAGATTACCGTGTTTAGGGAAGTGTTATGTTAACATAATTTTAGCATGACCTTGAACCTAATAAATTTCTATTAAAATTTGAGTTCTTCCACATTAATTTCCTTCTCCTTTAGAAACCCTATTGTCTAGGTAGCACATGTACAGGCTAGGCAGATTAGAGGGAACATACTTTTTAAATACACACTTGCAGATACCCCTGAAATCATCAAAGCTGGATTCTACAGCCATCATTTACTGACTCCCGCCATGGTGTAATACTTCATCTCAGGGCTATTGCCATATAAAACATCTTTCATAACCCTCATCTTTTCTGAATAAAGTACCCCTCATTCCATTCATCTTGGCGGAGGAACCCGTCACCCAGAATTCATTGCCGAGGCAGGCAGGCAGCAGTGGTGCAAGGCTGATTTATATCACACTTCCTGGGATTGAGCAGAACGTGTATTTCTCTTTAATTTATAAGTGAAAAATGTGTTTCATGTACTTTTGAAACTTTTTGAATTTACAAGCAAGAAAACAAAACAAAACAACAGCCCCAGTCATAAACCATCCATCTCACACTGCGAGCTCTGCAGATACATAGCCAGCCTGCGCACTGATCATGGGCCTTATCTGACTGCTTTTATGTCCATATTAAACCAGGACAAACCCTAGTGTAAACACTCTGGTTTCCATGTGGGAGCAGCTTGCTCTGGTTTTGCTTAAACCCATTCCAAGCTGACCTCAGCTCAACTAAAACAAGTGGCTTTCATACCAGACTCAGCGTCCACACACACGGGGCTTTCCACCAGTTTAATGATGGCTGTGACTGAGCTGCAATGGCGTGTGTGCAATCTGCAGTTTGTGTAGATGCACCTGCATTAGCTTTAGTAGAGCTAGCTCACTCACACGAGCAGTGGGGACAGTGTGTACTCAGGGGACTTGCGTCTTGCTGCTTTGAAGGAGCTAGTTTAAAGTTAGGGTGGATACGTCTACCCAAGCTGCAGGTTACATGCCTGGCTGCCTTGTAGGTGTCCTGTAAATTGGTTTAAATTCATGCCTCAGGGTAAACGGTGCCCTTTCTTATGTAGAAACTGAGTGAGGAGAAGCCGTTTCAGATTATTGCAGTCACTCTGCTGTGGCCTCATGCTGCGGTCCAAGAGAGCCGAGTCCTGGGAATTTTCAGTCCGACCTGGGCAGCGATCTTGTTTATGTGCCTGGGCTGGAACAGGTATGGGGAAAAAGAAAAGGGGCCCGGCCAACAAGATGGCTGGAGCAGAGGGGCAGGTAGCCCACTTGTGTTCGTCTGATTGACGTTTGCTGCATCCCAAAGGATCTCTGCCACACTGCCACTTGGCTTTCTCTAAACCAACAGCCAACAGCCCTTTGTTCCACACCACCTCGCTGCAGAGGCAAGGCACACTTAGGGGCTTTCCACAGCTCATCTGGGTAATAATGATGGAGAATTCTTATCAAGTCCTCCTTTTCTTTTTGCAAATACAGACTAACATGGCTGCTACTCTGAAACCTCTCTACCATGAGAAGTGTGTCAGAAGCCAGGGTGGCTGTAAAGTACGGTGGAAATGCCAAGGGGGAAATGGCACTTGCTTCTTGCTCCGGGCAGGAACAGGGCCTGAGCTAAGGCAGCCTTTGTGCTATGGATTTTTTAGCCCAATAGATCAGCATGAAGGTAGAGGCTGGGGGAGAAAGTTGAAAAATGACCTCTCTGATTGCACCTGCATGTCTATACAAAGTGCAAGGAACAACGACCCTCAGCTCTACCCAGCAGATCCCCGTGAATCATTTTCATTTGGCAAACCCAGCACTTAAAAGCTGTCACTCACATTAGCTGCGAGAGGGGCAGCGCTTTGAACAATTGCTAGCATGGCCTTTTCTAAGTGCAGACCTGTAAGCCCCCTCCTGCTGTGAGATGGACACCCATTGATCACAGGTGTTGATAGGCCTTGCTTGCCCTGCATTCCCTCATGGCTCCTTCACTGTTCTTTGCAAATAAAAGCCATTTTGTTACCCTTGACTGGTATGATACTAAGGCATAACAACAATCGTGATGCTTTGCACTTCTACAGCACCCGAAGGAGCCCAATGTGCTTTCAACATCATGAGCGCCCAGGTGAGCTGGGTAAGAATCGGTGCAATCCCCACTTCACAGGGCACTGGAGGCCTAGATGGTAAGGTCAGATTTGGGGTGCCTGAGTTTGTGGGCATCTAACTTGAGATGCTGTGGCCTGATTTCTAGAAGTTTTGCACACTCCGAATTCTGGCTGATGGCCCTGGGGAGGGAGTTGCCCAGCAGCTCTGCAAATCCAGCTCCATATGTTTCAGGTTGGACACCTATAAGCTAAGGCGCCCAGAAGGAGTGGGCACTTCGGAAAATTTGGCTCCAAACAACTACACAGTGAGCAGAGTTGAGCACAGGCCTGGACTCCCGGCCCCCTCTACCCACTCACTAGACTGCATTTACCCACTGGCAGGGAGACAAAGCCTGGTACCATTTTTTCAGCTTTCAGTGCCCTTTGTTTGATGAGGTCCCCTCACGTATCTACCCACCTCTAAAAATATTGTTATAAGCTTCATCACCACCTTCATTTAAGGTAAATTAACCACAAGCTTTCACCTAAGAATGAGTACACAAACCCACTCAGAAAATAGTGTCCTGTGGCAGAAGGTTCCACTGGGTATTGTTTGACTAGAGGGCTGACAGAGAGACACAAGCAGAGAAATGCAGGGACAGAAGCGCAGAACGGAAAGCCAAGCAGATGCAGTCTGGAAGCAAATGATGTGATCCTGAGATAAAGCTAAGGGAAAAAATCTTTTTGGGTACAAGTGTTGGCTGGAGAGGCAGGCTTGGAACAGCCAACAAAGGAATTGCTTTCTGCTGTTTGATTCCTACTGTGCTCAGAGTAACAGGACTTCATAAATTCCTTGTAAATAAACAAGATTACATCAAAGAAAACCCCAGACTCCATTGTCAATTTCTTCTCCCAGGTGGAACGCCCACAGGGCCCCAAACTGTGAGGGGCTGCTCTGGTCCAAAAGGGTAACACCATATTGGTGTCTGAGTGGAGTCGGCATTGTGAAAGCGAGCTCCCAATTACCCAGGACCCAAGCAGGCCCCTCCTACATGTGGGATGATGGAGCTCCTCCGATGAGCCATTGTGTGTAGCAGCCTGCATGCCTCTTAACTAGATTGGCCACTGGAATCTGGACTGAGTCTCCTCTGATGATGATAACAGACTAAGCCCTGAAACCCCTTCTCAGCAGGGAAGCGGGGCCTGGGTTTTAATTTACCTTGCGTTTCAAAGTGATTGCAAGTGATGGTGAACCAGCCTTTTGTGCAGCCCACCTGAAGGCTTCCGGTTCCCTCACTCAGAAGATCATTTACATCTTCCAGGGGTTGCCTTAGAGCAGCCAGCCATGGTCTGCATTTCTCTTGTTGACAGTCATCCCTTGGGCCCTGGGATACAGAGGGGATATCAGGTGGGGTGCAGTGGCATGACTTTGTGTATTGTTTAAGTTACTCCAAGTTAACCAAAGTCAGGCCTTTTGCATAGAGTCTAATGGCTTCCAAATGATTGAATACACCAGACAAAAATAAGGATTATTGTAAAGAAAGAGGACCGACTGGGGGGTACAGTCCTGGAAGCAGATGCTGTAGGGGCAGCTCTGTCACCCTGGGGAAAGGTGTAACACTCTGTCTCCCATGTCCAGCAAGCTGCTATGCCACCCCTGGTGCGAGCCATAGTCAGGCACTGACCTCCCCAGTCACACTATGCCCTCTCTACCCCTTTTGCATCTGCGTAGGGCTAACCCCATTGGTCCCCAGTGTTATTTACAGAAGAATTGCCCAACCAGATCAGAGCCATAGCCCATGAAAACTAAAATCCTACTTCCAGAACGATGCTGATGCTTCAGGGGAAAGCAAACCGCACCTGCTTTTAACACACTTCTTTGCCAGTTATGAAATTCAGTTTCTTCCTGACTCTTGAGGTGTGCCATCAGCTTATGTCTAGAGCATGAGACTGGACTACCCTTGTTATTTCACTCTAACATATGGCATCAGCATGCTGCAGGCAGTGAGCCAAGAGACTGATCCAAAGCTCAAAGCCATCAAGATGTGACCATGAAGAAAAAAAAAAAAAATCATTTTCAGAAGGATTTACTATGTTCTCATGGCTTCCCCAACAGGAAACTCAGAGTTCAGCCCTCTGTTAAACAGTGTGTTTATGGGCTGGCTTGGTACATGGTGGTTAAAAACAAACAAACAATCCAGAGGAAAGATGGCAGATCATGAAGGGCTGAGGACCATCAAAAGCACATTCCTGCGTTTTGGGATTCTGCTTCATCAGATGAGCCAGAGGAACGGTGACGGCCAGGAGGCTGGAATCTTTGTTTGTCTTCCTCGGCCTCAGCATGATGATACAGTTTGCGTGTTCTGTATCCGGTCACAATGGCTGGGTTACAGTGTGCATGGAATGTAAGGCCCAGCCACATCTCAGCACTCAGCTGATTGCTGCTCCGTGACTCTGCAGGTTGGACCACCACTCACATAGGGCTTGGCTGTTCCATGGACATCCTAAAAGGTCTGGAAAGGGAAGGGATCCAAATGCATCCCGGTTGGAAAAGCTTTCCTCCCAGAATAAGCAGCCAGGTTGTGACTGGGGTTGCTCTTGTCATGAGGCTTTGGAAGGGAGAGTGAGAGGGCCCATTTAATGGTCCAGCAGAGACAGTCATAGAATACAACTTCTATATGTTAAATGGTCACTTGGCTGCACGCGGAGTCCAGGAGCGATCCGGATGCACTGTCAGCAGCAGAGGTAGTGAAAGGCTCCCCAAGGGGGAGAAGGACAGAAAGAATAGCCACGGCAGGTTAACCACCTAGTTCTTTGTGCTCTTCCGGGAGATGCTTCCCATGAGGTGGGAGAGGGAGGTGGAGCAGCTGGAGCGCACGGATCACCCCTGGGATAAGCCTGGGGTGCATTCTGCATTCCATCTCTGCGTGAGACAGGGACAAAGGAAACAAGAAGCATGTCTATAAATATGGGTGCACTCAAGCCACAGGGAGCTCTGAACACACAAGGTGCTCTAGAGATAAATTTATAAATGGAATTAAATGATGGGGTTGTCTGTGGTAGCAGGGGACTGGACTCCGAGACCCAGGATGTCCCTATGAGACACAGGCTACCCTACTCCAGAAATACAGGGTGCTCGGGAGCCACAAGGAGCTCCAAACACAGGATGACATGCTCTGGAGAACGGGTTCCTCAGTACATGTTGACAGACACTCAGTGATTCAGGACACCATCATGCCCTAAGAATAGGGAAGGGATTTTTAGTGCATGGTTCTGTCTAGAGAAACCCAGATTAATGATATACGGTTCATAAAATTGTACCATCTATAGACAGAAAAGGGGATTACTGTCAGCTTGTTCACATAACACAAGAACCAGGGGGTCACCCAATGAAATTAATAGGCACCAGGTTTAAAACCAACAAAAGGAAGTACTTCTTCACACAACACAGAGTCAATCTGTGGAACTCATTGCCAGGGGATGTTGTGAAGGCCAAAAATATAACTGGGTTCAAAAGAATTAGATAAGTTCATAAAGCATAGGTTCATCAATGGCTATGAGTCCAGATGGTTGGGGATGCAACCCCATGCTCTGAATGCCCCTAGCCTCTCACTACCAGAAGCTGGAAGTGGATGACAGGAGACAGATCACTTGATGATGCCCTGTTCTGTTCATTCCCTCTGAAGCACCCAGCATTGGCCACTGTCGGAAGACAGGATACTGGGCTAGATGGACCATTGGTCAGACCCAGTATGGCCGTTCTGATGCCCTGACAATGTAAGGTGATGCCCTGCAGAATAATTTTAAGAGTGCTTTGGCAGTGGAGTTTGACATTGTTTTGACGGGGCTCTTTCATGCTTGTCTGGCTCAGGTTTCCTGTCGCAATTCAAATGCTTCACAGTAGTTAAGGAAGATTTTTATTTATTTATTTTTAATATGAATGAAATGAAGCCAAATTTACTCCAGATGCCTTCTTATCCCCTTCCACCGCCCTCTGAATAATATGGAGGGGAGGATGCGGGACCGTGGATGCCCCATTCAGAAGGTCACGTCACTAAGGAAGCCTCCGAACCATGACTACTATTGTTTGACGTTGATGCTGCGGTAGTGCCCGGAGGCACCAGCCAGGATCAGGGCCCCATTATGCTGGCTGCAGCACAGGGGCATACAAAGACCCAGTCTCTGTCCCCAGGAGCTTACAGTCCAGGAAAAGAAGTAGAAGAAGCCCCTTTTTTGGGTCAAGAAGGTGGCTTTAGTTGAGTGATTCAGACTTTTTCTCCTCGGCGCTGCTCTCTGGGAGCATGGAACAGTGTACCATATGGGGTGATTGTTATGGTAATTCCTGATTTATGAGCAGCCAAACCTGCTAACCCCGTCACTTCACCAGTTAGGGGAGATGTGTTTTTTCTGGTGTGTTGGAAGAACAGGCCATACTTTGAGCTCCAAGTTTTCCTGAGCTCCCAGCCCCTCTGGGTGTGAGAGATGGCGAGGTGATAACTTATGCAAACACTCCTTAACACCCAGCCTGCAGAATTCCATACAAATCAATCAAGGGCACAAGTTCTAAGGACTCCAGCCCCACAAGAAAAAAAAAAAACACCCGGGGCGGGGGGAATGAGTCAGGGCAAAAGAAAGGAGAGCCTGTTCCAAGATTGAGACATTAGAACTCATCTTCTTTGGCATTTAAACACAATAAACCATCACTAGACTCAAACCCAGGCAGCCTGTGGTCTGGGTTAGCCAAGCTATTCCAGGGCAGACACCACCTGGAACGTCCTCCAGGGTGCAGAGGACACACCAAGAAGAAGCAACCCCCCCTCCTTTTTCCCTCCCCATCTCTGTTGCCTGTGCTCTCATTACCCCGCAAGCTCTCAGCCTATTGAGTATTCCCTTCCATTATGGATGACATTTTTATTTTGATCTTGCAATGCTCTCAGGGTTTGTTCCTGGATTGACTCCTTCTCCTCTCTCCTTGCAGGCTGTTATCTTCCCTGGCTATCCCCTCTCATCCCTTGCTAACATCCCTTCCTGTCCTTCTCCACTTTGGTTTTATCCGTACATAGACTGTTACAGCTTTCAGTGTTCTCAGAGTTCCTTAGCCAATATTCTCTCCCCCCCATCTGGGCTGTCAGTGCATCCTCTTGGGTTAATCCCTGTGTTCTCCCAGGTGCTCGTCTTCTGCAAATGTTTGTGCCACAGGGTTTTACTGGAACAAGCATGTGTGGAAAGCGGATGACAAAGAGCTGACAGAGTATAAGGCAAGGTACCTCTGCCCAGGGGCCAGATCCTCAGCTGGTGCAAACTGTCATCGCTCTAGTGACTTCAACTGAGATATGTCAGTTTGCACCCACTGAGGGTCTGCCCCAGGAGCTGAAGTCTAAATTGACGGATGACACTAGTCAGACACAAAGTGCACCCAGAGACTCAGACCCAGGTAGCAAACAAAGCTGCACTGGTTTAACCAACAGTGTGATTTTAAATCAACTTTGTTACAGTGGCACAATTGTGTGTGGACATTCTGGCATCAGTATAAACCTATTTACATTTATAGCAGTTTAGCAGGACAAGCTAAACCCCCATAAACCGTTGCATCCGATGGAGTGAGCTGTAGCTCACAAAAGCTTATGCTCCAATAAATTGGTTAGTCTCTAAGGTGCCACAAGTCCTCCTGTTCTTTTTGCGGATAGACTAACACGCTGCTACTCTGAAACCTACTTTTAAATGGATATAAATAGGACCACACCAGGGTTTTCACCAGTTTAACTAAAGTCTGTGTGCAGCCAAGCCCTCAGAGAAGGGTCTGTCATAGAGCACCTTCCATTGAAGAGCTGACCCATCCTGTGCTGCGGCAGGATTGGTCTCAAAGGGTTAACTCCCTTCCCATCTAATGGCCAGGCATGCGGATTGCTTGGTCTCCTATGGTTAAATGTTTCTGGGCTAATGTATTTTGTGATTCATATTTTAATATTGTTGAAAGCCAAGAAGAAAAGAATAGGTTGCTGATTCCCAGCAGGGCCCCCTCCTCCCTCCATGGGGGCTATTTACTTACCTTTCCTCTGGGGGCTCTGCGAGCTGCACGGCCCCCACCCTCCTGCTCACTGCATCTCGGCAAATTAAATCAAGCGTCTGGCTAATTCACTGAATGCAGCCACTCAGACTCTCAACAAGTAAATCTGGGGAATCACTGTGTTACTTTAATGGCAGCTCTGGGGGACATGAGCCCTCAGGGTGCTTTGTGCCTCAGGGAGAGAGGAGGATGCTCAAAGCCCCACAGGGGGAGGAGCTGGGTTAGGCCTTTGTGCTCCTCTTCCCCAGAGGTTTACACGCCAGTCTTGGCGCAACGCGGGCTGTTTTCTTTTGCAGTTCCCAGACCACGTCGAAGGCAAACCGGCCTCATGTTCGCTGTGTTAACCTGTGTTGAGTCACGTTCACACTGAAAATACGATTGTAGTCCCAGAGCATGTTTGATTCGATAGCAGTATGGAGTTACTCGCCAAGGGATAATCTGCCTGCCCTTTTTGGGTTTGGAGTGGAGAAACTCATTCCGGGCTAATGCGAGTTGCCATGGAGAGTGGTGGGAGAAGGCTGAAATGCAGATGTCCCTTGCTGAGCAGCCTGAGTCACGAACGTTTCCGGTTCAGCACGTCTCGCAGAACCCAAACTCTACATGTTGCTGGGTATTTTGCTCACTTGAGCCAAATGCCCACATTAGAGTCCATTTCCTGCACAGCAGCAGGCAGGAAACCTGGCCAAGGACCACCATAGTGGGGAAGATAGGAACATAGGACTTGTCAGACAGCATCAGACCCAAGGTCCATCTAGCCCAGTGATCATGGTCTGACAGTGGTTGGCACCAGATGCTCCAGGGGAAAGTGGAAACCCCCCACGAGTAGACAGATTTGAGATAATTCTTCCTCCTTGATGGTCTCAACTTGACCCCCTAGTAGTTAGAAATTGGCTCAAACCCTGAAGCAGGGGATTTTCTCTCTTTTTAGCATTAACTCAGATAACTTTGGCTATTCTTGTTATCCACGTAAGTGTACACTCCTTCTTTGAATTTTACTAAGTTTTTGGCTTCAACTACATCATGTGGCACTGAGTTCCACAGTTTAATTATGAGCTGAGTGAAATGGCTTTCCCTCTACAGTCAGCAGGGAGCTGAAGGAGGGGAGGAAGATTCTGTGTAAATCTCATCTCCCCTCATGTTCAGTTTGAATTTGCAGGGGAGTGGAGGTGGACAAAGCCTTAGTAGGACAGTCAACAGTATCTATAACAGAGGACATTAAGAAGGTACATGCTGTATATTGCATGCCAAAGGGAGGATGGTATTTCTTGAGGCACCTTTATGAGTCTGGAGCCAGGGGAAAGGGCTCTCTCAGGGGCTGTGAAAGCTCTCCTTACACTTCCAGCTTGGACTCCTGTTCAACTCTCTGCTTGATTCATCAGAGCCTGAAAGGAAATTCTATGTAACTGAAGAATGGGTTTCAAGTCAGAGCATACATCAGGTGCTGAGTGCTGGCACCCCCAGAGCTGAACCTGGTGATGGATCTAGGTGTATTTGTTTGGCTAGAAGCAGAGATGGCCCATGTGAGTCACGTAATCTTTCCAGCCAGCAGAAATTACTCTGAGAGCAAAATGTGCCACTTTTGGGGAGAATGATCATTTCAAGCTGGAGAGCAGGGAGACGTGCTCTGGCTGGTGCCTTGAAAGAGAGAGAGAGAGCTGGAAGGAAATGACGTCAGATTTCAGTCTTTCATGCACTCTGTGGATTTCAGGCTTAAACAGTCCCAGAGCTCATTCTGGAGCCAGAAACGGCCTAGCTTTGAGAAATCTGTTCTTTAAACACAGAAAAGCATAATGGCCCAAATCACTGGCTCGTCCATCATTTGCCCTCCGTACACAGAGTCAGCAGGCACTGGCCTGGCTTTTAGTCTAAATCTCCCGGGGGGTGCTGTGGTTTCTGAAAGCTTCAATACACATGTATGACGTCATTGTCTCCATGTTGGGTACTGGCAACGGACAGAGAATGATCTGCTCCCTGCCTGACTCAAATAACAATCTGAGAAATTAAATGCAAAAGCCAACTCTCAAATAGTGACGCGAGCCAGCAAAATGAAGAGATTCACACCTTAAAGAGGGAACATTCACTTTACTTGTACACAGGGGAAAGGGCAATTAACAGGGTTTAAAATCCAACCAGAGACAGGGCAAGATGTGGTTTTAACACGTTAGCTGGTCAAAGTGAACCCTGGAGAGGAGCCTAGAGATCACCTTGCTCAGCTAACACATTAGTAGGAATTCAAAACATGTTAGCTACTGGGTTTTTAAAACACACCTTTTCTCCTATGCAGAAAGGGCCCTTTCTCCCTGCAGAATAAGCACAGCTGTGAAGGAGCAAGCCATGCCCTGAAACACAGATTGACTCCTGACTGTAGGTGCTTCAGTTTTGGGGCACCCTGAGACACCTTAAAGAGGGCTGATTTGTACAAAGTGCAGAGCTCCTGCCCTAGTGATAACCAGGGCACTTTAAGGTACCTCAGGCGAGGCCCCTAAAATCACTGGTCACTTTTGAAAATGTGGGCCAAAGTATTTTGGAGTTTAACAAACATGAAAAGAAAAATTATGAGAAACTCTGAGAGCGGTGAATGTAAACGGAATTATAATTCAGTCAGGTATGGGTGCAGCCTCCCCTCGATTGAAAGTCCTTCTTGAACGCTAAGATTCCCTTCTGAAATTGGTCAGATACCTTCATCTTTGCCATACCCTTCAGATGTCAGGACGCCCCTCTATGGGACATTAACTCCATTCAAAGCTAGTCAGTCATTTCCTATTCAGGATACTAAACAAACCCATGTATGTCCCACCTGCCACAACCCCTCAAAAATCCCCCAACGCTTGGGCAATGCACACAAAGTGTGGGCTGGTGTGAAAGAGATGGGACTGGAGACAGCAGACAGCTCTGTGACTGAGTCCTTATGTAAACGCCAGGGCTCTAGTGGACCTAAATGTTCCAGTTCAAAGGAAGATGCTGGGAGTGTAACTGCAGTAGAGTATTCCATTATTGCTGATAACGTTGTCTGAGATTTACAAGGTAGTTCCAAGATGCTACAAGACATTGTTCACCTGCATTTGTGCGGTCTGGTGGTTAGAGTGGGGGTCTGGGAATCATGGCTCCTGGGTTCTTTTCCCAAGCCTGACACCAGCTTACTGTGCGACCTTGGGCAAGTTCCTTCATCTCTCAGTGCCTCTGGTTACCCGTCTATCAGAAAGAG
Source organism: Caretta caretta (assembly GCF_965140235.1). NCBI lineage: Eukaryota > Metazoa > Chordata > Testudines > Cheloniidae > Caretta > Caretta caretta. The sequence continues at coordinate 1,775,970 of NC_134231.1, forward strand.
AGTCTTTTGAGGCTTAATTATAGTTGCCAAGATGCTTTGTGATCCTTGGGTGGAGGGAATTATATAAGTGAAAAATTGTTATTGATCAGCTCCATGAAATTTAGGAAACCACACCTTGCATTCCACTAAGTGTTTAACTATTAACAATAATAGCAGAGACCACAAACTGTGTATGATGATGCTTGCAAAGGAAACATGCAAGTTGTTCATGGAGTAAAGGCTCTCAACACCCAGTAATTAATTCATGTCTGTTTCATGCACCATTTATGAATTACTTGCCATCAGTGTGATGAGCTGGGCATCTGTGTATAAAAACCTGAATAGATTAGAACTGGGTTGTGCTCGACCCTCAGAGGTTGCTGTATTTCAGTAGACAAGTGACAAGACTTTCATACAAACCATCTTTGTTGTGTTTAAGTTCCTAAAGTGTCCTCTGGGGTGGAAGGCACTTCAGAAATGAAAGGTATAATATACACGATGGGGTTGACTCTGAATGCAGAGTCCTGTGTGGGGGTGACAGAATGTTTGGGAAAAGGTGGAACATAGTAGAAATTACAGAAAATAAATCAAGATAATAGTGATGATCCAGTCCCTGAGAGATGGAGCAGGTTTTGTCTATGAGGTAGTGACTGGCTAGTGGAAAACAGTGCACAATAATTAACAAAACAATAACACCTTCCCCTCCCCTCCGTGGTGCCTTTCCACCTGACGATGAAAGGCGCTGATTAACTACATCGATTCATTACAGGCATTGAGCCTCACAGCGTCCCCTTTTATACCCATTTCACAGCTAGGACAGTAGAGTTTCAGAGAGCTCACACAGGCAGAGCAAGGAGCAGAAACTACTAGGGGTCTTGACTCCCAGTTCCCCATCCTCGCCAGCAGGAAACAAACTGCATTCAGCAGTTTACTGCCCCATGAGAAATCTGGAGCTCGGAGATTGCAGGAGGCAAAAGGAGCTGGCCTCTTTCCCTGACAGATTCCCATAAGGCCAGGCTGGGACGCCATTAGTCACGTTGAATAACACCTTACATGAGTAGTCCCGCTGCAATCAATAGGACTTACAGTCCGAGTAAGGGTATCAGAAGCCGGTCCACTGCGTGGAGGTGCTTAGGTGGCGTTGGACTCACAAGAATCGATGAGATGAGTGAAACTCCAGTTCCCATTACACACCAAAATGTAAATCCAGAGATGCCTCTGAACACCAAGGGATTGTACATCCTCTGACTGTAAATAAGCATTCCTATTCTCTGAAGGCCAACTTTCTGGCTGGCTGAGACAACAGCTGCACTGCAGTGATGAGCCCCCAGGAGGGCAAGGCATATGCTGCTGCTGAATTTGTAGCCTTTACAGATGGAATGTAGCCACCTTTTGTTAAGTTTTCATCCTGCTGAATATGTATCAGCCGGATTTGCATGACTCCTTTGCATAAGCCATTGTGCTTGTCTCTGCAAAGGGTCTCTTTTTAAGACAATCAGCAGTAATCATGTAAATAATTCTGCAGGCATTTTCCTTCTAGGACATGGCCTGTGTTTTATACTGCTGCAAATTCCTAGTCATGCGGGGCAAGATTTTCAGTAAGAGATCAGCACGCAGCAGTACTCACTGAGAGCAATAGAGAATTCCCCCATTCTCTGGCCATTGAGAACAATAGGAGCTGAGCAATTTGGGAAATCAGCCTTTATTTAGGTGCCTAAATGGAGCCAAGCTGGAAATCTGGCCCTACTTTATGTCTACCAGGGTCCCTCCCAGTGAGAGCTTTGCATTAAAGTTTCTGTTGACATTTTTACTTGCTGTACTTACTGGGGCAGTTTAACTATAGGACTCCCTGAATCCAAGTCCCCTCTTGCTTCTCAGCTTGGTTTGTGAGAGCAAATAGGGCGGCTATGCTTTTGATTTCAAACTCTAATTAAGCCTGGGGAAAGGAAATAGTGCTACTTAGGTTCTGCACTCACTGAAGGGTCCCAGCCATAGCTCCGAGACTCGACCGCTTTTAGCCATGTAGAGTCCCTGTTCAGTCCCATTAAGCTCTGTGGTTAGAAAAGAGTAGGAAAAATTGGCCCTAATGACAATAGACCTATTGAGAACTTTCAGCAGGGCCACGGGAAAAGAACATTTCATTACAATCTGGAACACGGATAGAATATAAATTGCAATAATGACTTTTAAATATAAAACACTTAAGTCAAGCCATCTGGCTTCACATCCAGCCTGAGATGAACGGACTGGAAATCACTCCAGTCTGAAGGCTGCAGATAAATCTGGGATGGCCGAATTAGTGCTCTGAGCACACTGATGAATCAGCACTGTGGATACTGGGAGCACAGGCTCAAAGCTGGGGGAGTTTTAGAGCCATTAATCAAAAGATATACAAGCAGCCTTCTTTCCCCCTAAAGGGCTTGTCAAGCCTAGACCATACAGGCTGACTGCAGTGGTATGAGGTCCATTTTTCACAAGCATGAAAGGAGGACAGAGGAACTTCATCTAATAGGCCCCTGCCTGTGAAAGCATTGGCCTGACAGGACCTGTTCTTGAATCTCTGGGAGGAGGGAGACAGTGCTTGGAAAGACTATTTGCAGACAGGACTAGACAGAAGGAAATGTGCTATAGGGAACAATCCCATGCTAGAGAAGAAGGATGGTTGCGAAAGCATCTACTCACCCCAGGCATGCCCTTTCAGCGCTGGGTGTGACACAGTGGCCTCTTCTCCTTTAGCATCCCCTGCCAATGGTGCTCTGGGCTTGTGGTGGTCTGCCTCTTCCTCTGCCCTCCAGCCAGGTCACTTTTAGTCCTACCCCTTCCACAGCAAACTGAGCCCGACATGGCAAGAGTCACACCAGAGTTTTGGCCCAACTTCAGGCTTTGTGGGCCAGCTAGTCCTTGGCTCCAACATCTTCTCTCTCTCTCACCACACACACCCCCGCAGGTGGGCCAGTAGGGGAACCCTGGCTCTCCCTCTGTCCTAGCTTCCATCACAGGCCCCTGCATGAAGCAGGCCAGATGTGTTTGTTCAGACGCGGCTGCAGCCAGGCCTCCCTCACAGTCTCCCCAGGCTGACCCCCAAAAAGGGAACTAACCTAGTTTGGGGTGGGGGGAAGGTTCCCCTCTGCATCTGCTGGCCCCAAAGACCCTCTGACATCTATAAGTCTCCGGTTAGGCCCCCAGCCAAGCCTGCCTTCACAGAACTGGCTCCCTCTCCCCATCCACCACGACTGAGAAGGACTCTTCCTCTTGTAACTCCTCCCTACAGGCTTGGCACCTTGCACAGGTGTAGCAGGGTGGGGCTGATTGGGTCCACAGGCTCTGATTAAGTCTTTCATAACAAGGTATGTGTCTGTAGCACAGTGGTCTTAGGGGCCAGACACAGGCCAAGAGTGCTAGGTTCAAATCCCAGTTTTACCACCAATTTCCTCTGTGACCTGGGGCAAATCATAGTCGCTCTTTGCCTCAGTTTCCCCTGCTGTACAATGGGGAAATAACACTTCCTCTCTTTGTCCTGTCTCTCTACATTCTTCGGGGCAGGGAGTGTCTCTCCCTGTATCTGTGCAGCACCTGCACAATCGGGCATCAGTGTTAATATAAATAATAACTGGCTGGCCCGGGTTCTCTCCATGCTTAAGTTCTATCGTTATGGGAACTGCACAGTAGCTCCCTGTCAGCACAGAACAGTTCTGTACAGAGCCTGCCGTAGGGCCCATTGGAATTCCCATCACATAACTCAGTCATCCTTTCAGAATGACTGAATCCGAGATCAATGCTTTTCCAGCGACTGCAGAGCCCTGGCCAAGTCTCGGGCTGCCTCGCAGAGCTGATAAGCAGCGAATAGGCAGTGTTCTCTCCTCTCTCGCAGAATTTGTAATCATGTTCACGTGGAACGTGCTGTAATCAGCAAAGGTTTTATTGCCCCAGGTGCAGGCGGAAATGCCCTCCAAACCCACCAGCCTTTCAGCAGGAATCTCTGAAGGAGGGTGAGCCTGAAAATCAAGTGTCTGAATCAGCTCGTGTGTTGAAAGTGCACCCACCTCTCAGAAGCCAATGTGACATGGTCAGGGTTTGTTCGAAGTAAGAAAACATGGCAGTGTCAGGTCAAAAGTGCGCAGAGGACTTGAGCTAAAATGTCCTTCCTTCACCACTGGCTTACCTCCCTGCCCTTTGGCCCCCTGGGGTTGTGCACTGCTGCTGTATGTATGTCCTTTGTCAAGGACTTTGGCTTCCTTAGCAGGGATCCTTCCATAGGAAGGTAAAACATGATTATCAGTTACTGAGTGGAGGACAACAGGAATGGCTCTTCTCTCTGACTGGCGTAAGTCTTGCCGGTTCCCTTTTCCCACCCACAGAGAGAGATCGCTCCTCTAGCAGGTACTTTGTGCCTCTGTCGCCTTCCCTGACTCAGTACTCCCTCCCTCCCACCCCCGCACCAGAGCTGCGTCCTTAAACTAAAACAATAAGGGAAAGAAACCAAATGAGAACACAGCTCATTCTGCACTGGGAAGGCAATAGTTTCTTCTCAATAGTGAAACTCCAGATTATTCATTTTCCAGAAGGATGTGCATCCATCTGCTTGAATTTGAGAAAAGATTAACAAGCCAATGAAAATGAAACCTGCTATCCCAGTGCTGCCATTCGTCCTGCAGCAGATTCGCTCTCCTTTACACAAACACACACACACACCCGGCCCTTGTCCCAGGAGCATTGGGAGGTGTTAAAGAGATTTCCTCGGAGATAGACACCAAAAAGAAATTCACCAGGGCCCCATGCAAAGGGCTATTCAGCAGACTTGGCAAAATGTTAGGCAGTCCTGTGTAATTGGCAGTGTGCCCCCCCCACCAGCCAGGAGTGGGACACTGGGACTGGATGGAGTTTCAGATAGAATAGAACTCAGTGAGAGACTTGCCAAAATCACTCATGTATCTGCTGGAGCCAAACAACAAAAGAGCAGGAATGCAGGCCTCGGAGGGGCTGCAGGACCTGCAGATGCTGTGGATTCTAATTGGCTAGAGCATCCACAACCACATCCTCTGAACAACAACATGAGCCTGACTCTCTCGCTGTGTCTGTGTGTTTGTCTAAGAGCTGAAGTGCATCATGGAAATAGTTGGTTCACCTCATGATGGAGTACCATCCATAATATATCACATTTCACTTCTGAATAGCTGCCAGAAATAGCACCATCTGTCCCCTGGTTCTTCCATATCATTCTCCGTCAAACTGAAAAAGGCTCTACAGAAAGAGCCCAATTTTATGTAGATTGAACCCAAACTTCACTGCTGGCAGCAGATGAGTCCGTGCCCAAGCTTGTATTTTGCCCTGTGTTTGCCTGTTCCACGGTTGCAGTACAGGGTCCAGGCACACGTAGCTCTCGTATTCCGTTAAGGACACTGACAAAAAAGTTTCACGTTTTCTATATAAATTAAAGGGGCCAGATCCTCAGCTGCTGAGAATTGGGATGGCGCCAAGGTCTTGACCAGTGTCAGACTCTAGGGAGAAGCTCTGCTGTGTGTGAACGGCCTTTCCTTGCCTCCTGAGAGATGGCTGCCTCCCGGCTGAGATCAGGAACGGAAGAGGCGTCACTGCACACTCGTTTTCCTACAAGCAGCAGGATTCCTGGGCTCAGATGGATGGGGGCTAGTATATTTCTTCATGCTCTGGAAAAGGGGATGACTGAGACTGATGGACTCTGAGAGATTGATCCAGCTCTCATTGGACTCAACAGAAAGCCTCCGACTGATCTCTCTGAGCACTGGAGCAAACCATGTATGCCATGGCTCTGTTCATTGGGCTGTAGAGCAGACGTGTGTCTTACACCTCCTGGAAGAACCTCTCAGCTTCCTGTGGAAAGAATGGAGCTCCCAGCAAAGCCAGTTCCCACTGGAGTGTATAAAAACCCTCTGGGGAACAGTCTCCCCCGTCAAGCTGGCTGTTTCCCAGGGCAAAAAGTGGGGAATGCCGTGCCTCTTGCAGCTGATAATGCTGAAGTCTCAAGTAATTAGGGGGAAAATGCAAACAATAGCCCAGGGTCACCTGATTTTGAGAAATATACCCTTTATTCTCTATTCCCCAGTCACCCCAGAATGCATTCCTGGGCTACACGGGTCCCAGTGCTTGATAAGGGGAGGCAAGAAATCTGCATTGTCCCTCCCAACACCTGCTGCAAGAGCCCAGGGTCGGGACCGGTGGGAAGGACAGCTAAGTGTGCCACACACCTACCATTCACCTCTCGAGGGTGGACCCAGGAAAGACTGCAAAGGTGGCGCCCACGAATGGCTGCTTGGTAAACAGTGGGCAAGAATCCACCGCCATTCAGCAAGGGAGCCATGCAATGTCTTGGAACGATAACAACAGGGCAGCTGCCAAGGCAAAGTATCAGGGTACAGATTCGCAAAAAGAAAAGGAGTACTTGTGGCACCTTAGAGACTAACCAATTTATTTGAGCATGAGCTTTCGTGAGCCACAGCTCACTTCATCGGATGTGATGAACATGTGATGAACATCTGATGAAGTGAGCTGTGGCTCACGAAAGCTCATGCTCAAATAAATTGGTTAGTCTCTAAGGTGCCACAAGTCCTCCTTTTCTTTTTGCGAATACAGACTAACACGGCTGTTCCTCTGAAAAGGGTACAGATTGCTGTTACCCAGCTGATGACTGTATGGGCAGCAGCCCCGGAGCTAGGGCCCCCAGAGTTTGCTCTGAAATGGAATGAAGGTTGAACGAGGCCAATTGATTTAATGATTCTTGGGGTCAGGAGAGGAGACACAACAACAATCTAATAAGATGCTTCTGCAAATATATCACAGTCCATTAGGAGAGCAGGAGGGCTCTTTGGCTCGTCAATAGGCCAGCTGTACAGCACACTATCTCTGCGCTCAGGCCCAGATCAATGTGGGCCCTACTTTATAAACCCACTAATCACTTTGATTTATAGACAACATGTCCCTGAGGCACCTGGAAGCCTCCTCCATTTGTTCCAAGAGGAGGGTTTAAAACCTGACTGCGTTTTAGTAATTCTGGTTTGGAGATGCTGGAGGATTTAAGTTGCCTTCAGCCCCCTTTCATGTGGCTTGCAAGATTTACAACACAGAGATTGAATTTCTTAGCTTGGCTGAGGACGCATGAGAGCTGAGCATCCCATTCCTGCAGAAGGGCTTCTGGCTGCATCATTTATTCATAGGGTTGGTGCAGGCCTGCCAATGGGGGGGATGCAGGGGGAGGGCAAAGGAGGCAATTGCCCAGGGGCCAGGGCGATTTAAAAGGGCCTGGGGGCCCCCAGCTGCTTAATGCCCACCCCCACTGGTTGCTCCGTGCCACTCCTGGAAATGGCCGGCACCCTCCCTGTGGCCCCTGGCAGGGGGCAGTGGAGGGATCTCTGCACACTGCCCCCGCCCTGAGCGCCGACTCCACAGCTCCCATTGGCTGGGAACTGAGGCCAGTGGGAGCTGCGGGGGGGGGGGGGGGGGTTGCCTGTGGGCAGCAGTGCACGGAGACCCCCCTGGGCCCCCTGCCTAGAAGCCACTCCCAGAGGGGTGTGCCGGTTGCTTTGGAATTTGGGAGCCGCCCAAGGTAAGTGCCAACTCCCTAACCTCCTCCTGCATCCAAACTCCCTCCCAGAGCCTGCACCCTCCACCCCCTCCTGCACCCAAACTCCTTCTCAGAGCTTGCCCCCTGCACCACCTCCTGCCCCAAACTCCCTCCCAGAGCCCGCACCCCACACCCCCTCCCACACCCCAACCCCTGCCCCGGCCAGGTGACAATGAGTGAGGGTGGGGGAGAGTGAGTGACGGAGTGATGGGGGTTGGAGTGAGCAGGGGCAGGGCTTCGGAAAAGGGGTGGGACGGGGCATGGCCTTGGGAAGAGGCGGGGAAGGGGGCGGGGCAAGGGTCTTTGGGTTTGCGCAATTAGACAGTTGGCAACCCTACTGGGCGGGCACGTGGAAGCCCTGGCCGAGCTGGAAGAATGCGTCCAGCCGGCAGCTCGTTGGGCACCAGCCAGCGCAGGTGCAGGACCGCCCAAATGTCAGGCGGACCGCACCAGCATCCGCGCAGCTTGTGCGTGTGTGGGGGCCCGTTGCCAGTTCTGCCCTGGGGCCCGGAATTGCTGTCAGCGGGCCTGGGTTGGTGATCTGGCATTTCAGCCATTGACTGCAAAGTGGAGTCCTTGTATTACTGAGACCCCACTCCCAACCTCCTGAGACCGGTCATGTGTCCAGATAACAAGCTCACCTAAAACCCTCACGCTTTGGGGGAACGCAGCAAACTGAAACTGGACCCTTCTACCACCTCCCTTCAGCATGCTAGTTACTCCTGCTCCAGCTCTGCCTGGAATAGTGTTCAGATACCAATGGAGAACATGATACTGTCTCTGGTTTTATATGGACAATATCCATTACACTATTACAGAGTCTAGATGTGAGGCAGTATTGCGAGCTGAAGCATCTGACTAGATGTAGATGAGTGTCCCCAGCTGACCAACTCAACTTCTGTTGGGATCGCAGCTAAATCTAAACCCAAAGCTGCAGCAGGATCCCAGTATAATCATATTTACCTTTAACAAGACCATCTTTGCTTGGCAACTGATTTCTGTTGGTTCCTTGGGTAGTTGCTTAAACCAGTACCTATAGTTCCTCTAGTCTAAACAGTCATAGTGCAAGAGGCAGGATCAAAGGCCTAATCTCAGCTCTGTCGATAGGTAGGGAAATCCTTTCCGATGTCGCACAGGTGTTTGCTTGTAATGTAGGTTCCTGACCATGGAATTTACAGTTCTGCTGAAGTGCCTTCCCAACCCTTCCAAGTTTGTTTGCAAAGGCGAATGATTTCTCGCTCTTTGGAATCCACCAACCAACACATTCTGATGTGATTTACAACCCTCTCTCCCATATTATGTAGCGCCATCTGTTAAAGAGGGCACTGCTTTTAAAGGGCTGTATTTATTGTCTTGTAACTCTACCTGCAAGAAATGCAGCTTTGATGACCCAGCAGATCAAAGATAAAACATATTGTTTATAGCATTTGCTTTCATGTTGAAAATGGAATTGTATATCTCTCAGGCCATAAAACTGAAATATTGCTCTTTGAAAGAGTTTCATTGTGCTTCACTTTGTCTTGGGATTCCAGTCACTGACCTTGTAAAGCGCAGGAGGAAAGATGAAGGCCGGTTTTGTATGTCATTAGAGAAAATGAATGAAGTCATAAATCATCCCTCCAGAGCTGTGTTCGGGTGGCAGGGACAGTATTCCAACCTGCTCCTACAATCTTCTGAAGGCGCCTCTTCAGATACGCATGGGGGCCCCAGACTTAAACGTAGTCAGATATCCCTGATCCTGGTTGATGTCTAGGCTTGCTCAGGGCTGGGAGAGATGCAGAAGGGTTTGAATTCCTCCTGGATAGAAGGGGTGGGGCAGAAAACAAGAGAGAGTGAGGGAGAGCGAGCATGTAGAGACTTAACAAGACATGAATTAGGCATGGTGAGGTCTGTGAAGCTAGAAGACCACCTTGCCTGGGGATGGAGCGCTCACTAGGATCCAGCCACGGGCCTCAGAACAAATCCTAGCTGTGCAGCTGCCCTGAGCTGGAAACTCCCTCTCTAGTATACTACTTTGTAGCCTTTTCTCTCTCTCTGGGGTAGGTACCTACTGCTGCCCTTGACCTGAGCGCCTTCCACCGAGTAGACTGGGAATGATGAAGCCCCCAGTGGATTCATGGAGCTCTTCTCCCTTTCTGGGCTATAGAAAGTTCTGTTTGGGGTAGGTGTGTTTTTTCTTAAGGGGGCACAGGGGGCTGCTTGCTGCGGTGAATGCCATTCTATCTGTGGGTGGAACTGCTTTACCAAACCGGATGGTTGACAGCATTTCCTAAAGGTGCACAGCCTCTGGCTTCCTCTGGAAGATTATTGTGCAGCTAGAATCCTTCGATGGAGAACGCTCTGTCACCAGCTCTCTTGCATGTCATGCTCAGGCTTTGTGATCTGGTTAGATCTACTCCCGTCTAGACTAATCCCAGCCTCTCACATGGTGGATTTTTTATTTTTTTGGAATGCTCAATTTCCTTTTCGTTTTTACAAAGACAAACTGCATCCCAATAACTGCTGGAGTGTGCCGTGTAAGTGATTTCAGCTCCCCCCTCAGACTGGCCACTTAGCAACACACTATATATTTGTGGTTTCAGAGTAGCAGCTGTGTTAGTCTGTATTCGCAAAAAGAAAAGGAGGACTTGTGGCACCTTAGAGACTAACCAATTTATTTGAGCATAAGCTTTCCTGAGCTACAGCTCACTTCATCGGATGCATTGTGGTTTGCTTGGGGCAGATGCCTCAGACTGGGACAGAAGGAGAAAAGCATTTTCACACAGTTAGTGGCTTAGATTCTTTCCATTGTATTTGGCTGCCAAACCTTTCACTGGTGTTCCTCATCAAATGCAGAACAGTTAGTGGGAGCCGTCTAGCCCATCTCCTTATGCATGAAGAATAGACACCTGGATTAGTAGCAGACTTTGTTTGACGCCATGATTATGCTTGGGACTGTGCACCAGAAAGACACTCCCTGGCCCAAGGGGCACTGGGCCCAATTTTCCAAAGTGCTGCTGAGCATTTACAGCTCAAGGCAGGGGGAGCGGCAGGTGCTCAGCACCTTGCAAACCAGGACTTGTCTAAAGAGGGTGTCACGGAGTCCCTGGGCGATGTTCTGGAACTGCTCCCCATGAAGCCAGGCAGGACTCTGGGGAAGTCTCCTTTCTGGGAGCAGCCTGTCTTCAGGACACAAAGCTCACACAGCTTCCACCTTCCTGGGTCTGACCTCGGAGCATTCAGCATCCTCTGCCCCTCTGTGTGCTTCCCATAACGAGTCCACCCAGGCGGGGTCTTGGGGAAGCCAGAGGGTCCTGCCCCCCCACTCCGCAGTCAGACAGGACTCTCAGCCAGCCAGTAAAACAGAGGTTTCTTAGACGACAGGAACATGGTCTAAAACAGAGCTTGCAGGTGCAGAGAACAGGACCCCTCAGCTGGGTCCATTTTGTGGGGCAGTGAGCCAGACAACCACGTCTGCACTTCACTCCATGTCCCAGCCGGCCCCAAACTGAAACTCTCTCCAGCCCCTCCTCCTCTGGGCTTTCCCCTTTCCCAGGCCAGGAGGTCACCTGATTCCTTTGTTCTCCAACCCTTTAGCTCTCACCTTGCAGGGGGGAAGGGCCCAGGCCATCAATTGCCAGGAAACAGGGTGTCGGCCGTTCTCTGTGTCCAGACCCCTGCACACACCTGCCCTCTGGGCTCTGCAATGATCATACACCCTTATCCCACCACCTAGATACTTAAGAACTGCATAGGGGAAACTGAGGCACGCCCACACTATTCAGAGGAAACATTAAGAACAGTCCCACTTCATCATAGAGGGGCAAAGAGAAGACGGGTCACACTGGGAGATCCAGCGGTGAGGAAATTTTCAGGAGTCACTTCATTACAAGTGGGTGTTTTATGTTTTTTTCTGTTTAACTAGCCCCAAACATCTCTTCTTGTGAGCCAGGCAGGAGAAGGGAGTCTTTGAGAGGGATCTGAATAGTCATGGGCAGCACGGAAAGATGCACAAAGGCAGGAGTGGGCATCCAGACTGGCACTGCTGGCAGAGTGGAGGGGATGCATGGGCAATACGGACTCTGCTGCTTTTTATAAACCAGGAGGAGCCTAGACAATGACAGCCTGGTATAGATAAAGTTAAAGAAAACAGAAAGACTTCAACATTATCCTGGGTAACCGGTCCTCTGCATGCTGTCCTTGCTGGGCCTTTTCAGGGGGAGGCCTGCTTCACCCTGCAGGCTGCCTCGCATTCTGGCTCTGATTAGCAAAGCACTTAAGCATGACCTTAACTCAGAGAAACTTAAAGAGCTCAATCTGTTTAGTTTATCAAGAAGACTGAGGTGGCTTGATTACGGTGTGTAAGTACCTTCTCGGGGAGAAAATACCAGGCAGTAAAGGGCTCTTCACTCTAGTGGAGAAAGACACAACAAGGAGCAACACCTGGAAATTCAAGCCAGACAAACTCAAATTAGATAGAAGGAGCACATTTTTAACAACAAGGGTGATTAACCATTAGAACAAGTACCAAGGGGAGTGGTGGATTCTCCAGCTCTTGAAGGCATCAGACCAAAACTGGATGCCTTTCTGGAATATATGCTTTAGCCAAATACAGGCACAGGGGTGACTGGGTAAAATTCTATGGTCAGGACACCAGACTAAATAATCTAATGGTTCCTTCGGGCCTGCAGAGCAGTGAACTTTAAGTACATGAAATTCTATGCAAATACTTAAAAGTAAGCAGAGGCCGATGTGTTTTTCTGGATCGAGGCCAAAGTACTCAGTGTGATGCTGGCAGACCAGCTCACGCCAAGGGCCTCATGTCTCCACCGCACACTGACAAATACATGGCTGGAATCAGTCTGGCTCACCGGCGTGTGAGTATTGTTCAAATGGGTGTTAGGACTATAAGAATGTGTTGAGGCTTTATGGAATGCTGGCGAGTGGCTGCCTGCACTGATCTCATACATTTGTTTTGTAAGCATCTCTGACACTGCAAAGCACCAGCCAGGAGAGAGAGACATTAACTAGTGTAAAGTGGTGATCTACAACAGTTATGTCCTGGCCCCCAAGGAAGGCTCATTGATACCAGACGGACTAAACTGGGACATTAAACAGGACAAGAGAGTTTGCAGCTCTGAACTTCCTCACCATGAAGATGAGTCACATAAGTGGATTCCTCCCAGCAGCTCAGTGCACAGGGAAAACGGAATAAAAACACGTAACAAAAAGAAACTGTAGCTCCATGCTGCTTGGACTTTGGAGGACAAGGTTTCAAGGCATAAGCAAGAGATCCCCAGACCTTAGCCTCAGTTGGCCCTAAAGGATGTCTAAAGTTTGCATATTTTAGAGGTTTCTAATACTTTTTGAAACTTAAGATTGTAACTCATTTGTGTGTGTATGTTTTTCTGCTTTAAGCTTGTAAATACCTCATTTCCATTTAATAAATCTTTACATAGTTTATTATAGGATTGGCTACAAGTGCTGTCTTTGGTGTGAGATCTAATGTGCAAGCGACCTAGGGTAAGTCACTGCCCCTTTGGGCCTGGGAGTGACCTGCATTGCTGTGTTCCTGGGTGTAAGGGATCACCTGTCACAAAGGCAGGCTCACCGGGGTGGCGAGACAGATTGGAGGACTCAAGCGACTGTTTGTGACGCCCATGTTTAGGGTGTTACAGTGCCCGAGGAGAGAACTCTTGATAACTGGTTGGTGAAATCTTAGAACTCACAGACAACGTGGGGTTTGTGCCCAGGTTCCTAAAGGTCAGCCTGCGGGGGGGGGGGGGGTCCTTATACTCTTGAGCCACTGCAGACAGTTTTAGTTGCAGCCCCTGCAAGACTGAGCCCAGGACAGGGACTGAAAAGCATGACAATCTCGCTCTGCTGAGAGAAAAGAACATGGTGTTTTTCTGACAGCTGCAGGGGTGCATTTTCACCTGCACAAAATGCTTTTCCCTGGAGAAAGGAGGGAGACAGAAATGCCATTTTTCCGCACCTCACAAATCCTGCCCAATATGATTTTAGCTTAAACGGATTATTAGATGATAATGCAGTTTTCATACTTAGCCTGGAAAACCATTTAATTGTTTAGGAGGTTTGATTTGTGTGGATTCTAGCTTATCTGTAGAAAGCCTGGAAAGCCCTGGCTTGTATTCATTTGCTAAGTTATTAGCACTTAACGAGCATATAGGGAGCAATACCTTTCCTGGGCATGTCATCTAAAGATGAGCTCAGGGTGCCCATCACACAGAATTCCTGGAGCCTGTTCCAGCTCTGCCACTGATCTCTTGTGTGACCTTGGCCAAGCCACTTTACCCCTCTGTGCCTCAGTTTCCCCATCTGTAGCGTGGGGGCAGTTAGGCTTACTTATGGAATGGTTAAGTGCGGAGATCTGTGGATGAAAGGTGCCACCAGCAAGCAAGGTGTTAATATCACTGGTCAGTGCCATAGACTCAGCCTCAGAGAATTAGGATGCCACTCAGCTCTGCCTGCATCTGTCTCTTCAGCACTGACAGCTGCAGCATGTTCCCTTTGAGGCTGACAGCTGCATATTCTCCAGTATGAAAGGTTCATGCTTTTCCCCCTCACCCTTCTGCTCCCGAGTCAGTTCCAGCTCACTGACGAACATCAGGCGAGCCAGGTCCCTGACCCGGCCCAGGGATGGCTCTGGAACGATCATAACAAGTGGCAGTGATTTGCATATCATCCGTTGTAGTCTTCTTAGTGCTCTCTGGGGAGGAGTCTTGGTCCCGGGGAAGAGTGTGCCGCAGGGGTAGTGCGGAGTGTTTGCTTGCACCATGATAACCACTGGCTTGCAGTATTTTCTGGCGGTATCCAAAAAGAAAACCTGTAAATAGCTAGGGCCAGATTATGCCCAGCCCCAGAGCAGGTGCATGAGAGCAGGCCAGGCTGCAAGTGTGGCCCTGGTCTACGCCAGTCACTATAGGAACCTTCCTGCTCAGGGAGCTCAAAAACTCTGCAGGGTTAGAGGTGCTATTGGCATCAACCTCTGCAAAGGGGAAGGGGACAGGGTATAGGGTGGAGGAGGCTGAGCTACCATCCTGACTCCAGCAGAGTTGTCTGGCTTCAGGGGAAGGAACAGGCTGCCCCTCTTTCTTGAGAGCAAGGCTTCCCTGAGGCTCTTGGAGGAGGTAGGTTGGTTTTTCCTGACCCCTAAGCACATCACAAAGCCGAGAATATGACAGCACCTATTGGACCGGCAGGTACCTTACCTAGAGTGATGGGCCTGAGCCATAAGTCTGGTCTTGGGCCGTGGATCAGAGCCCTCCCATCCCATAAAGTCAAAGGGTGCCTGGTTTGGGTTCCTTCTCGAGTTACCCATGCCAAGCAGTTTGAAGTCCTTACACCAAGGTTCTTCCCAACAATAAACGGCTGTCAAAATTCTCCTCCATCTTGGTGATACAGCCTGGTTTTGACTGGAACTGTGGTAGTTCATTTCAGCAAGATGTACTCATCAGGCATCATAGGAATCGGCTGTCACACAAAGCCTCTTAAAACTGTAACAGTTCAGATTAACAGTTGCCTCATTAACACTTGTTAGGGGCAATTAAACGCCAGAAGAGACTCACACACCCATTTTTAAATGGGGATGTATTTAAAAATGGTTCTTTTCCATGGGAAAAGCTAGTTTCCAGTGTAGCATTTGGAAAGCGTGTTTACAGATAAAGTGGAATTTCAACCTCTGGTTCCTGCCAAAACCAGGAAGAGCAAAGAAAAGTGGGAATTCAAATAGCTCCCCAAACCCCAAAAGTTGACCAAAAACTTCCCAAAGTGCTGGGGTTTGGGGTTGGGCCAGTTCTTGTTGGATTCCTGGCCCCCGTTTGTGACATGAAGCCACACATGCTGGGAAGCAAAGCCACAAGAGCCCAGCTGCCTTCACAGCAATATTATTCTGGTTGGGGGGTGGGAGAGGCAGTCTCATCATTCAGCCTCCAGATTGGACCGTCCGCCCTGCCAGGGGATCACGCAGCTCCTAGTGCTAAAGACTTGCTGTGTTAAATCATAGGTTTCAGAGTAGCAGCCGTGTTAGTCTGTATCCGCAAAAAGAACAGGAGTCCTTGTGGCACCTTAGAGACTAACCAATTTATTAGAGCATAAGCTTTCGTGAGCTACAGCTCACGTCATCGGATGCGTGCTGTCATGTCTGTGATGCTGGGCAGAGCCAAGTATTGGCATTCACGACTCATTGCTGTCAGTTAGGAAGATCCTCCTTTGCACTCATCAGCATTTCACTAGAAAGCAGGGCAGCAGCAGCAGATACCTTGTCCCCTCACTCCAAGTGAGAGCTGAGAGAGTTACTGCCTTGATGACCGGTCTTTATCCTTCATTTTTTTTGTCTGCAAGCTGGAGACCTTGGTCAGGATTCCAGCACCACAGATTTTACGAGCATTTTGGTTTACATTGTTCTGAGACCAGTAACAAGGAAAACTGAAGTTTCTACCTAAATATCCCAAGTCACAGATTTTTCTCCTCTTTTCCTGACTCTGTATGGAACCAAAACCAAAACCACCCTGTGCTTAATATTACAATTGCCAAAGTGCCAGGAAGTGAACTTCACATGCTCACGGCCTTCTGAGTCACAGAATAAATTCCCACTACCTGTAATTTATACATGAATTTAAGAACGGCCATACTGGATCACCCATGGTCCATCTAATTCAGTGTCCTGTCTTCCAACAGTGGCCAATGCGAGATGCTTCAGAGGGAATGAATAGAACAGGCAACTGAGGGATCCATCCCTTGTCATCCACTCCCAGCTTCTGGCAGTCAGAGGCTTAGGGACACCCAGAGCATGGGGTTGCATCCCTGACCATCTTGGCTGCCAGCCATTGATGGACCTGTCCTCCAGGAAATTATCTAATTATTTTTTAAACCCAGTTATATGTTTTGCGTTCACAACATCCCCAGGCAAGGAGTTCTATAGGTTGACTGGTTTCAGAGGAACAGCCGTGTTAGTCTGTATTCGCAAAAAGAAAAGGAGTACTTGTGGCACCTTAGAGACTAACCAATTTATTTGAGCATGAGCTTTCGTGAGCTACAGTAGCTCACGAAAGCTCATGCTCAAATAAATTGGTTAGTCTCTAAGGTGCCACAAGTACTCCTTTTCTTTTTATAGGTTGACTGTGTCCTGTGTGAAAAAAGTACTTCCTTTTGTTTGTTTTAAACCTGCTGTTTATTAATTTTAATGGGAGTATATTATGGACTGGGCAACACCTTATTTTTAAGAAAGCCAAAGCCATGGTTGTATTTGTGAGATCACCGGAATTATCACTGTTTGGGTCTTTGGGGGCGAGGGAGGGGGAGATTCTGTCTCATTAATATTTGGCAATACAGTGGCAGCATTTTGCATTTCCACTCATTGTAGCTTTCTTGGGAAAGTGGATTCTGTTGGTCATTTGCTTCCAAAATCACCACCCCAAGGCACGCAAACACATTCTTCCTCCAGTCCGGCTTGCTGACAACTGCCCATTAACCACAGTGTAGTATCTCTTACAAAAACATGGGAAGAAACAACAGAATCAAAGCAGTTGCCTTGGCAACAAAGTGGTGGAGAGGATGGGGAGGGGGGAGTTACTTGCCTCTTGTAAATAATGCATTAGTTTGTGCTCATAAGAGTCTGAAAATACTGCAAACTAGTTCATGTTACGAACAGGTTCACTGAACCTGCTGTTGCTCTATTATCAACTATTCCCAGGAGATAGAATTGCAACATCCCCCTCTTGCCCTGGAATTATCTTTTCTTTTCATGATGTTTAGGCTTAATTTCCTCCACTCTAGCTGTTTTGTTTTGTTTTTAAATGCACGACTAAGCTTTGGGGACTGTTCCTGTCACAGCATGCACTTGTAGCTCACATTAATGCCAAGGAGACAGAGCTTTTGATTTAGTTGGGGAGTGGTCCTGCTTTGAGCAGGGGGTTGGACTAGATGACCTCCTGAGGTCCCTTCCAACCCTGATAGTCTATGATTCATCCCGGGACCTCCTGAGGTCCCTTCCAATCCTGATAGTCCATGATTTGAAGGTGGGTGAGGTCATCTCTTTTGTTGCACCAACTTCTGTTTGTGAGAGAGAGACAAACTCTGGAGCTTAGTTTTTGAGCTTACACAGAGCTCTTCTTCAGGGCTGGCATCCTTAGCTGCCAGAGCAATGGGCAGCATTTTGGGACCTCCTAAGGGACCTGGATGGACCATCATCACTGCAGAGGGTCAAGGGCCAAGCGGCGATGGTGCCGAGGGCAGGCAAACCACGGGGTTCCATTGGGTTCTCCCCACTGGGCTTTGTCGTCTATGGGCCAGACTCCAATAATGGGTGTACAAAGGTGCAGCTTCACCCGCTTCATTTCAGGGGAGTCCTGCTCCAGCACCCTACAGGAACAGGGCACCAACTAGCCCCTGAGCATGCTCGGCCTGAAAAGGGAAAAGCCCAGTGCTGAGCATTAATGAGTGATTATTGCATTAGAGCAAAGAGCAGAGAACAGTGTTCCTAGCATGTGCTCTCTGCTCAGCTGGGCTGTCACTTGCCATATTGGATACACAGACATTAGTCCTGGGACGATGCTGTCAGCACCGCTTAGCTGGGAGCCTCGGACTGTCCCTGGGGGTGGCTGTTGAGCAGGGAGCCATCCCGCCAGGAACCTCCCTCTGCAGCTGGGAGCTTGCCTGAGGGTGTTCTTGCTAGTGGGGATTTAGTGCTGTCCCTGAAAAACCCCACCCCAGGCATTCTGCTGAAGAATCAGTGGGCAACAATGGCAGTGGTGAGCTGTGTGGGGCAGGCACCCACGCGTGAGAAACTGGGCCTAGACCGCCCCACTCATTTCACATCGGCGACAGCTTGCCAGCAGATGGCAACAACTTCCAGCCCAAGTCAACAACAGCTTGATTGGAACTTGTGGCGAGGTATTAAATGCTCTGGCTCCCAGTCCAGGGCCCCTTGCCCTGTCTTCTGAGTGATATGTCTGGAGTCCGGCCCCCGTGCCAGGGAGCACCAAGGAATGAGTAACATTCACCGGGACACCAAGCAGCACCTACCCCAGGACATGCTCGCCTAATGCACATTTCAAACAGCAAGAGCAGGTTTAGTCACTGATGAACACGGTTGCAAAAATTAGCAACATTTCACCTGGGGAGACGTAAAAATTCCCAGAACCAGCCGCTGGAGTTAAGAAAACCCCCACGATTACCCACCAAAGCCATTGTGTTATTAAACAAACCACAAAGAAAAGGAGTACTTGTGGCACCTTAGAGACTAACCAATTTATTTGAGCATGAGCTTTCATGAGCTACAGCTCACTTCATCGGATGCATACTGTGGGAAGTACAGAAGATCTTTTTATACACACAAACCATGAAATAAAGGATAAACACCCATTTTTTCATGGTTTGTGTGTATAAAAACATCTTCTGTATTTTCCACTGAATGCATCCGATGAAGCGAGCTGTAGCTCACGAAAGCTCATGCTCAAATAAATTGGTTAGTCTCTAAGGTGCCACAAGTCCTCCTTTTCTTTTTGCGAATACAGACTAACACGGCTGCTCCTCTGAAACCACAAAGAGTAAACAGAACTTGTTCTTTTTAATCTTGACCTTCTCAGCCAAGGGGACAATGTCATACCGTCCTGTCACCCACCCATCTGCCAGTGGTGCGGCTCGTACCGGAGGTGTCAGCACAACAGATACGATAATCGCGAAATAATTCATCAAGAGAGTCCACACAAAAGCAAATAGAAAGGGCAAGTCAACAAAGCAAAGACGCAGGGCTGACTTTCATTTGCAATAAACACATCTGCTGCTTTCCCCCTCCAACCTTCCAGCTTCTCTTGTGACATCACTTTCCATTATCACCCTCCTCCTGGTTTTTGTTTTGGACTCGAGTGAGAGATCAGAATGCTGGGGAAGGAAAACCATGATCCAAGCTGCAATCCACAGGCCAGAGCACGCTTCCTCTGTGGGCATACATTCCACCCCGCTCCCACGCCGGGCTCCTCAAGCCTGCTTTGGAGGGGGTGTCTCCGAGGTAAGAAGTAAACTGCCCCCTGAGTCTGCACCAAAGCAAATGGCAGTCAATGGGCATCTATTGTTTTCAATGGACTTTGGATCAGGTCCCTAATCTGTGCTGACGCTTCCGGAGAGGGCGTCATGACCACCAGCTGGAGTGGTTTGTTTTCTAAAGGTGACTCCTAACCATTAGTGCTAGATGGAGACTCGGCAGGCCTTCTGTGTAGCCCACCCAGCCATCCTCAGCCAGTAACCATGCTCGGTCAGTAATGACCTTGACTAGATGCAGATTGGTGACCTTGGCCCGCAAGGCTCCATGCCTACATCATCCAGCCCCCTTCCCCACACCCTGACCACGATGAGTCATAACCCTTCCGGAAGCAGCTCCAGCTTTTGAATCCAGTATCAGGAAGGTGCTGCGGATCACCGTGTGGGGCAGGTGGCTATTTCCAGAAGGGCTTTGGCCATTCCAATGCGCTGGTAGTCGTGACCCTAAGTGCCATCGGCCAGCACTTTATGAGACCCCTCTGACCTGCTCTCCTGGCCAACTGGCAGGCAGAAGCCACGTGTCCAGCCTGCTAGGGGGCTCAGCAGGAGCGCTTTTCCTCCTGCCTCTGAAATCCTTGGCAGTCACATTTCTTCTGCTGCTGGGCTTCTCCTTTCCCGTGTCACTCTCTGCACCGGCTTGCCCTGCCTTCCAGAGACAGACTGTCACTGCTGGAAAAGCTCAGTCACCTCAGGGCTTGCTGTGAGCCCCGGGGGGTGCACAAGGGGAAGGTGGCCGAATGCCCTCGCCACCAGAAAGCAAGCTGCTTCCCCTCCCATCTGCAAGATTGCTCACTAGCAAATTATTCCCCGAGTGCCTGGAGCCTGGCACCCCTTCCTCTGGCTGACTAGCTCCAACAGATATGCTGTTCTCCTGGGCTGGTCCCAGGGAAATCCAGCCTCAGAGAGCCCTCACTCTGTCGGACACCAGTTCAGGCTGTTAGTGATTGCTGTCCACCTGGGACAGCTACGACCTGGGGGGTCCTGTCCCTTGCCTTTCTTTAGGTTCATCCCAGGGAAGCTGAAGTCCCAAGGCTGTGGTTGTATTTACTCTGTTGTGGAGTAGTAGATAGGAGGCTGGTTCGGGATGACCGCTTGGTATCAGATGGCACACAAGCCTCTGCCCCAGGTGCAGAAGGCCCAGTGCCTCCTCTCAGCAGAAGGGAATTCATTCTAGTAATCCTGCTCCTTTCCTCCTCCAGGTCCTAAAACGATGCGTGGCCAAGACCTGCCAACTACATAAATGAGCAAAGCCCAGGGCACAATGGAGAATATGGTTAATAAGGCACCAATGCCTCTTGCTAGTGACTGGGAGAGAATGGAGCAGGGCTGGGAGGAGCTTTGCAGAAGCAAAACAAAGAGGAAAATATGCTGCCCAGTAACCATGGCGTTTCAGTTATTTATTGACCACAGTTTCACCCCCTGCCCCCAGAGTCTCCCCCCTCCCCAATTTCTCAGCTCATAAACCTCACTGCCAAAGCAACTAACCTAACTCCTCAGCAGCCAGACAGCTGCAGACACCTACACTTCAAGGGAGAGCGCTTCACCAGATTCACCGGGACGGTGGTTTCCAAAGAGCAGCCTGTGTTTGCGAGAGGCCTGGAACAGATGGTAGGTCTTTAGATGGTAGGTCACAGGGACTTGGTCAGGCCAGACAACACGGGCTGGGTTTTTTCATGACACGTGGGGTGACTAACAGCCTGTTATCTGTGGAGTGTTTGCTTACTGTCAATTTGTTCCATGTGGGAAAAATGCAGAAGTGAGCAGCTGAAAGTTATTGCTCTGTGCCCACGACAGCAGGTTCAGTTGGATATCGGATTCTAGACCCGGCCATTAGAATCTCAGCCTTCCCATGCTTGGAAGTTAGCCTCTGCCAATGCACATCGGATGCCAGTTTTCAATACCAGCCAGTTGGGCTGCCTGTACATCCTCTGTCACACTGTCACCATTAATGGCTCTTGGTTTATATAGCTCCCTCTCCCACCGTCTGCATACACCAGCCTGTAGAATTCTGCAAGCGACTCATCTCTGCACCCAAATGAACTTGATTCTGGTCATGACACGAGGGACTTGGCTAGCAGGTTCTTGATGCTCTCACGTCAGGTTAAATCGGTCTTAGACCACAAATTAAATGTGTCTGGTGAGTTCATCTTAAATTATAGTGCAGAATAGTCCATATAATTAGGTGCCTCGTTCTGAAAGCATACCCTCAAGAAAAAGAAAAAGTGCCTCACAGCACACACTTCTTCTCTCTCTTTGGAATAGATCAAGCTGTGTGTGTCCTCCCCCTCAATGCCCTGCCCAGGAAACCACTCGGAGGAGTGATCATAAGCCCTAGTGCATCTGCAGATAGCAGAGACCTGAGCTGGAGGAGGCTGGAGATGAATGTAATAGCTTAGCAGAAGAGCATATGACTGCAGCATCTGCATCACCACGGCTGTTGCCCTGCACCTTGTGTCTTGGCTTTCACCAACGCAGGGTGGATGCGAAACGCCCCGCCAGCGTACACGAGGGTAGAAGGCGGATTTAGTAGCATTTTATGCCCACTTTGCACTGGAGGAGCAGAGCAACAGCAAGCCTGGAACAGAGCGCGCGGTCCTCTCGCCAAGGGTGGCCAGCAGCAGCTGCTTCAGAGGAAGGTGAAGAACGCTCCCCTTAGGCAGATGTGGGAGTCAGGACAACCAGCCCTGCATGTTAAGTTTCCTCCTCATCCCTTGTCGTCTGATTGGAAGAGGTATTAAACCTCATGCTTCAGACTTTTAGCCAAAGTGCCTGTGGGCGTTGACCATTACAACTCTGGGTAGTCCTGTGTCGGGGGGTAGCCGTGTTAGTCTGTATCCACAAACTCTGGGTATTCCTGTTGTCCAGAGGCAATGCCCAACCCCTCTTTGAGGCTTGCTAAGTTCCTGGCCTCAATGACGTCACAGAAGTGGTGGCACGAGGCCATGTAGCACATGGCCCTGGGTGTCCCTGCTAGAACTAGTTTAGCAGTGGTGCGATCCCCCTGTGCAGAAGCCATCACACGGCCTAGGCACCACTCCCGCTACGATCCCAGACCCTGAGAAATGCTGGTGTAGGAACACCCAAGAAAACGTTACCAAAGCCACAACTCGCACAGGGTCACCCAGCAGCAGAGCAGATCTCTGCTCCTGTCGCTAAACCACCCCACCTCCAGGAGCTGGAACAGAAAGCTTCACTTCCAGATGCATTTTGTAGCAAAGTGGGGGCGGCTCCCTCCGTCCTGCTCACTCAGTGGGGCAAGTAAAATGCCATTTGCCGGCTTCAGCCCCCTCCCTTTTTGGGATTGCATTTGGCTGTGGAAGGCACTACTACCGTCTTCCCCTTCCCGCTCTTTTATCAATCTCCTCCGCAACGTTAGCCCCGTCTGCGAATTGTTTCCCTGGTGCTGAAAACACAGGGGTCTACCTGCAAGAAACCCCTGCCAGCCCTCAAAGGGAAAGCTCCAGGGAACAGCAGGATTCTTTCGCTGGTGGGTAGGTGGCTATGAAGCAGAGCAGCAAAACGAAGTGCGGCAGCATAGCTAGGCCTTTGCTAGCCATTCAGGGCTAAGGAGCTGTTCCCCATCTCTGCAAGCCAGGCCAGCTGGTTCTGAGCTCAGAGCAACCCATCCCTTCACCCAGGACGATTCCGATCCAAAAGAGTCTCGGTCACAATTGTTTTGTATATTTTCAGCTGCGTTGCACCAGAACACTTCCTGGTTTGGAAGCAGAAGGATGGGAATATCAGGAGGGAGGGAGTTCTGGGGGGAATTCTGACCCCGCTGGAAGCAGCGAATGGCTGGAATAGCTCCGCGGGTCTGCCTTCTAAACAGGGCTAAGACTGAGGGGTGGGAAGTGATGGTGCTCTCCTGATCTTCACAAGCCGAGCCCCACCCACTTGAGAGGCTACTGTCATCATCCTCAGGACTGGCTCCCTCCCCACACCCTGCAGTTCAGATTCACCGGGGGAGGGTTGGATTAAGGCATAGCCACATTACTGGTGCGTTCCTAGGTGCCCTGGATCCCAGACTCTCAGCTTTCATTTTAAACAAGATAGGTTTCTAGCCCTCGTGGGTGTGACAGAAAGCTTGGAAACTGAACTGAGCCTCACTGATGCACTAATGCCTGCCTGAGTCTGCAGACAGCATGGGAGGAGCAGCACTGGAGCTGGGAGGAAACTGCTTGGCCCTCTGTTGTTCTAGGGTGAGGATATGTGTGTGGGGAGGGAGACGGACTTTCCGGTTGTGGGGCTCTGCTCCCTCCTTTGGCCTTTCAGATACTTGGGATGGATTTGGGAGTGGAAGGAAGCAACTGTTCCCTCCCAAACACCATCCACTCACACCACCCCCTCTAGACTGTGCAAATGTGGGACCCTCTCTCTCCTTCCTCTTGCGCTCTGATAGCAGTGAAATAGTTAACAATGTTGACATCATCATTGGACGTCTGAGTTGCCCATCACCAGGCATTGACATGAACAGTGCAGTTACACCTCTCAGAGCTACCGTTTCAGGCTCTCTCCACACTCAGGCAGACATTTGTGTTTCATATTTTTAAGGTGTTTTCTGTAACCAAAAGTGCTTGAGGCCTAGTCTTTTTTAAATTGAAAGCAGAGATTCTGGTGGCACCACCCCCAAAGGAAAAAAAAAAATAAAAAAGGAGAGAGAGAGAGGTCCCAGGTTGCTGACCTGACTCAGTTTGAGCTCAGTTATTACTCACCAGGCCCAGTCTTACTCATCAGCTCTGAATAGATCTCAGACCAAAATAATACAGCCATAAAAGGTTTAATGCCTTCTGTTGATATAGCCCACTAATCTGCTGCATCTCTCTGCTCTCCCGGCGTAAGCAGGGATTCGGTCTTGCATTTACCACGTGTTACCGAAACTATGACACTACTGCAGCGAAGGGCTGGCAGGAGTGAATCAGACAATCAAAGCAAGTGCCAGCCGATACCTCCATGGACCTGCTGCTCCACTTCAAAGGGAGACAGGAACAGGCCCTGTCTGGATGGTTCCGTCATCCCGAACTGTAGGGGTCTCCCATAGAAACCATGGGAACTAGTGAGCTCAGCAGCTTTATCACCAGCTTCCCTTATTGGAAGAGAGGGAGAACCGCTGCTCTGGGGCTGCGATGAGTCCACAGGTGGCTCTGGGCTTGGCCAGCCTGTGGCACAGCACACTCGGGGTTGTAGATTTCAATCTGTAATGGATTTAGCACTAGTGGGAGGTGCTGGACTGGCAGGCCTAGACACGGAAACCCATTTGTTTATCCACAGATCAGGAGCAGACTGGGCAGCGCCAGCTTCCTGCACACACGCTGGTTCACCAGTGTGCCAACCCTTGTTCTCTGTCCCCAGGCCGTCCAATCCTGGTGCCCCTGCTGAGACAGCCACTTCTGGATACGGACACCTCCCAGCTGGGAGCCGGGATCACCAAACTCAGTTATTCCACCTTAATCACTGACTAGCTCTTGGGCCGTCCTGATCGGGCTGGGTTTGAACTGGTATCTGAGATACAAACCCCCCAAGCCACCTGGTGCTCTCGCCACCCCACACACTGCTAAAAGATTTCAAACTCTTTGTAAACCCTGTTGCAACCAAAAGCATTTCCTTTGTACCCCACTGATGCTCGCCTCTCTAGCCCAGCCTGGTGAGGTCATGTGCAGAGCCCCTCTGTGCGGATGGAGAGTCCCCTCTGGGCAGGATTGCACCGGATGTCCAGCTACCTAATGCAATTCTTGCATGAGTCGAGTTTCCTGCTGCTTCCGTTAGCTGGTTTGGAGAAGCCCAAATTTGGCTTCTGATCACAGCATTTTCCAAACCTGAATGGAAACTCCTCCCCTGCAGCACTGCAGGGAGTGTGCCTGGGACCATTTTGGGATACCTGCCAGACTCCCTGGCGTGGGGGCTTGGGTCGGCACAGCTGGTTGGGCTATGAATCATAGAATCATAGAATATAAGGGTTGGAAGGGACCCCAGAAGGTCATCTAGTCCAACCCCCTGCTCAAAGCAGGACCAATTCCCAGTTAAATCATCCCAGCCAGGGCTTTGTCAAGCCTGACCTTAAAAACCTCTAAGGAAGGAGATTCTACCACCTCCCTAGGTAACGCATTCCAGTGTTTCACCACCCTCATAGTGAAAAAGTTTTTCCTAATATCCAATCTAAACCTCCCCCACTGTAACTTGAGACCATTACTCCTCGTTCTGTCATCTGCTACCATTGAGAACAGTCTAGAGCCATCCTCTTTGGAACCCCCTTTCAGGTAGTTGAAAACAGCTATCAAATCCCCCCTCATTCTTCTCTTCTGCAGGCTAAACAATCCCAGCTCCCTCAGCCTCTCCTCATAACTCATATGTTCCAGACCCCTAATCATTTTTGTTGCCCTTCGCTGGACTCTCTCCAATTTATCCACATCCTTCTTGAAGTGTGGGGCCCAAAACTGGACACAGTACTCCAGATGAGGCCTCACCAATGTCGAATAGAGGGGAACGATCACGTCCCTCGATCTGCTCGCTATGCCCCTACTTATACATCCCAAAATGCCATTGGCCTTCTTGGCAACAAGGGCACACTGCTGACTCATATCCAGCTTCTCGTCCACTGTCACCCCTAGGTCCTTTTCCGCAGAACTGCTGCCTAGCCATTCGGTCCCTAGTCTGTAGCTGTGCATTGGGTTCTTCCGTCCTAAGTGCAGGACCCTGCACTTATCCTTATTGAACCTCAGGCTATGCTGGGATGCTGGCCTGTTCAGCTCAGGAGAGGTATATTTATTGCTGTGAAGAGCATTCACAGCCGGTAATTCCTTCGTTCATGCCACACTGCATCCTAGATACCCTCGGCCGGCCGGCCCAGCTTGGCAGGGCTCTGGGCACATCCAGCATCCCCCAGGTTTTTTCTGTCCCTCTCTGTGCGCTGCGGAGATTAGCCTGGCAATGGCTTAGCACTTTGCAGTCACACCAGGCATGGATTTGGCCGTTTGTTTCCTGCTCCTGTAACCGTGACGGTCTAAAGCCAGGTGGTAGCTTCCTAGGTGCCTATCTGCAGCGCTAGGGACTCCATGTAGAGCTTTGGGCTTGCTTTGGAGAGGTGCATGCCAACTCACTCCTTTCTGCTGCTTGAGTGCCAAGGCAAAGCACGCATATGTCAACAACTTGCTCTTTAAGGGAGCGGGCCGGGGCCTTGTACACCCGTACCCTAGCCAAGAGGGGCGAGGCTATAGGGCCGCAGGTTAGCCCCATCTGGGAAAGTGAAGTCAGCAGCTGGTGACCTAGCAGGATAACTTTAAAGCTTCTTAAATTTCATCTTCATCCATCAATCATCCTCTCCTCTGCCTGCAATCTCCAGAGCTGGGCCTTGGCTCCATGGCCGGAGGCAGCGGCCTCCATCTCAGAGCACTGAGACCCTCACTGGAATGTCAGTGGCTTGTATGTGACCTTCTATAAATCCCGCTATTGGATCTCCTGTGAAATCCATTTCCAGCCTTGAGCTCAGAAGAGCAGAGCTCCAGAAAGAGAAGCAAGTATCCTTGCGGCCTGCTTTCAACCACTGCTCATGGAAGGCCACAGATCTCGACACCACCATCCTGGGTGGGCGTGGAGTGAGTGCACTGTGGGCCTGCCCCTCATGGAAGGCCTCATTCCCAGCAGTCAGGCTTCAGGGACCCTGCTCGTTAGGTTCTTGTCTTGGGATTTGGCAGTGGGACCAAATCCCTGAGGGCTGTTGCTTTGGTCTTACAGCTGCTCTCATTTTTCTTGGCCTTCCTGTGGGGAAATGGACATCCCTGGATGTTGACAGGCTCGTGTCCACAAGTGGCAGATGGATCCCTGACAGCAGCTCTGCTCCCTCTGAGCACCATGCAACAGTGAGCGTGACCGGGATTATAGGAGACTAGAGAAGGCAGAGCAGGCTGGTCATTGCTATGGCGAGCAAGGAAACAGGGACTGATGGAGAAGGTGGAGCTGGGTGTTCATGCGATGGGGTCTCAGAGAGAGATTAGACTATGCACTGTGCACTGTCCCTGGGGCAGGGGGGTGATGGCACCCAGGATGAGATGGGCAGGGGCTTACCCAAGCTCTGCCCTCTTTACTGAGGGGAGATTCTGTGCTAGCGTGGCAGGGGGCCCATGCAGGTTAGCATCAGCTGGGGAAGGAGTTTCAGCTTGGATGGGACTATAAATCAGGCTCATCGCTGTGGGAAGAGAGGGGCAGGTTCCTGGCCAGGGGAACAGTCACCTCCCCTCAATGCATCAAGCCTAAGGGATGGCCCTGCTAGTGACAGGGAGCTGCCACAGCTTTGTGCAGAGGGGAAATGCCCCGATGTCACACCACAGCCGCTCCAACGGGACAGGAGAAACAAGCCCCCTGCCCTCCAGAAAACAAACAGAGCTGGGCTCTGGCCCTCAGCAGCTCCACTCACCAGCAGCAAAGAGCCGCCATTGTTCCCGAATTGCACTCTGCACACAGGGCTCCTTTCTTTGAAACTCCAGACGCAGTGGAAAGTTGCCAGTTCCCCCTCCCTGAATAACAGACCCACTTCACTTCTGAGAGTCTGATGCAGTCTCCCCAGCCTCACTGCGCTGGCCTGGGGGGTTATTTTAGCCAGCATAGCTGTCTGTGGCCACTTCAGAGTCATTATTCCTTTCAGTGCAACTGTTTGTTCAAAGCCACAGTAACCAAAAGATAATGGTTTGCTGTGCCAAGGGAATAACGGCCCAGGCTAAGAGATTCAGCCAGCGCCCTCTGCGTGCAGAAGGAACAAGCCACAAGGGCGACAGTGAAGCAAGAGAGACCCTTCCCTTCCATCTGCCCATGGCATGGCAGAATCTCCAGGTTTTGTCCACTCCCACGGGGTCAAGCCCAGACTGATCTGCCAGGTTTTATTGGGCTCTGAACGTCCAGAGCAGCTTGGAAAAGGGTTGTTGTTGTTTTTTTTTTAACTATGGAAAATTTTGATGAAAATAAAAATTTTCATTTAAAAGTTTCCAAGAAACCCATGTTGGGCTTTTTCCGAAGATGCCAACATTATTTTTTTCCCCAATGAACCAAAAAAATTATTTTTCACAAAAATCCAAAGTGTTCAGGAAAACCTGAAACATTTTTGCAGAAAACAAGTCATTTTTAACAAAAGGCCATTTTCCCACAAATAAATACATAAATAAATAGTTAAACAAAACCTAGTACAGCTCTAGGTTCCAGGCAAGCAGCTCCATCATTCAGTACTCCAGGGCTGCGTTTTCTTTCTCAGAACCACACCTACCCACCCTTCTCTTCCCCGAACAGATGCTGAAGGCATTGTTGGCTGCATAGA
This sequence comes from Caretta caretta, assembly GCF_965140235.1. Lineage (NCBI taxonomy): Eukaryota > Metazoa > Chordata > Testudines > Cheloniidae > Caretta > Caretta caretta. Next base: position 1,804,883 of record NC_134231.1, read on the forward strand.
CAACTCAGGGCTTTTATCTCCCCCTAGTGAAGATACCACCTAAACCAATGGAAGATCTTTTCCACGGGCATAAGGACTCCACCTTCCTGAAATGCCCTCCTGTCAACAGAGTGCTATCTACACCGGGGCTAGGTCGGTTTAAGGGGTGTGGATTTACATCCCTGAGCTACATGGTTATACGGACATAAGTGTGTAGTATAGACCAGGCCGCAGGCTGTATTTACATGCTGTAGAGCCATTAGTCCCAGTGTCCCAGCCAAATCCCTGTTCAGGTGATTGCACCCTGCCTCCCCGACTTCTCCACATGCTGCCTACTGCGTTCCACGTGCATCTTCACTCCCTGCCTGAATTGCTGTGTGCAGTACTGATGGGCAGCCTTTCAGCCCGGGGCCTGTGTGTGTGTGGTGTATGTCACGTGCACACACTGGCAGGGAAAATGATCGCTGTAGACCTGGCATTAGTTTCCCACCTCAGGAGAGCATTATGAGGCACAATTAACTCACGCTTGTCAAGCCCTTTGGTATCCCTGGATGAATGGACTGTGTGACTGTCTAGCTCTCTCAGCATATCCTCAAGTGCGCCCTGCACGTCCCAGCGGGCACCTCATCCCCTGTTCTTTCAGCTCACATACCACCCAGCCAGGGCTCACAGAGTTCTCTCCTCAGCCCGCAGTCCAACGGACAGCCCACACGGAATAATATGAAACAGCCTCACCTGCGTCTTTTCAGCCCTGGTTCCTCCCCGTCTTGCCACAGATTTGGGCTTGTCTGACCCTGAGGAGAGGGAGACCCCCAGCTCCTTCACTCCTTGGTGTCTGCTTAGCTAATTACATCATTAAACAGCCCTTACCAGATGAGGCTTAACACCTAAAGCCCAACCCAAGTCCCTTACTCCAGACACTTCTGGCTCCCTACTTCCAAGGAGAACTCACTAAGCTTCCCCTCCCTGGGGGCCCTGCTTGTTTTATATTACCAACTCCACCTCTGCCCCAGCTGAAAGAGACAACTCATTAATCAGACACAGGTGCACCCCCTCTCAGGTTAAACTGGCTGCCCGGAGGAGCCACTCACCACGGTCTGGTCCTGCTCCCTGTGATGGGGCACAAAGGAGTATTGTTTTATTGGTGCCCTGTCTTATGCATGTGTAATACCGTCAGACCCTGGTTGTCAGCAAGCGGGATCAAACTGGGGATCTCTGAAGCTTAATGCATGAGCCTCTACCGCATGAGCTAAAAGCCACATGGCTCTTAACTAAGGCTGTAGCAGACTCATTAATCTCTAAGTGGTCTCGGTGCCAGTAGAGGGGACAGAACATCACACCAAGGAGGTGTGTGAGTTACAGATGCAGTTGGGCAAGGACTTGGAATCAGACCACACCTGCCATATCCAGCCCAATGGCCTATCGGGCTGTTTTCCTGGTTTGCTCAAAACCCTTTCTGAGTCCTTCATCATCTGGCCTCCTTGTGAAAGCTGGCCACGCCACAGCAGGACAAGGCAGCCAGTGTGGGGAGCTCACCGCAGGATTTACTGATCTGCTTGGAAGTCGGGTGGAATCAGCTGATGTCAGGCCCCAGGCTCTCTCACAACGAGCCGTGCCAATGGGCTCCTCATGACCTCTTCTGTGGCTTTATAAAGTCTTCTTGCACCTGTGTCCTGGCCAAGAGGGAGAAGGACGAGGCCTTGAAAACAGGCTGGGTGGGAACAAGGAACTGCAATACTCAAATTCCTGGGCAAATCACATCCCCTCTGTGGGTTGCCTCCCTCCCTCTGTCTGCATTGACTTTTAGAGTGCAGGCTCTGTGGGGCAGAGACTGGCTCTTGCTCTGTGTGAGTGCAGCGCCTGGCACAGGGGGGCCCCTGAGAGCTGCTGTAATCATAGTACCCATTAGGCTTATTCTTTTCGTGATGACACCCTCTCTGCCTGGGCCTCCAAAGTCATTTCGCACAGGCCACTGCAAAGCCATCTCCAGTGCCTGGGGCAGGTTCCAGTGAGTGACCTAGGCTTAACATCCCATCACTGGTGCCCTGAGATCACCAGCCCCCTATGCTGCAACCTCATCTTTGCTTCAGTTTTGGGGAGGGGCGGCTAAAGCAACGACAAGCCCCTCTAATTTCCCTCCAGAGACTTTACAACGTCAAACACGCAGGCTACCAGTCCTCTGCTACTCCTCTTCTTGCCACCGCCAAGAGTGACTCTCCTCCCCCAAGCCCTCATGACCCAGGGCAGCACTGACTAAAAGAGATGCTGGGGCTGAATGGAAAACAGGAACCTCAGGTCTCTGCTGGCAGCGCCATGTCCCCAGCAAAACATGCAACCTTCAGAGACAGGGCTGACTGCACTGCTCTTGGGTGCGGGGCGAGCCTGGAACTTCACCCACGGTGGGCAGGGGATTAGATACATTCAAGCTCCTTTTTAAGGCCCTTCTCCTTGTTTACTGTTCATTTCACAATCTGCTGCTGGTGTAACACCGACAGACCCCGGCTGTCAGCGGGCGGGATCAAACCTGGGGCCCCTGAGCTTAGTGCATGAGCCTGAACTACATGAGCTAAAAGCCAGCTGGCTGTTAGCTAAGGCTGTAGAGCAGACTCATTTAACTCTCTAAGTGGTCTCCGTGCCACTAGATGGGACAGAACACCACACCCAGGAGGTGTGTGCGTTACATACTTCCCCTAGCTGAGGGGGGGCCTCCTGAGTTTCAGAGACTTCCCTGTTGAAATCCCAGACAAGCCCCCACTTGTAACACTGACAGACCCCAGTTGTCGGTGGGCGGAATCGAACCGGAGGCTTCTGGAGCTTAGTGCATGAGCCTCTACTGCATGAGCTAAAAGCCACATGGCTGTTAGCTAAAGCTGGAGCGCAGACTCATTAATCCTCTGTCTCGAAAGTGGTCTCTGTGCCACTAGATAGTACAGAACACCACACCCAGCAGATGTTTGGGTCACACTGGCATGGCCACTCGTGCCCCCTGTGGCCTGCCAAGAGTGCTCTGGGCTCCCGGAGCAGACCCCGCACAATGTGCTATTCCCGGTCTAATTGTTAGTTCCCAAAGTCAGCAAACCACGGGAGCTAGAGCCGGGTAATAGCTTTGCTCCCTGTGAATGTCATTTGTAATCACATTAAAGCCAGGCAGGATGCTTGATAAATCTCCAGGAGATGAGATGGCATTTTTGTGTGTGGGTGGGTGGTTTGTTTCTTTATGCAAAAGCCAATAGCTCGAGCCAGAGACCATGCCCTGCTGAACTGACCCACCCGAATGAACCCGGGGACCTGCTACCGCAAGAGCTGCCAGCCGGAAAATTGCAGTTCCTTTAACTCGCACAGTGTAATTAGGCCGAGATCTCGGCTTCTCTTGCTGCTTTTGGTAGATGTATTGTGTGAAAGAGGGGGAGTCCTTCTCACCCAGCCCTCGATGCACATTTAACATACTCTCCGAGTGGCCTTCCCTGGGGCTTAACCCATTTCTTAGGGCACTGACAAGCTGGGAATCACCAGGGCTGGATTTTCCAGACGTGCCAGGGCCCAGCAGCCCTCACGGTGTCACTGAGGGCCAGATTTTCAACAGAGCTCAGCAACCAGCGTGTACCCAATATGCTGAATTCTTCTGAAAATCTTGGCTTAGTTGCCTCTAGGATCTCCTGGTGACTGGGCTCTAGGTGCTACTGTAACACAGAGAGTAACAAGCCTCAGCTCCCTTTGACTCAGGAGGCACTAAGTGTCCGTAGCGCTGAGAACTGCCGACTGCCCTCCCGTACGGCCTTATAAATCTACTGGACCGAAGGCATAATGCCAGCTTGCCAGCTGAAATCAGTGTCGTTACACCAGGCATACATTTGGCCCATTATTCCCTTTGGTCTCTTTAGTCACCTAAAAATACTCCCTGTGTTTTCTTGTGTGCTGAAGTGGTTTGTAATTGAGGTGCGTGTATTTATGGCAGCAGAGCGCAGCTATATAAACCCCACGCAGCTGGGGGCACTGGGCTTGGTCTTTAGCAAAAAGTACAGTGCATGGAAAGGTGCAACCCAAGGGTACATCCCAGTGTCTGGGCTGGAGGGTCACGGGGCTGGTAAAAATAGGACCATAAATAAGGGCTGGAGGAAGTTTAAATAAACCTCGGAGGTGGTGCAGCGCACGGCAGGCCAGCTAAATACCACCAGGGTGCCAGTGTGCAGCTGAGGAATGAGGGCCTCTCCCAGCCAACGCGGCTCTCCTGTGTCGGGCAAGAGCCACCACAAAAGCAAGGGGCCTGGAAAGCTCAGGAGAGTGGCAGATCCCCAGCCTGAGTGTTAGCTGCCTCTAGCCGGCACACCCAATCTGCCTCCTCCATGAGCACCACGGCCTGATCCAAAACCCACTGAAGGGGGAGGGAGTGTTTCCATGGACTCCAATGGGCTTTGGATCAGGCCCAAACTCACACAAAATGGAAGCAAAGTGGATCTGGCAACAGTTTCTGCTTTGCTTTCGCCATCCAACATGCATGGGCAGGCAGGAGTTTGGGGCTGCAGGAAGGCTGTGGGTCCGCTAAGATTTGTCCCCTTGGAGTTGACTTTCTGGGCACAGAATGACTGAGCCAGACCTGGTGGCCGGGTGTCTGTTCTATGCAGGGGGTGGGGATTTCCTGATCGGTGGCAATCCCCAGCAATAGTACGCCAATCGCAGTTAGCTCCCAGAGATGTTTCTAGGCATGGACAGCTGTGGGCTCCACCTTCTCCGCACAGTGGCTTGAAGCTCAGTCGGCAGTTTCCCATCACAATGACAGGCAGGTAGCTAATGGGATTCCACAGTGGAATTGTTTTATCAGTGTTCAGCTGGGTGGGAACAGCCATGTCAGAGTCTCCTCTGCTATTGCTGCCCGTGGGATGGACCGGCAGAGCAGGGAGGTCGATATTAACTGGAGCCTATTCTTGGGGAAATTACCATCCTTCACAAGCTCTCCCTGCAGCCTGGCTTGCCGGCATACAAGTTTCTCCTGCCCCAACCTCCTCGATTAAATTCTACAGGATTCCCCATAGGGGACATTGCAGATTCCCGGGCTCTCAGGTTGCAATCTCACGTGCGTCAACACAAAGCTGCATGCTGTGTAATTTAAAAAAGCTGCACCAGCCCTGTACTAACCATAGGAACCCAGGAGCATGTTACTGTTAACCATGGAGGAGGAGCAGCTGCAGACGCCCCGCTGAGCTATGCGTGGGCAGGAACACCGTTACCTGGAATGGAAAGATTTCAATGAGCCCTGTGCCATAGGAGAACAGCAAGGCCAGTCGAGACTGATGCATTCATCTAGAGTAGGACCCAGAACACTGAAATTAAGAGAATCCATACGGGCCTGGACCCAAACCACCTTCTGCCAGCTAAGTTGCAGCAGCTTTGATGGTTTTTGCCTCCTCTCTCAAATCTTCTGAGTCAGCCCTTTCTGACAGTGCAAAACTGAAGTCTCTGTGAGTCCCAAAGCACGAAATCCTAGCTTCTCCCCCTTTTCCTCTCACAAACCCTGGCAAGGACTTCAGTGACCCCAAGGGGTTCGCATTAATCTTGGCACTGCCTGAATGGCAGAACTCCATTCAGCTGAGACCTGCTGCCTCTGGAGGACTTGGTGCATCTGTGCTCCTAGGCCATTGCCCTGGCTTCAGGAGAGCAGTGTATAAACCAAGCTGCAGTTCCAGGAGTGCACCCACGGTACCACGGTCTAGGAGGCAGTGTGGTGACCCCATCGCCTCCCGCCCCTCGTCACCCCCTCTAGGGTGGCTGGTGTCCCAGCAGCACCAGCTGGGAGCTGACCCTGGGCTCTTGAGAGTGCAGGGGCTTAGATTAGGTTTTGCATCCGCATAGGGGAATGAAGGGAAAAGCCCGTCTGTCTCAGAGGTGCCATCTAGCACCATGTGGATCATGATCAGGGCCTCATTGATTACTTCCAAGCAGAAATGGCTGTTCACACTCACGGAAGGTGGAGATCTGGATTGAAATGCTCTGGGCATGGCTGGGCTCTCCCTACTCAGGAGCCAGACAGACAGCTTCAAAAATTGCAGAGCCTAAGTGAAGCTGCCTTTGCCCCTCTGAATGCCTAGCATGGTCACAGCCAGGCAGCTCCCAGTGACTTTAGCCTCACCAGTGGAGGGGACTCCCTCTGAGCTGGGTCAGTACCATCATCCCACTGCTGAGGAAACTGAGGCATAGAGACTTGCCCAGCAGCACATAGGGAGCCTGGGGCAGAGGCAGGACTAGAACTCCGGTCTCCCGACGTCCAGTCCTATGTCATCAGCACAACCCCATCCTGCCTCCCCCAAAGCTCTCCCTGTGAGTGGTTTACAGCCCAGCACAGCCTGGCCATACTGCCCCTCCCTGGGCGGGGCTGAGCACCAGCCATGATGCGGGCAGGAGATGCAGAGAGGTTTGTGGCAGCAGGGGGGTACCGTCTGGGCGGGTGGCCCCTGGCTCTGAGGCAGCCCGCTGCCTGCTCACAGATGAGGTTTAGCATGATGGTCCAGGACCCCGCTCGCAGTGCTGATGTGTGGTCAGCAGACTAGCCAGCACTTGTCTCCTCTCTAATAGCAGGGGCAGCATTAAGCACAGAGCTGCGGGATCCGGCCAGCAAAACAACTGGCCAAATTAGGAGCAGTAATAACAAGCAGCTGAGCCTGGATCCAGACCCTCAGCCAGCAGCATTAGGGTCTCAGACAGTCCAGGGTCAGAAGACTTTTGCTTTCTGCTGTCAGTGCTTACCCCTGGCCGGCAGGGCGGGGCGCCCAACAGAGGGAGGGAGACAATGCCAGGTGCCTGGCACACAGGCGGAGGGGCTTGCCTCTTTCCTCCTGCCTTCGCGTGTTTTCCTGCTGCCCCAGATGGCCTGCAGCCCAGCAGCACCCCTTCTCCCACCGCACCTTCTTCTGGGCCCTGGGTCAGCCCAGATAGGGAGCTCTCTGGCTCTTCTTCCCGCTGTACCCTGAGCTCACCTCTCCCCAACAAACAGCCCCCCCAGGCTCGGCCTGCCAGAGTGAGACACCAGAGCACCAGCTCCCGTCTGCTGGCTGGGCTTGCTGCACCCCACTCCCACACAGGAAAATGCACCGGGGTGGCGGCTGTAGACCTGGGAGCTAGAAGAGGTCCTCCCCATGGCAGAGCCAGCAGACACAGTGCACCTGCCTCTCCTTTCACTTGCCCTGGTGTAAATGAGCAGTAGACACCACCTTCAAATCTGGAGTGAGAGGAGAATCTGGCTCCCCGCGTGTTACCTGAGACACCAACTCCCCTGTTCGCTGCACGGATTCCCTATGGGGCGTGCAGGCAGCGGACGGGACAGGGGCTGGATGTGGAGCAGGCTTTAATCAGTCCGTAGGACGGGATCAGCCCGCACGGGCAGTCAGATTGCGCTAAGGCAGGGCATGATGGGGCAGTATCTCTCAGCTCTCCAGGGGGAATCAGGGCTCGTGGCACGACAGCCAAGCTGGAAGTGGCTGGCTCCTGGCTGCGTGCCCCTTACAGTTACTGCCCCTGGATGGCTCAGACGGCTCTGGCTCTGGCCCAGCCCCCTGACTGTGTGGAGGGCCCTCAGGCCCTGGTTGCGGGTGATGACGCTGAGGCTTTGTCCCTAGTCTGTGATGTTGCCCGTGATTTATGGGTGATTTTACAACAGCTGTAAAGAGGCTGTAAATTATAGGCGGGCATAAATTAGCCACGGACCCCTTTACTGGCCATAAAGATCTAAGGCCCCCCTAGGGCGGCTGTGGCAGCCTGCGGGTTGGAAGCATTGGCAGGGAAGCAGTGGGTGTCTGTAGTGAGGCCCCTGGGGCCACTCAGACTTATTTAGCAAGCTTTAAATAAATGGGCCCTTTTGTTCAAATGAGGCTAAAGATTGAATGGGTGATGGGGGGAAGGGGGTCAATGTGCAGTGGGGCAGAGCAGCCTAGGGGCAGCACAGGTGGCTGGCTGGCGGTATCAGGATTCAGTTCTATTCACAGAGTCACTTTGTGAGATTTGGGGTGTCACTTTCTCTCTCTGCGCCTCTGTTTCCCTCTCGGTACAATGGGGGTAACATGCTGCCCCCACTCCCCGGGGTTGCGGAGGGCTTTCACTGTCATTTGCAATGACCTGAAAAGCCGCAGCTGGTGAGGCTGCCCTCAGTTCCCACCTTCCCAGCCTGCAGCAGAGTGAGCGACAGCACCCGGCATTACACTGTCAGAACAACCCTCCTTGACTGATCATATCCTGAGGGTGGGAACCCTTTCCAAAGCTACCACTTGCCTCCACTGTCCGGTCCCTGGCACCGGGCTGGCTCAGCAGTCATGCAAAGGGACCTGTCAAACACACCAGAGCATCAGAAATGCTTGTTGTTACCAGCTTTACACATCCAGCTGCAAGGGTGATGTCTGTTAGGTCAGTGGTTCTCACCCGGGGGTACAAGTACCCCTGGGGGGACGCAGAGCTCTTCCAGGGGGTCCATCAACTCAGCTAGGTATTTGCCTAGTTTTGCAACAGGAGACATAGAAAGCACTGGGAAAAAGGACAAGCTAAAATTTCACACAGACAGTGACTGGTTTATACAGCTCTGTATACAATACACTGCAATGTAAGGACAATAGTTATATTCCAATCTATTTATTTTATAATTATATGGTAAACAGGAGAGTGTCAGCAATCGTTCAGTAATAGTGTGGCTGGGACACCTTTGTCGTTTTATGTCTGATTTTGTAGGCAAGTCGTTTTTAAGTGAGGTGAAACTCGGGCGTACGCAAGACAAATCAGACTCCTGAAAGGGGTGCAGTAGGCAGGAAAGGTTGAGAGCTGCTGTCTTAGGGCAAAGAGCCCTAATGTGAACTCAAGGCTTTTCCCCGGCCTGCTCCACAGAATCACTGCTTCATTGGGTGGTTGTTCCTTCTTCTCCTCATGCAGACTCTGAAAATCTGTAGTTTGCTGAGTGATTATCTCTGAGCCATGTTCTCCCGCCTCCAGTGGATTGAGTCCAAATGTGTTTTCAGGAGAGCCATATGCCCACACACAAGCTCTCACAGGCCCACAGCCCAACTTCCATCCTGGCAGTGCCAGGGGACACCTTGGCAGCTCACGCAGCCAGTGTTTGCACAGCCAGTATGCGATGCCTGCTCTATCTCGAAAGGCCCATCTATTCCCCAGCGATAGGGCAAGGAAGGAAGGAAGGCAAAAGAGATTTCCTCAGGACAGGAAGGACTGCAGCGTTCCTCGGCTCTTTAACTATAAATACATCACGCGAGGACCAAATATCTTGGCCCGCATCCAGCAGCACATTTATATACAAATTGATACCGATGATGCAGCCTTCTGTCTTCTAGTAAAAGCCATTTGAGTTGATTGTTTGAATAGTGCATCAGGGCATCATTCTGGGCCACAAAGCTGTGCACTCCACTCCATTACGGCTGGTGTTGACTTAGCCAGCATCCTGGGAGCAGCCACCACTCCAGCCCTTGCTAACCTCTCACAAGCTAGAGGCTGAGGGAACCAATTCTGCACCCAGTCACACCTGGTGTAAAGGGGATGTCGGTGGCATTATTCTGGATTTATGCCTGGTGTAGCAGAGATCAGAATCTGGCTGCCTGCGCACGACTGTAACACCATTCTGCCCCGGACACACATGCCCCACTCCTAAGCACATGCTGGGAACTGGGGGGGCACCACTTGACCATGCAGGGGATGCCCTGGAGTTCTCCACATGCCCTGAGATCTGCCCAGCAGCCGAAGGAGCAATTGATGAGCCACTTCAGTCATCTCTTTGCTACTTTTCCTTGCACGAGATGCTGGGAAGCCCGGCTTGGCTTGGCCCCACACATCCTTCTGAATTACACCAGCGTCCGCTATTGGTTTAGCTCCTGGCACTAGCTGCTGATACTGCCCTCAGAGGAGCATTCCCTGTGCGTGTAGGGACTCCTCTGCGCTTAAAATCCCCCCTAAATTCCTTTGCGGGTTGGCCTGCTTCGTGTCAGTCGGTGCCCTGATGTTCTTGTATGTGACTGTGGAGCACAGACAGCTTTGCAGCTCCTCTCCGTCCCGTTAATTACATTATGTCTAATGAGAAGGATCAGGCGGAAGGGATTAAAGTTTGAAGCTGCTTCTGTCCCAGAGCACGGCAGAGACAATCAGCTTTATCTGTTCAAAACGTGTGTCATTTTTCCCACCCACTTCAATCCCAGTGTTAATCTCCTTAGTTTACACAGCTCCTTGCCAGCCCCGCATAGCTCTGCAGAGCAGAGTGTGCCCTGGGCCACAGCTGCACCTCCGGAGCTGCCAGCGGGGTGAGCTGGACTGCTTTGCATTCAGTCAAGAACCAGCCCAAAGCTTGAACCCAGCCATATTTGGAGAGGGGTCATTAACGGAGATGGTTGGCATGTCTCCCCTACTTCCCTTGTTTATAGCTCTGCACCTCCTAGCTAGCCTCTGAGATGGGCTGTCCTGGGAACTCCCAGATGGCTTGGGAGAAGCATGAAAACTTTCCCAGCTTTCTCCGCACTGACTCCTGAACCTGCCAGATAAGCCTGGCCTGCCACTAAGCGGAGAAGGCCATGCCTGAGCCCGGCTGAGGGTGGGAAAAGCCAGCAGCCTCTTCCCAAACCCTTCGCAGCCCAGAGACTTGGCCCGAGGGCTTTGAATCCAAGCTCCTCTCAGCAGTAAGAGTCACTGTTGCAATGGCTTCCTCTTTCCCTCGGAGCCGGCTCTGCGGGGTCAGCTCCATGCACTCACTCCCAGCATAACCTTTCCCTGGAGAAGGGAGCATAGCTGGGGGGTTTGCAGCTTGCGAATGAGCAGAGGCTCAGCCTTTCCTGCTGCCATGGGCCGCAGCTGCTTGTGGCCCGGCTGAAGAGGAGTTTGGGAAGGTGCATAACCAGGCAGTTCAGGCAAGAGCTTCAGACGAGTTGGGATCCATTTAAAAGCAGTACAAAGAACTCAGGACCCCCCTGAAACCTTGCACAATTCATCCGCTGTGCCCAGCACATTGTGTGAGCCAACTGCACCCTAAGCTTTGTTAGCCAGTGCCTGGGGCAGCTGCAGGCGCCCGTAGACTTCAAGGGGCAAGTGCCTGGGCACACCTGGCTTGTATCCCTGCGATGGTAACATACAGGACACACATACACAGCTAGCTGGTGACCTCTGCTCTGGCCTTTCCATGCATCCCAGCAACTGCCAGGTCTTGGCGAGAACCATCATCACATGGCGAAGCAACTCCAGAAACAAGGGCAAGGGCAAAGTCAGGCAGGTCCAGCCAGGAGGACAGGCTTGTGGGGTGGTTCGAGGCAGCCCTGGGAGAATTTGGAAAGCTGGGTTCACCCCCAGGCTCCCAGTGCAGGGCAAGGAGGGGCCACAGGCCCCTGCAGCTTCCTCACTGCAGCAAGCGTTTGCATTTCGTCATGGGAGGAACAATCCCCCCAAGGTGCCGCTTTGCCCCGCTCACAGAGAGCGTCATGCTGCACTGGCCGGACCGACTGCTCTGGTAGTGTGGGGTAGAGCAATCTGTGGGCTGGCATGCAGATGAGGACATCCTGTGCCCTGCTTGGCTGCTAGGCTCCCCGTGTTCGGTGCAACCAGACTGGCAGGTGGGAGTGAGGGGGACACTTCCTAGCCTGGGGGCCAGCTGAGCAAACAGGGGCCCGTTCCTCACCCAGTGAGGCACAGAGCCCTGTACCTGCTGCAGGCCAAGCTGGGCGTAGGGTCAAGCCCCCCCAGTATAAGTAGCACCATGATTACGAATGGCACAAGTTCCCTCCCACACCCCATTCTCTCTTAGCAGTGCTGCGATGGCAGATTCAAACAAGCCAAGCTGCCCCACTGGAGACGTGTTTCTTCACCAGTGACTAAAAATAAATGGAGCAAATTCCAGCCCTGAAGCTGTTGCTTTCTATCAACACCGCACCTTAAATTGCCATGTGACCACAGAGGCTCAGGGATGGGGATTCTGCTGCTGCTGCTCTGAGCATCTGTTCCACGTTTCGGTTCCTTTGAAGCCCTGCCAGGAGGACTTGGTGCATCAACAGCTGTGGAAGCCACGCGACTCCGCAGTGGAAGTTAAGCCTGCTGGGTGGAGGGGAGAAGTTAGGAATAAAATAGATAAACGTAGGGAAGCGGAGCTCCCTGCAAATAACTGCAGAGGGGGCAAGGAGCAACTGGAGGGTTGGACTAGGAGCTTCTGCAGCTGTTGTCCTTGTATGCCCTTCACCTTTAGATCAATGTGTGCCCTGTAGACCAACCGCTCTTTGTCTCAGGAGGGCTAGCTAACAAGGGGGGCTTGTCTATCCCCCTCAGCAGTTGGTAGGTTATTATCTTGTAGGTACAGATAACATTCTTAGGCTGGGAATTTCAAAGGAGCTGAACACCTTGTTTATACCGGGGAATTGAGTGGCACCACTCCTCAGAAAGAATGATTCTGGTATAATTTAGCTCTTCTGGAATAACTCCCCTGTGTGGATACTCTGTTCTGGAATAAATGGGATTGAATTCCAGCCTAATTACTGGGCGTTGTGAGTGGAACAACCATTCTGGAATAAAGTCACTTTTATTCTGGACTCGAGCATCCCCGTGGGGAGCTGTTACGGAACAGCTACTGTGGACTAGCTTAGTTTGCAGTAGCTATGCCAGTCAGTTTCCCAGTGGAGACACAGCCTTGAGAAAGTGCAGTGCTCTGCTCCCACTGGAATTCAGTGAAAAGAAAAATAAATCCCCCTTAGTTCAATCAGCACCATGTTGGGTGGCAAACTGCAATGTCACAACTTTGCACCCCCGGCAACCTCATAAAGTTTAGAAAGCAAGTGAGCAGCTCAGCAGGACTTTCCCTTTCTTGCAAGCCCGGTATAGAAATCACATCTAATTATTTCCCCCAGCATATCCCCAGACTGCAAAGAAAGAGGCCTCCACCAGCAATGCATCAGCCAACCCACAGTAGCCAAGAGCGCTAGCTACGGATCAGGAGCACGACTGTCCCTCCTCTGGCTGCATGGAGCTCTCTGGCTGCTGTTGAAGTGCTGCAGGTCATCTGTGTCTCTGGTTTCAGCTGGAGGGCGGACAAAGTGTTTCACAGCTGGGTCAGCCAGGATACTGACTTGTCTTCACAATGCCATCTCCCCAGGCCTGCACTGCACACGAGTGCCCTCAGAAACACGTTCCCCAACCCCCTGAGAATTCAGGCAGGTGTTTACATGAAGGGCCACTTGCCTCATCACACCAGGCCATGTAATTAACGCTGCTAAATGACAGGTTTTTACAATCACTCCAGCTCATTTCCTGAATGCTGGGGCCGGCTGAATAAGTGACAATTGTCTTCTCCTGACACTGAGTGGACAAATGGGCTTTCCTGGGAGCAGTGGAGATGAGCCCTCCAGCCCTGCACCGCCCAGGGGCCTGAAGGAAGCTGAGTTCAGGGAAACACAACAGGTCCCAGGCCACCCTACTTTACGACTGGGCAGGCAATTTCTCTGTTGTAGTAGTCCAGCAGGATCAGAGCACCTCAGAGTTGTTCATGTATTTATGCTCATGCAGCCCTGTGTGGCAGGGCAATGGTGTATCACTGTTGCACAGATGGGAGCAAAGGCACAGAGAGGCTAAGTGACTTGCCCAAGGCCATTAGGAAGTCTGTTGCAGAGCAGTTAATTAAACCTGGGTCTCCCAAGTCCCAGATGAGCACCCTAGTCACTGGACCAAACTTTTCACCCCCAATGTTGTTTATTCATAGTATAGTGGACTGAGCACTGGACTAGGCAACAAGAACTCCTGGTTTCCCATCCCCACTCTGTTATTGTCTCCTTGAATGTCCTTGGGCAGGTCATGTCATCAGTCTGTGCCTCTGTTTCCCCACCTGCCATGGGGAAATAAAACTAACTTAGCTCTCAGGTCTATTATGGCAATTCATATCTTAATGCAGGAGTAGGCAACCTATGGCACACGAGCCAAAGGCAGCATGCGAGCTGATTTTCAGAGGCACTCACACTGCCCGGGTCCTGGCCACTGCTCCGGGGGGCTCTGCATTTTAATTTAATTTTAAATGAAGCTTCTTAAACATTTTTAAAACCTTATTTACTTTACATACAACAATAGTTTAGTTCTATATTATAGACTTACAGAAAAAGACCTTCTAAAAACGTTAAAATGTATTACTGGCACGCGAAAGTCGTGAAACCTTAAATTAGAGTGAATAAATGAAGACTCGGCCCATCACTTCTGAAAGGCTGCCGACCCGTCTTATGTGCAGTGTGCCCAGCCATTTGACAGCGTTGTCACCAGCCCAGTGAAGAGCCGATAGCCTGCCGTCGAAGTCAGGCAGCGGGCATGCGCCACGGAGAGGCGACATAGTCTGAAGTTGACTGCATCTACATCGCAGGTCGTTAGAGAAACCCCCTTGGAGAGACTGGCCGCACAATTGCCCTGTCCTAAAATGCTGACAGTTCTGCTCCTCGGGGGCTCAGTTCTGTAGCCTGTCCAGCGAGCAGCTCCTCACCCCACAAACAGGGTTTCAGTGCGAGCAGCGGGGCAGCCCTGTGTCACACAGAACCCCGGAAATGTATGGCTGGAAGGGACCTCCAGAGGTCATCACGCCCACCCCCTGCACGGTGCCTGAGCACAGCGAGCAGAACTAGAAAGGGGAGCTCTGTTACGGGTGGGCCTGATTTTCCAGAGAGCTCCGCATCCAGCAGCCCCCTGGAGGCCGGAGCGGCTGACGGGAGCGCTCTGGAGCTGTCAGCCTCACGCTGGTTTCCCGCAGAGCTGGCTTTCCAAAGGACGGGGGTTGGTTTATTGCAGGTGCTCTAGGAGCAGAGGCTGGCTATGCCCTGTGCCAGTGAGTAACGGGCAATCCCACTCCCTTGCCACGAACATAGGGAATGAAGGGGCATCACTGCTGTGCCTGAGATCTGCTCGGTGGCACCACCCCAGGTTTCTAAAGGGCAGAAAAAACTTCTCTAAGCTGGGATCGGCCCTCAGCATCAACACACCTGCCAGCCGAGATCTCGAGCCAGTTTTTCTCCAGCCACCCACCCTTGGGGGTGACAGGAAAGTTCTCTGCCCTGGGACGTGGGAACAGGGCCGTGCTTTGCACAAAGACCATATTATGCTGCCTGCCAGGGACAGGAAGAAGGGGGCGTTTGGAGACGGTAACATTTCAGCCCCATCAGTTCACTGTAACTATCCAACACCTTCTTGCACTGCTAATAAGCAGGGTGGGCGGATTCCCCCCTCACTTACCTGGGAGTCAGCCCCGCAGGTCCATTCTGCTAGAGTTCAGTGGGGTTGCAACATATGTGCGGCTGGGGGGTTGGCCCAGGAACTTGTTTCCAGTTACGTAGCTCCAGAGTAATGGGAAAATGTGCCCCGAGCTGTCCACCTCCTGCCCTGCGAGTGCAGCTGCCGTACGGGGTTCATTATTCCTGCACTAGACAGCGGCAGTAAATCTGGGCTCATTGCAGGAGACCCTGAGAAGAGCATCTGCGGATCGTTTTCAGCGTGAACTCCTGTGAAAAGGCCATCATTCCTATAAATCTGTCAGGGGAACTTCCTGGAAGCCCAGTTTGGCTTCTGCTCCTCTAACTTCTCTTGCACAGAGCCCCTGCCACTGCAGAAGCCAATGGCTCCCTCGTTCTCAGTCTCTGAAGCTCCCCTCTCTGACCTCAATCAGCCAAAAGATTCCCCCCAGCCAATGATTCAGATCAGACTCCCTTGCTCAGTTCATCAGCATGGGCAGTAGCTTTTGTCCCATGATTCCCAAACTGCTGATCTGCAGGGAGCTGGCAGGTCACAGTGGACCGGTTCTACCGCTTGGCTCCCATTGCTCCTTCTTGCAAACTGGAGGCCTGGAAAAAAAGCTGGAGTGAGAACGGTGTGGCAGCCTAGGTGCCTCTCTGACTAGCCACTGCTGTGAAGGTGGAGGAGATGGGTGTGTGGCATGCCAAGGAGCTGGCACCAGGCTGGATGCCACAGGAGAGGGCTGTGCTGCTGGGCTGGGCAGATGCCACTTTTTGCTGAGGACAAGAGGAAGCTCATGCTCAAATAAATTGGTTAGTCTCTAAGGTGCCACAAGTACTCCTTTTCTTTTTGCGAATACAGACTAACACGGCTGTTCCTCTGAAACCTGTCATTACAGTAAGATCATTCTATTAGCTCCCTAAGTCCCCATGAGATTAGTGAACCGTAAAGATCTCAGTCAGCACTGGCTGCCTTCTCATTATCTCTTTCCCATATGCTCCACCCAGGCCCATATTGAAAAACCCTGTCACCGTTCGCCACATAGGCTGTCGTTCCCCGGGAATTCTGTATGAAGTGGGGGCGGCTGGCCTGCCTCCTGCTGCTCCTGAGAGGTGTCCCTCATGGTCCACAGACCGCAGGTGCCTTTTGTGCAGCCTCAAGTGACATTTCACTGCTATCAGCAGTGCTCCAGCTCCTTCTAGCAAACATCTCTGCATTTGGGATCTTGAACGGAGGAAACAGGAAACCTTCTGTGGGGCCCATTTTCTAAACCTTTGCTGGGAGGAAGTGGACAAGTGCAGTTGAGTGTATATTGCATTTCACCCGCTGGACCAAGCTGCTCTGTCTGTCTGCACCAAATAGTTAAAATCGGCTTTACAAAGACTCTTGGAAACCATATACCAGCAGCAAATGGAATTTTGAAATATTCGAAAGACAGATATTGAAGAGGGAGTCCAGCACTAGTATCTCCTGGCTTTAATCAACAGGAGTCAATGTGAGTAGCACTAATCTATCTGCCTTGATGTTCATACAGTGCCAAGCTCATTATGGGTGCCACTGTAAAAAACCTATTAATTTAATCAACAGGAGTCAATGTGAGTAGCACTAATCTATCTGCCTTGATGTCCATACAGTGCCAAGCTCATTATGGGTGCCACTGTAAAAAACCTATTAATTTAGATCATAAACACAGAGCACTAGTCACTGTAACATCTCTGGGCCCCTGGATACAGTCTGGGTGACACTCTAGTCCAGTTGTCTATGTTGTAGAACACAGACACCGTCTCCTGGGTTAGTTTCTTCAATCCCGTCCCCTTCCAGGTATCCCTTGGCACTCAGTGTCACACAGCTTTGAGACGTGGCCTCCTCTCAGCAGAAGGGGCTCACTGACGGACTGAGCTTCCTGCAAATCCCCAGCTGCCTCACTCCAGTTCCCTGACTTGGAGATCCGGGGACTGCATGGGTAGCTTGGCAAGCAGCCGGAACATCACACCTGGTTTGCGTACAGGGCAGCAGATCACAGGCATCCTGAAGCAGTTGATGGGAATCCTCCTCCTAGAGCCGAACAGAATGAGCAGCTTGCATGCTGGGATCTGCAATGCCTCCATGTCACAAATGAGGGCAGCTGCTGGCTGCATTGCAGGGTACATCGACACTGGGAGCTGGCAGGGTGATTGCCAGACAAGGAGATATACCAGTGCTAGCTCTGAGAGTGGAGCTGGGCTGGCAGGGGTGGCTAGCCACCCCGATAACGTGCCTAGCATCTCGCAAGGGTAGGTGCTTGGGATGGCTACCCCCTGCTGCCACTCGCACTGCCGCAGCGACATGGTTTGTAGAAAGCTAGTGTCAGTATGTCTCAGCTCAGCTCAAAGCATAGACACAACTTCAGCGGCTCTCCCAGGGCTCCCCTGCACATCCAGCTCCCTGTCTTCTTCACACACCTTTCTCTTGCTTTCATTACGGACATTCTCTCTCCAAGCCGTGCCCACTCTGCTCCCTCCCAGAGGGATGCAGCTGCTTGCTATTGATGGGGAGGACAATGACTCTGGTTCCAGCCTCATGCAGCCGCCTTGACATGCCTGATTCTAATTTCCCTGTGTGGATAACTAGCTACTTTCCACCATGGGAGATGAGCGCGTGTTGGGCAGGAGACAGGGGAACCGGAGCACTGGAAAGGGGCCCCGGCCAGGGTAGGACGCAGCCAGTCTCGGTCTCCCAAACTTCTCTGCATGGTGACGGTTAAGATGCACAGGTTGTGAAACCCAATGCCTAGTGCAGTGTATCTGGCCTTGCTGTCTCCCTCTGATCAAAGAGGCTGAACAGGGCAGTGTCCCTGGTACATGCTCCCTCGCAAATAAAAAGAAATTAGCAGTAAATAATTCACAGATGAGAACTTGGGCTTCTGAAGCCTGTGGTAAACGCTGTCTCCAGTGCAAGACTGGGCTGGCAGACAGATGCAGCAGCCTCCCACTGAGCTGCTTTCCACAGAGAGCAAGAGAGAGCTCCTGTAAGGCCTCATCCCCATCCCCCAGCCTGGCTCCGTGTCCTGGTGTGGGACCAGGGAGAACCTGTCTGTTAGTGCTGAGAGCCAGGCCAGCTGAGCTGCGGAGCAGGGCAGGGATGAATCCTGCCCAACACATCCATGAGCTCTGGCTGAACCTGCTCTGCAGGAGCAATTGGGCTAAAAGGGAAGCTGGGGCTTGGAAAGTGGAGGCCCCTGGACTGAGGGGATGGGGCACTCCACCCTATCTCCAGTGACATTATGGGAGCGCCCAGGGCCCAGGCAAGATCAGGGCCCCATTGTGTGGGGCACTATCGAAACAGTCTCTGCCCCAGAGAGCTCACAATGCAGGGTCAGGCAGGCGACTCTCTTAGCTCGGATTCCATTCCCTCCTCAGACGGCGACTCCTCGGGGTGCTCTGAAGGCCAGAGGCAGCAGGAACTATCCCTTGCCCCTCTCAGAGCAAGTCCGAACAGACTCCACCACCTTTCAGGATGCGGAACGTTTCCAGAGCAGCCAGCTCTGCTCCCTGCGTTACCATCACCAAGGGCGTGTTACGCCTGCTCCCCTGAGTTTACATTCCTGTGTCAATGGGAAATGTGATCCTGGAACACTGGCCTCATTTCGCTGGGCCTGCCAGCCTCTCAGGAAAGGCAGCCCCGATGACAAGTCAAGGCTATGGTCACCAAAAGAAACGTTCAGCATTCCTGGGCTGGCTGGCCTGGCTATCGAGTGACAGACAGCAGCTCGTCTGTCATTCCCAGGTGCAGCCGGTCCTGGGCACTTGCTGCAGGGCCTGTTCCTGGGCTGCAGCTTGGGTTACGTTGGACAAGGGAACGCACGGTCCCTGGAGCATGGCACCTGAAATGCTCTGACTCCAGCCGATGGAAGGAAGCCAGGTGGCAGCAGGGCACCCAGCGGCAGGCTGCGAGCCAGGAAAGAGAGCATCCAGTAGCACAGTGGGTCCCGCTCTGGGGAAGGCAGCTCTGGAGTCCAGGCATGGCCAGGAGAGTCTCCCCAGCAATGGGCCCAGGATGCAGACTCATGTGCGTGGCTGGTGGAGGGGCGTGGGAGCCTGTGAGGGAGACATTCTTCCCCAGCGTGTTGGAAATAAATCACCGAGCTCCCTGGCAGCATCTGCCATGGCTGAGCCCCTCAGCTGTTGGCTGTGAGATGCCACGTATCACAGCAGTGTCTGCCATCTGGTCTGATAGGGACCCCTTGTCTCTAGAGCGGCTGGGAAGGAGGGGCCATCCCCAGTGATGGGCAGACCTCCAGGGGCTCAGCTGGTGTAAGGGGCAGGCTAAACTGCGAAGCAAGGGGAGGGAAAAGAAGAAAAGCAAAGAGAGACTTGCCAAGAGGGCGGAGGAAGAGAGAAAGAAACACGCTAATAGCAAAATCAACAGCTCCTCCACAGCTATAACCTGGGCACACTCTGCCAGCCTGGCTTTCAGGATGACAGGCTGAACGCCCCCCCGGCCCTGAGCCCCCCCTTTGCAGCTGGGCACCCTAATGCCAGTGTTGCCACTGCCCCTCTTGGCCCCTGAGGACTCCACAATGGGCTCTCTGGCCTCAGACACAACCCTCCTTGGGGCTGGTTTATTACAAAACAAAACAAAACCTAGTGCCAAGATTCCATAAGGAAATTCCCAGGCATTGTCCATTTCTCACCCTCTGCACCTAGTCCTTAACGTCGCACGGCATCTGGTCCATGGCATAGCACGGACCACACTCCAGCAGCTCTCCCCCAGGCTCAGCTTCAGTCAGAGAGCAGCCAACCCAGCCCTTCCCAACAGGAACAGCACCACTGTTCCTGTTGGGACACTTCTGGCAGTTCATCCTCCCCAGGGGAGCATCCCTCATGCCCCCTGTTCCATCTCAGACGGGACCCCAGGTGGGCCCTGCCACTGTTCCCCTGGCTTTCAGCCCTCTCTGGGCCTCTGGCTCCAGCTCAGAGACATCAGCGGATAAGCCTCTCTGCTGCTCGCCTGCCTTCAGCCCTGTCTCGGGGAGGTTAACTAGCAAAACCCTGTACTGCTCTCAGACTTGCACCACATACCTCCTTCCGCTTTCTTCCCAGACCTCACCTCCTCCTCTCTGACTCGTCCTGATCCTTTATAGCTGCAGGTGCTGCCCATCCTCTTAACTGGCCAAACTGGCAGCACCTGTTCTGGCATGGGGGAGCCGGACCTGCTTCATTTAAATGGGTCAGCCACCCCGTAACAGGGACCTTCCTATCCCCCCGCACAGCCCCAGACCCGTTCATCCCCATATGCAGGGCAGGCTGCTCCCAAAGCTGGTGGAGTGTTCGTTTCCCTGGCATTCTCCTTCGGGAGAAAAATCAGCTAAAATTTCACTCACCCTTGTTTTGCAAACCCCCAAACTAGTGAGATCAATTTGCAAAACCCCATCTTCATACACCCTGGCCTGGCTCCTTTTCCAGCTCTGGCTCCACCTCATCGATTCGCCATTGTGGTCCAAATGCCTCCTGGAAACCCGACTTGCTTCCCTTGGTCTCTGCATTTCTCTGTCCCTCAGATCAAGCCATAAAATCCAGAACCAGAATGGGCTGCATGGGTTGCCCAGAGCCAGCGGATTTAGTTCAGACCCATATTAACTGTGCACTCGTTTAGGGGTCAATCCCGCTTCCATTGAAACCGGTGGCAAAGCTCCCATTGACTCCCAGGGTGCAGGACAGAGGCTGCAAACCTCAGACTCTGTAAAGCACATTGTAGGAAAGGCTTTATGCAGCAGCAGCTGTCGGGGATCCTGCGGAGTGGGGCGACTGGCCTGGCATTCAGCAGTAGAGGAGGCAAATGGCCATGCCATACTTGGAAAAAAAGAGGGCAGCTAATTCCCAGGCCCAGTCCAGGGCTGAGCACCCAGAGTTCTGAGATTTGGGAGCTGATCTGCAGCATTAGCGATGATCCCCTGCCTTCCCATCACCCACTGTGCTGGCAGGAGCATGCATTCGGAGAGGGCTCAGCACAGCACTGGCCAAGATCTGGCCCCTAAGTGACAAGAATGGGGCAGGGGCTGGGTGGGGGACACAGGAGGCTGAGGGGGGCAGCAGGCGCAGCTGACATATCAAAGCAGATTCCAGTCGGGAGGGGGCAGGTTTAGTCATCAGCTGCAGTTTGCTTCACATTCCTCCTCCTCCCGTTTCCAGCATGTGGGAGGCATCTTCGTTCCGGCCTCACCAGGGTCATGTGGGTTTGGCAAAACAAACGGGCAAACTCTCTGCTCTCCTCTCTAAATACAGCGGGCTCTTTGGTGCTGTCTAGACAGGAAGGGAGACTGTGACCGGGAGAAAACTCTCATTGTCAAATGGGCCAGGCAGCCAGTGCTGGGAACCAAGAGAAAATCAGCTACCAAAATATTTACAGATGTGCCTGATAAGTTCCCTTTTAAAGGGGACATAGACAGCGAGAGAGGCTGATCAGAGTGCCACACGGCCGGGTGCAGCAGAGCATGGGGCAGGGAGAGCCGGCGAACCTTGGGGAAGTGGAATGGAACAGAGCTCAGCCTGTGAGGACGGAAAGCAGTGAGGGACAAGGCAGGGCTGGGCCCCCGGGGACAAGGCAGGGCTGAGGGGGAGCAGGGGAGCTCCTGTAATGCGGGACAGGGCTGAGCCAGAGCTTCAGAGTGAGTGTGAGCACTGGGGACGTCACAGTGCAGCAGTAGGTCCTGCCCCCCCCCCCCCTTCCATTAAGTGCCCTGCTCCTGGTCTTAATTTTTCATGAAAGAGGGGCCAGGGCTAAAGCAATTTTTTTTACTTTCACAACTGATGTGGCAAGCCCAGAGGTGCGGGGCTATGAACTGCCAGGCCCAGAGGTGCTGGGGCTCTGATTGGCCAGGCCCAGAGGTCAGGGGCTCAGCCCTGGCAAGCCCTGGCACAAATTAAGCACTGGCTGCTTCCATTGTTTTCTCTCTCTCTCTCCCACTTTCCCCTCTGTCTTTCAATTCCATCTTCCCTCCTGTGCCTCGGTTTTCAGGACTTGTCTGTGACTGGAGGCCGGCTCTGAATTCTGACACTGGGGGCTGGGCAGTTGGTCTCATACCATGGCCTTGTCCACCAGGGACACACGAGGGCTCTGGGGCTCCTGGTCACACCCCCACACTTTCCCTTTAACTTCATTTGAGAACTGCCGAAGTGTCCAGCATTAAGCTCCTGGCTTCCAAACCCAAATGTCCCCTTACTTATTAGTTACCAGCAGGGCTCTACAATCAATGGAGAGGAGGCTCAAAGCCGGAGCCACCCGGTGACCTCCATGCCCTTGGGATCAGCTCCTCTTTTGCCAGTTGCTAATGTGCATTGAAATCTACATTTGCCGTGGGGGAGAGGTCAGGTCGATTGGCCTCTGCTTGAGAACATCAGGGGCCTGTTGAATCCCCAGCGGGCCAGGAGCCTTTGTAGCAAACACAAGTGGCTCAGTAACGAAGCAGCAGAAGGAAAACCAGAAGGTGCCAGCGAGCGGCAGGTCCCCCGGCTGCTGCCGCCCCGCCTGAGTCAGCTCTTTTCACTGCAGTCATTTTCATTTCTGATCCTCTTTGCAGCAGAATGCATCTGGTGACCCTTCCTGATCTGAGACAGGACCGTGTTCCCCACTCCCCTGCCTGAGCTCTGCTGCCCTAGGATCAGCTCTCCTGTATAGCCACAGCGTGGCCAGGAGCACTGGCCTGGCTCTCCGCAGCACGCTGCCAGGTTTGAGACATGCTACAGGGAGCCATAGACATGGGGCACGTCCCTGGGGTGATGCCCGGCCTTCACTGCTCCTGTGTATCCCGCCCTGGGAGCCAGGCTGCTGACAGCGGGGTCACTTCCCGTTTCATCCCCAGTGGGACCCTGTGTGCTGTACTGCCCACTGGGCAACGAGGACGGATGGTACATGAGACCTGCCCAGACTCCTCCATCCCTGCCAGGTGGTGAGAGCCATTTGGAGGAGGGGTCCATGCAGCTTCCTTCTCCCCCTTGTCAGCTGCCTCCATCTGCAGTGCAAGGTTCCCCAGCTCACCTGGAGGCTCCTGTAACGCTGCAGGGGTGCAGCTGAGCCAGGAGAGAGGGCGCAGCAGGGGAGAATGGCTCATCCAAGCCCGGCAGGCCCCACCGGCGTTCCCATCTGTGCGGTACCAGGGAGCTGTGACTGTTTTCCAGCCACAGCAGGAGACTCACATTATGGGGATGCTACGGCTCCACTCGTCCCCCCCCCCACATGCACCCTCCCTCTATCCATCCTTCTCCAGTGCTTCCCGCTCGCCAGCTCCGTCGCACAGGTGACAGCTAAGGTGCTGTTACACAATGCACCAGACGGGTCGCGGGGAAACGTCCTTTCCAAGCCCTGGGCCAGTCCTGAACCCTGGAGCACGAGGTTCGATTGCTCTTAGCTCATGCACCATAAACCTCCTATCATCCAGCCCCTTTTAGACTCCAGGCACTGGACTCTCTGTCTTCCTGGGGCTCCCGTCATCTCCCTGAGCTACTTTACGTTTACCTGCCATCAGCTTGGCCCAGCGACCCCAGCCCCCTCCTGTGGGACCGGCAGGTCTCTGCTCTCCGCAGCGAACTTTGCTTCTGCTCTGGCCAGGCTCTCCAGTAGCTTCCTGGCAGAGACAAGCGTCCGCAGCTTCTTGCCAGCACATTACGCTCCATTGTGCAGCCCTGGCCTCGGGAAAACCCGCGACCTCCCCCGAATACCGGCAGCACCAGCAGCAGAGCAGACAGGCGGGCACTGCCAGGGGCCCATCAGGCTCCTGAGTCTCACGCATCCGCTTTCCAAACCGTGGGAGCCTAGCAGCAAGTGGCCCAAAGGGCTCCAGAACTTTTCTGCTCCTCGGGCCTGATCTAGAGCCCACTGAAGCCGCTGTGGGTTTTGGATCAGGCCCTTACCCCTTGCTGCAAGGCTTGTCTGGACGCTCTGCCGGCTGGTGGGAGGATGTTGTCCAGGGGACTCCCCTCCACATCAGTAACTTTAAAAGCCTCGGAGGCAGGATCGTGGAAATGGGGAGTGAGTGTCAGGCAGGGGCAAGATTTACAGACCAGGATTAGGATCTTGAATCTGAGGCAAGAAGGTGAATGTAACGTGGCTACCCCATGAAGAATCTGCATCCCTGAGTGATTCCATCAGTCCCGCTCCCAGCCTCTCTCTCCAATGGCCTGGGGCTGCCCCTGCTGGCAGGCTGTTCTGCATACAAAACACACTGCACAGTGCAGTCCGTCCCGTATGGCAGTAGATCCAGGGACGTGATCCACTAGGTTCCTGTCTAACCTGGAGCCCGGAAAGCATCCCAAAGGCCCAGTAATATTGAAACCAATTCCTAGGCACAAAGGGTCACCTTCCCTCCTTGTCAGACTTCAGAGCTGTCCTCTGTTTGCTTTGTGTTGCTTTCATTTTAGGCCCTTAAAGGAGAATGACCTCCTTCCTGGTGTTTTTGTTGCTTGGTTGTGGCTTTTCACCGTGAATATCAGAGGGTTGCTTGATAGAAGAAAGAAAGCCAGCTCTAGGTAGTGGGAGAGAAACCATAGCCCATGGGTAATGACACATAATTATAGTCTTTCTCCTGATGAAAGAAGCTGCCGTGGAACTCCTCAGTGACAGTGTGCAGAAAATGCTGTTATCAGATTATCTGCGTGGTGGAATCTCTGCAACGACAAGAAAGCAGAAAGTTGAGATCCTCTGGATTCCAGAGATAAATGCCAGGTCCAGGGCCCCTCCTGAGTGGAACGGCAGCCAGCCCTACTAATGCCAAGCCTCTGGGAATGTGGAGCCAAAGGGAGCGTGGCTGCAGGAGTGGGCAGGATTCTTGGAGTATTAGGTGTCCCTTGGCTTCCTCGAGTGGAAGGGATTGCTCTGAGCAGCCCGGGTTTTTCTTTTCTCTTGGCAAGTTGTGCAGTCCTAAAAGAATCTGACAGGTTTCAGAGTAGCAGCCCTGTTAGCCTGTATCCACAAAAAGAAAAGGAGGACTTGTGGCACCTTAGAGAGGAACCAATTTATTTGAGCATAAGCTTTCGTGAGCTACTGCTCACTTTATTCAGTGGATGCATCCGATGAAGTGAGCTGTAGCTCATGAAAGCTTATGCTCAGATAAATTTGTTCCTCTCTAAGGTGCCACAAGTCCTCCTTTTCTTTTTAAAAGAATCTGAGTGCCTTAGTCCAAATTCTAGCCCAGTAAACACAGTTCTGCAAACCTGCTGCTCTTTAAAGACAAAGCCAAGAGGGACTCGGTTCTTAATGATATGGGAAGAAGCTTCCCCAAACTGGCTGAGCTGAGCAAACGGCAGATAAGAGCAGCCTAATATCACAAGGAGAAACAGATGTTCGGTCGGACCAATGACCCTGCCATCCCAGCCTGCTGCCAGCCTGGAACGCACTTTGTGCTGCCTTTCCCAGCGGAGAGTCCCCGAGCAAACCGAGCGCAGCCAACAAGCCCGGGTCAGAGCTGCATGTGATGGCAGCTGGCCTGCACCTTCCGGGGGTGCCCAGGGAGGCTGGGACCTGCAGAGACTCTCTGCACAGCTCAGCTCTGCACTAGAGAGGAGGGCAGCGGCAGGCCTAATGGGCTGGGCTTGGCCTGGCGGCCACACTTGGTCACTGCATCAATAGCTGTTAGGGAACTGGGATCTGGTCCCACCCTCCTGGGCCCTGCTTTCCTTGACAGCTCTGGGATAAGCGTTCGGGTCTGTTCCACAGCCCATGGAAGTCAATGGAAAGACTCCCCCTGGCTACGCTTCATCGCCTGAGAACTGGAAGCAGGCCTGAAACAGCGCTGTGTGCTTCTGCAGTGCTTGCTACATGCATCTCACCAGCCTGGCCAAGCTCTATCCCCCCAGCAGCTGGTGAAACCGAAGCACAAAGAGGGGAAAGTATGTGCCCAAGGTCACACAGCGAGTAGGTGGCAAAGCCAGCATTAGCTCTTCTGATTCCCACTTTGAACCCACGGGAATCCCATGGCTCCTGGTAGTGTCTGAGAGCTGCCCCAAGACGCACCGGACAGCAGTTTGCTAAATTACCCGGCTCTCAGTGAGAGCTCTTAGCAACATCTCAAGTCCCAGTCAGCAGAGTTTGAACCACCCCTCAAGTAGCCTGAGAGCCCTGGAGCTGCTGTGCATGAACTTTGTTCCCTGTGCCCCCCAGCCAACCACTGAAAAGCTCTTATGCAAAGCCCCCCTCTACCTGTGTCCCCCCAAGGGTCATTTATTAATATAAGATGAGAGAAACGTCCCAGGACTGGAAAAGCAATGGGAGTTCAGATCCACGGGCCAGTCTATCCAACCTCGAAAATTCAGAGGGTGTTTAGTGTAAACGACTTTGGTCGGCTTCATCAGCTTATTCACCTGGCTCCCCAGGAGCAGTGTGGCAAGTTCCTTTCCATCTCCACTTTTATTAATGCCTGTTCTGTATGAGCAAGTCACGGTGTCGCGGGATACGGGAGAAGGCGGCTTTGCATAAAAGCTTCCGAGTTAATCAAAGTGGGAGCCTGTGTTTACGCGCTGCTCATTTCCAGAGCAAATGCAATCTATTTATAATCCAACGCATGGAGCCTTTTCCTACTTGTGCAGGGGGAGGATTGCATCTGAGACCAGGGAAACATCCAGGTTTTTTTTGCTCCTTATACCATCACATAATGCAAGAAAAGATCCTGGAGCCTGAACTTAGCTGGGGAGTCTGATCATGAGCAAGGCAGGGTAGAAGCCAGTTAATTCTCCTGCAGCTAGACTGGCTTCTCCTGGGGAGGAGTCACAGGATCAGCTGTGTGCTCCATTGAGGGGCCGGTGCCGGACTGCCCCTTAGAGCCTAGTGTACAGCTCTTCTTCCAATGCAGCCCCTCCCACACAGCAAACATCCTCCCCAGGTGAAAGGCTCTTTCCATTTCAATCTCAGTAGTTCTCCCCCAGCCAGGGCAGGTCTCTCTCTCCCTCATGCATAGCAAAGTACAGTCAGCAGGAGGCAGCTCGGTGGCTTTCAGAGCAACTCAGCCGCAGAGCAGATGCCTCAAAGGAGACAGTCAGGGCAGCATCACTGCAGAGCCTGAACTGTGAGGTGAGGTACAGAGCAAGGATCTGTCTACAGGACAGACGCGACAGCCACCACGTAGCACAGTGACACGGGGGTTCTGTTTCTGGGATTATTCCACCCCCTCGAGTGGTGAGAGCTAGATTGATGGAGGAATTCTTCTGTCAACTTATACCCTATACCAAGGCTTAACTTCGTCTCTCGGGGGGGAGACATAGCTAGGGCAACCTACGCTTTAGGTGTAGACCAGACCTTCATGGGAATGGCATGGTGGACAGGAAAACTCGGGGTATAAAGAGAGGAGCAGGGGGAGGGTCTGGACATGAAAGTGCAGGGTGTGGCAGTAGGAGGGGGCAAGTCTGGCTAGCCTTCTCTGCTCTTCTTTACAAAGCAGAGAAATCGCCAGCCTGGATCAGAGCCAAGGTCCCTCTAGCCCTGTATCTGGACTGTGACAGTGGCCAGAACCAGGCACCTCAGAGGAAGATGTGAGAACCGGGCAGATGTGGGATAATCAGCTCCCCCGCAAGAAAGTGAAGTTTGTTTCCGAAGATACCCCAAAACATTTCTTCAGCCTGCAGTGTGGCTCTGGGAGGCCTGCGTTTCCCCCAGCGGGCCTGCAGTTTCCCTAAGGTCAGCAGACAGCAGGTGCTGAGCAGGCCTGGCACAGCCCTTGCAGCAAAAGACCATTTTGCTGGCACTGGACAAAATCCAGTCCAGGTGCCTACGTTCTGCTTCCTTGAGTTCCACCACCCATATTCTTCATTTCCTGTCCTAATGCACAGTTGTGTTCAACCCCAAAGCTGGCTGTGGTTTAGTGGTGAGTAAAGGGATCCCTGCGGAGAGAGAGGTGAATTCTGTGCTGAGCTACATACCCTCCAACTCCACGGACTTCACTTCAGAGTCAGTGCAGAACTTGCTCCATAGCTATTTCCGATCCTGCCTTCGCTCACGTATCTGGGCAGAGTTCCTCTGGGCGGTGTCCGCTGGCTCCCTTGACACCTTCGAGGGGCAGTGGGCGCTGTCCGGGGTTCTCTGCTCAGTGTCCCCATCAGGTTCCCTTTGCTTGACCCTGTGACCTTCACACCTGCCCTGTTACATTTTTGGTTGTCCCCCGTAATTATTTGAGTTCCGGGACTTTGTGGATCCTCCCATAAGGCTGGGGGAGGGTCCTTCAGCTTGTGCCTGCCCACTTCCCGGAAGCCCGTCGGACCAGCGTGAATGCCGAAGATCCTTTGGGTCCTTCTGAATGGGGGCAGGCTCCTGCACATTCATAGTGTTTGGCGGGAGGGCAGACAAGCTCTTTGGTGAAGGAGCCACCTGCTTTTCCCTCACTAGCAGTGACAGGTGACAGTCTCCATTCGTGTGGCACTCACCGCCCCAAGACTTGGACAACAGACAGAGCTGTTAGTTGCGTTGGAATGTGCCGTGTCCTGCGGGGGGGTTGATTTAGGAGCCCCCGACAGTGGATTGATCAGAGACAGCTGGAGAGGGGCACCTGTCCAGATTCCGCTACGCGGACTCCTCTGGTGTAGTGCCTTACTCCGCTCTAAATTCGGTGGGACTATGCGCAGAGCACGGTGCCCTGCATGCAAACAAGGGCCTCGAATCTGCCCTCGTGCTAAGCCTCTGTGCATGCCCAGTGTCCGCGAGGTGCTTCCAGTGTCCGGCTGAGTGGAGTGTGAGTGCAGCTAATGAAAAGTGCTGGGTGTCTCTGCTGGGTGCGTATGGAACATTGCAGCCCCGCCAAGAGCAACTGGAACGGCATGACACTCAGGCATCAGGCTCGGCTTCCAGATGAGAGAGAGAAGGGGATGTCAAGCAAACAGAATTGATTCCCTTCTGCAAATCAATCAGAGGCCAGAAGTCAAATGTGCCTCATGCCGAAAATACACTGCAATGAATGATTGTCCCCAAGGAGGCGTTCCGCAGAGCGCATTTCTAAGGGTGCACTGTTAACCTCGGAGCAAATTAAAGAGACTCTTTGTGGCCTGAGGGCTGGGGAGCTGAGACAAGTGTTCAGGCCCCTCAGAGCTGATTATCTGTTACAGTAAATTACAGTCAGGTTCATGGGAGAGCTGCCCGGCTCCT
Source organism: Caretta caretta (assembly GCF_965140235.1). NCBI lineage: Eukaryota > Metazoa > Chordata > Testudines > Cheloniidae > Caretta > Caretta caretta. Next base: position 1,834,166 of record NC_134231.1, read on the forward strand.
GGTGCTGGCTCTTGTTCCGAGGGCTGGAAGTTGCTGAGATGTTCACGCAGGTTGCATGGATCCCAGCAGGTCCTGGATGCCATGCACCTCAGTCCTCGTGCAATCTCACTGTAAGGTTTGAGATACTTTATGTTAGAATTCTGGGAGAATAATCTGGAGGCAGAGCAATCAGGGAGTGACCAGCAATCCCACGTCCGACTGTTCTGCAAAGGCACCAGGCGTGTGCCTCTCACCCGGGAGACCCCACGGGGCTGGTTTGCAGAAGAGACTGGTGCCCATTTAGGCACCACCTTTAATAACCAGATTTTTGATAGCGCTCCATGCGATGGGTGAATGGCGGGTGCTGGGCGCTGCTGGAAAACTGGCCCTTACTTCATGCCGAAATGGGAGCCAAGCTCCTTTGAAAGTCTGCCCCAGGTGCCAGCTGCCAGCCACAGGGAGCAGCAGCAGGTCGCTTGTGTAAGGCTAATGTGTCTCTTCTGGGCACGGCCTCTCTTTGTCTATCTCCCTCCCTGACTGCCAGCTCCTCAGTCTGTTACCTGAGCAGGACACTGGCACAGCCTCCTCCAACGTCTCTGCCAACAACCCTCCATGACACACTGAGGCCCCGTGGTAGCAGGGACGCATGTGTAGGCGGGTGGAGGGCGCTTACCCTGCCGTTGCCCGCACATGCTCTGGGGTCTCAGGTGGACTCTGGGACCACCACGCAAGGCTGCCAACCCAGTGCTTTTCACTGGCAAGACAGTCACTAAAGAAGCCGAAGGAGGAGCCCGGCCATTCCCCAGGTGCTGGAGCCCCACTCAGAGGCGCTGTATATTCGGGGGAAGCTCCCAGTGAAGGTTATTCCCAAGCAGTCCCTGTTTTTATGTGATGGCTTCAACAGGCAGCCATTTCCATCTGCCTCCAGCATGGGCCTCCACCACCTTCCGAAGTCACCGAAGCCCCTGAGCCATCACTCAGGTAACACGGTGCAGTGGAGATTTCAGCTGAAAACTTGGGAGGCCAATTTAGCAGCAGGCCTGATGGCTTGTACCTGAATTCACTCACCGCCACAAGGGGCGCGGCTAGTGCTGCAACCTGGATCTTTCCTGCTGGTGCACTCTAAAGGCAGCACCAGAGGCTGTGGATAACTATGTAGGCCTGGGGTAGATTTCTAGTTGCAAGCACAGGGTAATGAAACCTAACTGTCCCTTGGAGCTGCTGTGCAGCTGTGAAACATTCAGGGGAATGCTTGTTTCTCCTGGTTTCTGCCTGGGGCAGGTGCTGGACAGACCCAAATGCAATGAGAAAGGCAGATCTGGATAGGAGCGAAAGTGGTGGTCCCAGGGAGCTCACCGGAAAGCCAGTTTGCATGAGATTTCCAAATGGCTCCACAGTCTTGAGATGCTGGAATTGTTCAGAGGAACACCCTGAACCACAGCGGCCTCCTGCCAGTGGCTGTCACCTCTGCTCAGAGGAGTACCGTTCTCTTTGTGAAATCAATGTAGAGTCTCACTGGGGACTGATCCATGTCTACAACTCACCAGAGCAGGCAGGTCTCATCCCCATCCTTCCCTCGCAGGATCTGCCATTCAGATCAGAGCTTGGTGTCACCTTGTCACAACACATTATACACGTGCTTGATCCGAGGTGCAGAGACTTCCACGGAATAAACAAAGTGGGCTGCGGGTCTGCCTTGCGCAATGGCCTCTGGAGAGCGTGGATCGCAGGGGTCACCAAAGCAGCTCCTCTTACCCGCCCTGCCTGCCCCAGATGAGTCCCTTCACACCTAGTCACTGCCTTTATGGATCATGCACACCAAGCACTGCTCGGGAGGAGAAAACAGCAGGGTAACGAGTGGCTCCCCTCTAGGTCCCTCAGAGTACATTAACTGTTGGTCTGGCTGCAAACACCACAGTGTAACTGTCTGGCCCAATTGTTCTCTGCAGACAATAAAATACCACGTGATGTCTTAATGAGCTCCTTGGTATTTGACAATTGCAGAGTAGCTGGCCTCTCTCCTGTGGTGGGGGCATTTGCACCTCGGCTCCCTGCACTTCCTTCCACGTCTCCTTAACTAAGCGCTTTGAAGAGGTCCATTGCTCAGGATCTGGAATACACAATGAGCTGCCCACACCTCTCTGGCCACGTCCCCTTCCTGCCTCAGCCCAGCTCCCCACCGCCTTGAACAGCCTCATCCAGCTTGATCTGGCTGATGGTGCACCCTGAAATAACAGCAGCAGAGGGACAGAGAAGCTACGAAGGTGGGGGGAGGGAGAGAGATTTCCTTCGTGGAGCACAGTCTGAGATTTCAAAATTCAGGCTCATCCCAAGCTGGGATGAAAAGTTGCTATCTTGGAATTTTTCAGGAAACAAAATATTCCAAAGTATTTCATTTCAACCTTACCAAAAGGATAAGGGCGGAACACTTTGTTGGACTTGATCATTTTGACATTTATATTGTTATATTATATTATATTATCAAAATGAAATGAAGCATTTTGATAATTTCCCATGAAAATATCAATGAAATTGCTACATGCCTGCAAAACGCTTCAGTTCCCTTGACACAGCATTTTCCGATGGAAACCTGCTCCACTGGAGAAGAAAAATTCCAACCAGCTCTCTATTGCTAGGCAGAGGGAGCGCCAAGCAAAGCCTCTGGGATTGATAGGGGCTTATTGAATCCATGTGCTGGTTCAGGTAGCCAAGGGGAGGGGATGTCTAAGTTTTCCAGAGACACCTGACCCATCCCTACCCCCAGTGTCCATCAGAGCCCCCACCAGCACAGCACTGGGGGCCCTGGTTCTGAGGGTGAAGGCCAAATCTGTGGGAGTTTGCATGGGGATGAGAGGAGGTTTTCCTCGCCAGAGGTGGTGGCGAGGGAGATTGGTCTCCTCTGACTGGAGTCATGCCAAAGCTGCTGTTTCCTGTTTCCACTCAGTGATCGGGCGACTCAGGGTCCTGAGCCAACCACACTCCTGCCCTACATCCACATCCTGGAAGGCAATGTCTCCTAACTTCTGTGGCTTCTCTGGGCTGTGTGTGAGCCAGATGTGTCTCGGGATGAATCAGAAAGTGTTTGAGCCCCTGATCGCTTGTGGATCAGCCCAGACAAGTACTCACTCTGCAGAGAGGCGGATTCACCCCACCTTAGAGACAGGGACCACACCCTGCTCTGGGTTACACTCTGGGGCGCTTCAAAGTCAGTGCTGTCATGCCACACTCACAGCAGTGTGACTGAGAACAGACTCAGGGCCAGGGATCCTTGCAAAGGCCCCCATGCTAACTGGGTATTGAATTCAAATCCACAGCTGTTGCTGATACATGCACTGCCTTTAGCTGGCTCTGGGCTGCTCACTGTGGTAGCAAAGAGATTTGGTTCATTGCTCAACCCTCAGATATTGTTATTGCCTAGTCACAAGCCTTGGATCTCAGTGTATGTTCTGTTCCTTCAGTGGTTTTTTCTCCTGTCCCCTCCGGTTTGGCTTCCAGGGTTTGGTATCATTGACAGGGCCCATTAAATCTGTTTCCTAGTCTCCCAGCTGCCAAAATGGCCAATCCTCTCAATGCTGGGTCTGTGGGTTAACCCACAATGAATCATGTGGGTACCCTGGTTGGGCTTCTCCATCTCTTCTTCCATGGGCAGCCAAAATGATGCCCTCGCTGCTCAGTGGAGATGGCATCTGATGGATCGGTTTCCCTTAATTATCAGCAGATAAACAGCTAAGTGGCTGCAGCTGGGGGATGTTGTTATGCTTTTGAGATGCAGCCAAGGGGGGAAAAATGGGTTTTGGTCGATGCTCAATACAGAGCAAATGTCGGTGTGAGGTTGTAGCTTTGGAAGCAACACACCAGCAGCACAAATCAGGAATCCAGATCCTAGGTCTTGCCAATACAAAGGGTTTGCCCTGGCACAGCTACACCACGTGCCAGGCTGCCACTCCCTCCTGCTGCGTAATGTAGAATCATCGAGTCCTAGAAGATCAGGGTTGGAAGGGACCTCAGGAGGTCATCTAGTCGAACCCCCTGCTCAAAGCAGGACCAATCCCCAACTAAATCATCCCAGCCAGCTTTGTCAAGCCTGACCTTAAAAAAACGTCGTGATGTTTAAAAATGTACCAGTGACATGATGTAAAACGCAGTGACATGATGTAAAACGCAGACATGCTGCTGCCTCAGACACCTGCTGGGTTCCCCTGGAAGCTTGGCAGAGTGAGAAGGAAACGCCCCGCTCCAGAAGAGTAGAGCATGCTTTCAAATGCAGCCACACCCAGTGCTCCAGGTACCTGCCCAGGGCCATGATGCCCCAAAACAGGCAAAGTACCAGCACCAATTCCAAGAGGCAGCTGCAAGCTGGGAGTACCCCCTCCTGCAGCAGGCCTGCCCAGGAACCCTGTGAGGTAGGGGTCAGTGCTGCTTGGAGGTGACTTGTCTGGAGAGAGCTGCTTTTCTTTCAAAGGCTTTACGTAACTCTGCCGTGGCCCCTGCACTCGAACACCCAGGCAAGTGGCTGTGTCAGGGATCACAGCTGCAGAGTACTGCAGCCTCCTGTTCAGCACATGGCTTTGGGTCCTGGAGATCCCAGAGGGGCCACGTAGCCAGTGGGCTCCCAGCAGCACCCAAAGTGAAGATGAGTGCAGGAGTGCCTGGAGCTCAGCTACCCAGACCCCTCCGATTGCTCTATTGAGTTAGAGCGGAGAGGCAGCAGAGGGCTCTTTCTGGAAACCGCTGCCATTCGTTTCTAAATCATGCCCGGCAGCTAATGTCTTATTCTTGGTGTTGCTGACTGTCAAATGTCACGTCTCCCGAGGGAAGCCAGTGGCTTGTGCGTCTCCTTGCCAGTCTCTGCAGCCTCTCTGTTCCCCTTGGGGAGGAGGGGTTAGGGCTCTGCTCTCATTCATTGCTAGCTTAGGGACCCAGCATTCTTCTTTTAAAATGTGTTTGACTTGCTGTTGGTTTATACAAAATCCTGCCTTGCTCTAAACTCCCAGCTCTGCCAGGGAACTTGGCTCTGAAATCCGTTAACCTTGGAACAGCTTCACTCAGTCACATGCTAGTTACTCAGGGGTTCCAGCTCAAGGAGACACGGCAAATCACCAAGTTATAATGATACAGGGCACCTGGGGGGAGGGGGGGCGATCTCTGAGCACTTTACAAATGTCCATCAGCAAAGCTGGTGATGGAGAGACGTACGAGCCCCATTTTACAGATGGAGAAACTGAGGCACAGAGAGGTTATCTGACTTGGTCATAGTCACACAGTGAGTCAATGAGGAATCAGGACTGAAACAGGAATCCTGATGGCCAGCCTCCTGCTCTCAATCTGAAACCAGATTCTGCCCCACACTGCTGAGATGTCCAGTAGTTATTGTCTCCCGTTCCCTACTTTTGTTTATTAGTTTTATGCACACACAGAGAGAGTCACATGAGTATTCAGATACAGATACTTTTGTACACTTGCAAGGACATGCCAGACACTGCACATGCAGCCACACATATGCACACACACAGGGACAAACACTTGCACATGGACTTTCTCACACACACACACTGGAGGGCTGCAGAGCGTCCTTGCCTTTCCCTGGCTGCCAGGAGCTTGCAATTCCCCAAGCTGGCCAGATGTCTCTGGACAGCTCCACACCCTGATGTGCTCTGGCCTTTTCAGGGAGAGCAGAAGCTGACAACGTCTTTGTCAGTCAGAGCTTTCAGGGGCAGCTCTTTGTCCTTCAGCTTTTATTCCCTGACACCCCCACTCCAAACCTAAACGAGAGTCACTGGCTTTTGTTTTTTAAATTCTGAATTAGGGACTGAAGAGAGCCTCTTTGAGGGGGCTGCAGATCTTTAACTAGGCAACTTAAGATCAGGAAAAAACAGCTCTATTGTCCTGCAATTCTCATCCTCACCCAGCTACAGACTGAATCTTTTATGGTTCTCCACTTCCAGAGCTGTGGGTTCCTAATATAAGGAAGCTGGGAACAAGGAGGAGCTGTACTGGGCTGGCTAGTGCAGGCTTAGGGTAGGAAATCTTCCAGCCCGGGGCTATCTCACTCTGTGTCTCACATAGCACTGAGTACGTTGGTGAGGTAATACTAATCAATTAGTCTGATTAATTTAATAAATGACATGATTAATAATGAGTAGGCAGTTAATTAATTTAATAATTATTGCTAGGTGCTGTATGCACCCACACAATATAAATATGGTCCCTGCCCTGAGGAGTATGCAATCAGAGGCCTCAATCCTGCAAAGATTTACCCATTTGCTGAAACTTCACCCGCTGTGCGTCGCCCCATAGCCATTGACAGAGTAGTCACAGTGCACACAGTTAAATCTGGCATGGATCCAGACCTACATTATTGTTAGTTACTGTTATTATTTAGTGAGTGCTCCAAAATGTGCTGGATGCTTTACAGAAGATAGAGTAAGACAAGGACCTAGCTCAAAATATACCAGTCAGCATCCTCCACCTGCAGAGAACCCTGCAAGATGCCTCGACGTCAGTGTTGCCAACCCTGAGCATTCTAAACTAACGAGTCAGGTGCCAATGATCATGAGATTGAAATTACGAGAATTTTACAAAATAATATGTTACATTATTTTTATTTACCTCTCGACTTCACATTTTCAGGCTTTCCTCTGCAATCAGGAGGGTTCGAAAGTTACTCTGAAAAAGAGAAGAAAGCTGCGATTCTCATGGAACCACCTATTCCAGAAGCCAGTGCTTTAACGAAATCCTTCGTGCTCTGATGTAGGGGTGGAGAGTTCTGCTTATGGGGGTTCTGACCCCCGTGTAGTTATGGGAAGACAAACGCCTTCAAGTTCACAGGTAGAGGCTGAACCCCTCTCAGGATTTTCTTGCTGTAATCTCTACACTGGCTAAAATAAATTTGTTAGTCTCTCAGGTGCACAAGTCCTCCTTTTCTTTTTGCAAATACAGACTAATACGGCTGCTACTCTGAAACCTAGCAAACATACAGATCATCTGCCCCCACCCTGTCAGTCCCCTCCTTCCTTACGGCTTATTCATTGTGCTCACAAGCAACCCTACAATAACAAACCAGTGTGCCCATGTGCAATGGAGGACAGAGGGAGGAGTGGGGGAGTGGCAGAGTAGTCCACTAAGGCGTTCATTTCCAAGATCCCCAGGGAACAATTTCAAGGGAGGGAGATGCTAATTTTGAAATGCAAAGAATAACTTTTCCTAGAGCCCATTTTACTCTGCAAAACAAAGGACAAAATATACTAGCTGTGTGTGTCTGTGTGAGTGTGCATGTTTGTGCTTGTGTGTATGAGTGTGTGTTTGCCCATGCATACTGGGTGAGGTTTAGCATCATTTCAGCCCTGGTCTTCAGAATCTTTCACACTGTATAATGGAAAAATGATTGCAGACAGGCAGCCACGCAGGAGTGGGGAAGAGGGGCAGGCCTTTGTCTGTAAAGCCCATTCCCAGATGGGCTCCAAAACTCCATTGTTCCTTCTGCCAGCAAAACAAAACCCTGCAAAGTGCCAGCCTCTCTCTTTCTCTGTCTCTTTTCTCCTTTCAAGGCAGCTCCATAGTGTCCCTCCCTCCTCCTGACAGGCCAAAGGAATGTCTCTTCAGGCACCTCCCTGCCACTTTCCTAAGCAGCCCTATTAGCCAGCAAGTTCCTGATAACCCAGCACAGCAGTTCCTGCCTGCCGCAGCCGCACACAGCCAGGATGGAGAGGACACTTTCAGGGCAGCCCCAGAGAAGGGAGCCAAGGGATTCATCATAAGCAGATTCAGCATTCTGGAGACTTCAACTGGGATGAAAGCAGCTCTGAAAGCAGCTCTTCCTCCCCCCTGTGTGCAAAGAGTAGGGAAGCTGACAAGGCTTTCTCTGAAGTCACCCTGAGTGCACTAACATTGCACTGCGTTGAAGGCGCTAGTTACCTTGGGCAAGGGGATTCACAGTGCCTCATGGGCATATGCTCTGCATTATTCGTCAGGACCCCTTCAACCTGGGCTCCCCCCTACAAGGCCTCCTTCCTCACTGTATGTGATTTGTGATATGTGATATTGTGATATGACAGGTAGCACCTCTTCCCTCTCTGCCGAGGCAAACGGCTCCTGGACAATCGAACAGGTTTCTCTAGGGGGCCTGACACACTGTAATTGGTTGATCTTTAGCCTCCCAAATGGAAACAAGGCCCTGACTTCACCAGTTTCATCATGTCTCTTGAGGTCTGTGCAGCTAGGCAGTTAATTTCCCTTCTCGCATCGAGGAGTGAGTATAGGGGCACAGGAAGGGCTATCCTGGATCAGAGCCATGATCCATCTTTGGTGTAGTAGCTACCAAAGCAAACCACCTTCCCATCTCATCTAACCTTCTGCACCTGAGCCGATCCTGCATCAAACCCTGACAATTACTTCACCCAAAGCCCAGTGGACCCAATGGAAAGACTCCAGCAGACCCCATCTGACTTTGAATCAGGCCCAAAGGCTTCCATTTCCCAAAGCACCCACATGATTTGGGAGCCTAAGTCCCATTTTCAAAACTGACTTAGACACCTAGGGACACATTTTCAAAGGCACTTAAGGATGCAGAGAGGCGCCAAGTGGGATTTTCAAAAACACCCAGGTGCCCAACTCACACTTATTTCAATGGGAAGCACCAGTGCAAACATGAGGAATTTTAGCTTTATTTTATTTTATTGGCAGAGGGTGTGTGAAGATCTGTATCAACCCCCCAAATCTCTGCCATGTCAGACGCTGCGGGCATAGGCGCCAACTCCATGGGTGCTCTGGGGCTGGAAGGTGCCAGCCCAGCGTCTCCTGCCCACAGCAGGACAGGCATGGGCAGCAGCCTCCACCAACACAACTCAACCTAGCCCTGGGGCCAGAGGGGAGCTTAGACTCCAAGCCTGCTCACTCCCAGCAGAGGCTGCCAACAAGGGCCAGGACTGAGTGACGTCCACGTGTTCCCCGGGTAGGGTGACCAGACAGCCAGTGTGAAAAACAGGACAGGTGGGGGTGATGGACACCTATATAAGACAAAGCCCCGAATATCAGGGCTGTCCCTATAAAATCGGGACATCTGTTCCCCTGTCCCTGGGGAGGCCAGCTCACTTCACCCCCAGGCCAGCAGATGGTAACAGCTCTATCTATCTCCTGCTTTTGAGCCGGGGATGCTGGGTGAGGGACTCCATCCCGCCCGGTGCCAGCACTGGGGGCAAACCCCTGGCCTGGAGCTGCCCAGGAGGGGCGGATTCTTGTTCCCATTGTCAGCAGGTTCCAAAAGTCTTTAACTGAACCCCCCAAATTTCCTTGTCATCCCTCCCAGGCTGCTGCCTCGTTAATCCAGCCAGGCAGAAAACCGTCTCCTTCCAGAGAAACAATAGCAACAGAGGTGTGAGCCCTGCTCTACTCTCTCCCCGTCACAGGGAGCTGTTAAGGCTGAAATGCAGGCAGAGCCATGCCAGGGCTGACATTATTAGGGACAGGACAAAAGCTGAGCAGGACCATTGACTTGGCAGGCCACTGGGGCTGCTGCTGCAAAAAGACAACAGTAAAATACAAGAACCCCCTGCCTGGGACAATGGGCGCCCTTGGCACCCCCACGACTGGGGTCCTGCCCACCCACTCTCCAGAGCAGGCCTCCCTGCTGAGGTGGCTGAGTCTTGGGGACCTGGAGGAGTGCTCCCCGGTAGCCTGGTCTATAGATTATGAATAAAAATCCCCAGTTATCACTTTGAGGGTTGACAGGTTCTTCTCCCAAGATCAGGCCCAGTATTGATAAAATTATTCTCGAGTTGGGAACCCCGATGTGCACAGGTGCAACACTCACCCTATAGGAATTCTTTTGTATTGACAAATAAATCATTTATTAATGCATTTAGCAAAGTCATGCACACTCTCACTCAGTAAGGTGGATAGAGATAATACCGAACGTACATCTGAACATCCACACGCACACCATCCCTTACAGAACAACCTGAAATGTTAGCCATCATCTTCCTAATCACCATCACCCTCCTCATCTTCACCAGTGGCCATCATTCTGGCCCCTCCCAAGGGCTACATCTCTCTCCTACTGCCCCGGGTTGGGATGCCACTTTTATAATATGTTATGCTGATGTTACCATGTCTAATGCATATTTAATAGGAGTTTCTCCCCTCTTCCTTATTTGTATTTCCTCCCCTTACCAATGTTAAGGTGTCCTTCTATAGGTTAGTGTCTTTATGATTTTAACTCATGATCATATATGTTAATTCATTGCCATGGCGCTCTTGCAGTCGGATGATGCGTCCCAAACCTTCCAGAAGCTGGTGTTAGTTCATGTTCTGTGCTTGGCTGATGTCCTTATGGACAAAATTCCACCCTACACTTGACTTCCAGTTCCCCAAAACGTATGGGTTACCTAAGTTATCTATGCCAAGTTCATAGACCTCAAGCCTCATGCTAACTGCTGAAGCCAATGTCTTACAGGTCACAGGCCTGTAGGTTCCTTGCATTACTGCTGAATACAGTAAAGCAGGATAGAATGGAAAGCAATGACTATAACAGAGGTAAGCTGGCCCACTGGGCTACACCCTGCACTCCAGCTCCGGTGTGCTGAGCTCTTTGACTACTTGCACTGAGCTTATCATGGCCCTAGTCACCAGTCCAGCGAGGAGGGCACTTGAAGACAGCTGCCATGCCAGAACCGATGAGGTATTTAATTCCTAGGGATCTGGGGGGCAGAGGCTGGGGGAGGAAGGATGTTGGCTGTAAGAGTACGTCTACACTGCAAGAAAACACCCTGGCTGGCCTGTGTCAGCTGACGCAGTGGGGCTCAAATTGCAGCCTACCTGTTCTGAAACCCTGGGAGAGGGAGGGTCTCAGAACCCCGGGCTCCAGCCCAAGCCCAAATGTCTACACTGCTGTTCTTAGCCCCGCAGCCCCAGTCAACTGACCCAGGCTCTGAGACTCCATGCCACGGGGTTTTTATTGCAGAGTGGACTTACCCTAACTTACCCAAACTCTTTCATCCGTTAGGGTCTGGCAGTCCTATGCTGCAGAACCAAACTGCAGGAGGCCCCTGGGCCTTCACTCTCCTCCCTTCTTGTTGCAAAGAGCTCTCGTTTTCCCTGCTTGGCTAGCCGTCTCCCTGCTCTAATATATTTTCTTCCTTCAGTGCTGCTGCTTTGGCGGCTAACCTGGGCTGCATTCTTCACAATTATCTGCCTTAAAATAATTCATCGGGAGCCAAATAGAAACAGACAAAATGAGGATAACAAAATGCAGCTTGGAAACCAAAACAAAAAACAAA